>NC_090829.1:97301767-97604798 GCF_028021215.1 Eschrichtius robustus | reverse complement strand
AACAAGGACCTAGAAGAACTAAAGATGAACCAAGCAACGATGAAAAACACAATAAATGAAATTAAAGATACTCTAGACGGGATCAATAGCAGAATAACTGAGGCAGAAAAATGGATAAGTGACCTGGAAGATAAAATAGGGGAAATAACTACTGCAGAGCAGAATAAAGAAAAAAGAATGAAAAGAACTGAGGACAGTCTCAGAGACCTCTGGGACAACATTAAACACACCAACATTCGAATTATAGGGATCCCAGAAGAAGAAGAGAAAAAGAAGGGGACTGAGAAAATATTTGAAGAGATTATAGTTGAAAACTTCCCTAATATGGGAAAGGAAATAGTTAATCAAGTCCTGGAAGCACAGAGAGTCCCATACAGGATAAATCCAAGGAGAAACACGCCAAGACACATATTAATCAAACTATCAAAAATTAAATACAAAGAAAACATATTAAAAGCAGCAAGGGAAAAACAACAAATAACACACAAGGGAATCCCCATAAGGTTAACAGCTGATCTTTCAGCAGAAACTCTGCAAGCCAGAAGGGAGTGGCAGGATATTCTTAAAGTGATGAAGGAGAAAAACCTACAACCAAGATTACTCTACCCAGCAAGGATCTCATTCAGATTTGATGGAGAAAGTAAAACCTTTACAGACAAGCAAAAGCTGAGAGAGTTCAGCACCACCAAACCAGCTTTAAACAAATGCTAAAGGAACTTCTCTAGGCAAGAAACACATGAGAAGGAAAACACCTACAATAACAAACCCAAAACATTTAAGAAAATGGGAATAGGAACATACATATCGATAATTACCTTAAATGTAAATGGATTAAATGCTCCCACCAAAAGACACAGGCTGGCTGAATGGGTACAAAAACAAGACCCATATATATGCTGTCTACAAGAGACCCACTTCAGACCTAGAGACACATACAGACTGAAAGTGAGGGGATGGAAAAAGATATTCCATGCAAATGGAAATCAAAAGAAAGCTGGAGTAGCAATTCTCATATCAGACAAAATAGACTTTAAAATAAAGACTATTACAAGAGACAAAGAAGGACACTATATAATGATCAAGGGATTGATCCAAGAAGAAGGTATAACAATTGTAAATATTTATGCACCCAACATAGGAGCACCTCAATACATAAGGCAAATACTAACAGCCATAAAAGGGGAAATCGACAGCAACACAATCATAGTAGGGGACTTTAACACCCCACTTTCACCAATGGACAGATCATCCAAAATGAAAATAAATAAGGAAACACAAGCTTTAAATGATACATTAAACAGGATGGACTTAATTGATATTTATAGGACATTCCACCCAAAAACAACAGAATACACATTTTTCTCAAGTGCTCATGGAACATTCTCCAGGATAGATCATATCTTGGGTCACAAATCAAGCCTTGGTAAATTTAAGAAAACTGAAATCGTATCAAGTATCTTTTCCGACAACAACGCTATGAGACTAGATATCAATTACAGGAAAAGATCTGTAAAAAATACAAACACATGCAGGCTACACAATACACTACTTAATAACGAAGTGATCACTGAAGAAATCAAAGGGGAAATCAAAAAATACCTAGAAACAAATGACAATGGAGACACAACGACCCAAAACCTATGGGATGCAGCAAAAGCAGTTCTAAGAGGGAAGTTTATAGCAATACAAGCCTACATCAAGAAACAGGAAACATCTCGAATAAACAACCTAACCTTGCACCTAAAGCAATTAGAGAAAGAAGAACAAAAAAACCCCAAAGCTAGCAGAAGGAAAGAAATCATAAAGATCAGATCAGAAATAAATGAAAAAGAAATGAAGGAAACAATAGCAAAGGTCAACAGAACTAAAAGCTGGTTCTTTGAGAAGATAAACAAAATTGATAAACCATTAGCCAGACTCATCAAGAGAAAAAGGGAGAAGACTCAAATCAATAGAATTAGAAATGAAAAAGGAGAAGTAACCACTGACACTACAGAAATACAAACAATCATTAGAGATTACTACAAGCAACTCTATGCCAATAAAATGGACAACCTGGAAGAAATGGACAGATTCTTAGAAATGCACAACCTGCCGAGACTGAACCAGGAAGAAATAGAAAATATGAACAGACCAATCACAAGCACTGAAATTGAAACTGTGATTAAAAATCTTCCAACAAACAAAAGCCCAGGACCAGATGGCTTCACAGGCGAATTCTATCAAACATTTAGAGAAGAGCTAACACCTATCCTTCTCAAACTCTTCCACAATATTGCAGAGGGAGGAACACTCCCCAACTCATTCTACGAGGCCACCATCACCCTGATACCAAAACCAGACAAAGATGTCACAAAGAAAGAAAACTACAGGCCAATATCACTGATGAACATAGATGCAAAAATCCTCAACAAAATACTAGCAAACAGAATCCAACAGCACATTAAAAGGATCATACACCATGATCAAGTGGGGTTTATTCCAGGAATGCAAGGATTCTTCAATATACACAAATCAATCAACGTGATACATCATATTAACAAATTGAAGGAGAAAAACCATATGATCATCTCAATAGATGCAGAGAAAGCTTTCAACAAAATTCAACACCCATTTATGATAAAAGCCCTGCAGAAAGTAGGCATAGAGGGAACTTTCCTCAACACAATAAAGGCCATATATGACAAACCCACAGCCAACGTTGTCCTCAATGGTGAAAAACTGAAACCATTTCCACTAAGATCAGGAACAAGACAAGGTTGCCCACTCTCACCACTATTATTCAACATAGTTTTGGAAGTGTTAGCCACAGCAATCAGAGAAGAAAAAGAAATAAAAGGAATCCAAATTGGAAAAGAAGAAATAAAGCTGTCACTGTTTGCAGATGACATGATACTATACATAGAGAATCCTAAAGATGCTACCAGAAAATTACTAGAGCTAATCAATGAATTTGGTGAAGTAGCAGGATACAAATTAATGCACAGAAATCTCTTGCATTCCTATACACTAATGATGAAAAATCTGAAAGTGAAATTAAGAAAACACTCCCGTTTACCATTGCAACAAAAAGAATAAAATACCTAGGAATAAACCTACCTAGGGAGACAAAAGACCTGTATGCAGAAAATTATAAGACACTGATGAAAGAAATCAAAGATGATACAAATAGATGGAGAGATATACCATGTTCTTGGATTGGAAGAATCAACATTGTGAAAATGACTCTACTACCCAAAGCAATCTACAGATTCAATGCAATCCCTATCAAACTATCACTGGCATTTTTCACAGAACTAGAACAAAAAATTTCACAATTTGTATGGAAACACAAAAGACCCCGAATAGCCAAAGCAATCTTGAGAACGAAAAATGAAGCTGGAGGAATCAGGCTCCCTGACTTCAGACTATATTACAAAGCTACAGTAATCAAGACAGTTTGGTACTGGCACAAAAACAGAAACATAGATCAATGGAACAGGATAGAAAGCCCAGAGATAAACCCATGCACATATGGTCACCTTATCTTTGATAAAGGAGCCAAGCATATACAGTGGAGAAAAGACAGCCTCTTCAATAAGTGGTGCTGGGAAAACTGGACAGGTACATGTAAAAGTATGAAATTAGAACACTCGCTGACACCATACACAAAAATAAACTCAAAATGGATTAAAGACCTAAGTGTAAGGCCAGACACTATCAAACTCTTTTTTTTATAAATTTATTTATTTTTATTTATTTATTTTTGGCTGCGTTGGGTCTCTGCTGCTGTGCACAGGCTTTCTCTAGTTGCGGCGAGCGGGGGCTACTCTTCGTTGTGGTGCTTGGGCTTCTCATTGGGGTGGCTTCTCTTGTTGCCGAGCATGGGCTCTAGGCACGCGGGCTTCATTAGTTGTGGCACACGGGCTCAGTAGTTGTAGCTCGCAGGCTCTAGAGTGCAGGCTCAGTAGTTGTGGCGCACGGGCTTAGTTGCTCCGTGGCATATGGGATCTTCCCGGGCCAGGGTTCGAACCCATGTCCCCTGTGTTGGCAGGCGGATTCTTAACCACTGTGCAACCAGGGAAGTCCCACTATCAAACTCTTAGAGGAAAACATAGGCAGAACACTCTATGACATATATCACAGCAAGATCCTTTTTGACCCAGCTCCTAGAGAAATGGAAATAAAAACAAAAATAAACAAATGGGATCTAATGAAACTTAAAAGCTTTTGCACAGCAAAGGAAACCATAAACAAGACCAAAAGACAACCCTCAGAATGGGAGAAAATATTTGCAAATGAAGCAACTGACAAAGGATTAATCTCCAAGATTTACAAGCAGCTCATGCAGCTCAATAACAAAAAAACAAACAACCCAATCCAAAAATGGGCAGAAGACCTAAATAGACATTTCTCCAAAGAAGATATACAGATTGCCAACAGACACATGAAAGAATGCTCAACATCACTAATCATTAGAGAAATGCAAATCAAAACTACAATGAGATATCATCTCACACCGATCAGAATGGCCATCATCAAAAAATCTAGAAACAATAAATGCTGGAGAGGGTGTGGAGAAAAGGGAACACTCCTGCACTGTTGGTGGGAATGTAAATTGATACAGCCACTATGGAGAACAGTATGGAGGTTCCTTTAAAAACTAAAAATAGAACTACCATACGACCCAGCAATCCCACTACTGGGCATATACCCTGAGAAAACCATAATTCAAAAAGAGTCATGTACCACAATGTTCATTGCAGCTCTATTTACAATAGCCAGGACATGGAAGCAACCTAAGTGTCCATCATCGGATGAATGGATAAAGAAGGTGTGGCACATATATACAATGGAATATTACTCAGCCATAAAAAGAAATGAAATGGAGGTATTTGTAGTGAGGTGGATGGAGTTAGAGTCTGTCATACAGAGTGAAGTAAGTCAGAAAGAGAAAAACAAATACAGTATGCTAACACATATATATGGAATCTAAGGAGAAAAAAAAAAAAAGGTCATGAAGAACCTAGGGGTAAGACGGGAATAAAGACACAGACCTACTAGAGAATGGACTTGAGGACATGGGGAGGGGGAGGGGTAAGATGTGACAGGGTGAGAGAGTGGCATGGACATATATACACTACCAAATGTAAAATAGATAGCTAGTGGGAAGCAGCCGCATTAACACAGGGAGATCAGCTCCGGTGCTTTGTGACCACCTAGAGGGGTGGGAAAGGGAGGGTGGGCGGGAGGGAGACGCAAGAGGGAAGAGATATGGGAACATATGTATATGTATAACTGATTCACTTTGTTATAAAGCAGAAACTAACACACCTTTGTAAAGCAATTATACTCCAATCAAGATGTTTAAAAAAAAAATTAACCTGACACTTGTTAAAATGGTAAGGAAGACTTTACTCAAGACTATTGTAGGGGTTTCCCTGGTGGCGCAGTGGTTGAGAATCTGCCTGCCAATGCAGGGGACACGGGTTCGAGCCCTGGTCTGGGAAGATCCCACATGCCGCGGAGCGACTAAGCCCGTGAGCCACAATTGCTGAGCCTGCGCATCTGGAGCCTGTGCTCTGCAGTGGGAGGGGCCGCGATAGTGAGAGGCCCGCGCACCGCGATGAAGAGTGGCCCCCACTTGCCGCAACTGGAGAAAGCCCTCGCACAGAAATGAAGACCCAACACAGCCATAAATAAAAATAAAATAAAATTAAAAAATTTTTTTAAAAATTAAAAAAAAAAAAGGCCTATTGTAGTTAGGGACATTGCAATAGGAAGAGAGATAAGGCTCAACTGCAAAACAATAAAGATAGCTAGGAATTTATAGCCAAGAAGCAGGGTGGGGATATCAGTGGATGGAAAACTAAAAGGAGACCTCAAGGGTAGAGAGATTCTTGCTAAAGGCAGGACAAGGGCTTAGATATGAAGAGTGAGGAGTGAGAAACTTGATAAGATATCAAGGTTGGGGGATGACTTAGCAGGATTCTTGCTAAGATTGACCTATGCAATCTCACAGAAGGTCAAGGTCAAGGACTAATCCCAGGAGAGGGCTCAGAAGAGCCTAACTGAAGTCTGGTCAAGGAGAGTCTTTGTTACTTGAATGTCCTCACAACATGGCAGCTAGCTTCCCACAGGATGAATCATCCAGGTGAATAAGCAAGGCAGAAACTACACCACCTTTTATGACCTACTCTCTGAAGTTGCATACTGGTCTACTTTTTTCCTATTTGTTGGACATGAGTCACTAAGTTCAAGGGAAGAGGAATTAGACTCCACCTCGTGAGAGAGTGTCAAAGAATTTGGAGACAAATTTTAGACTACCACATCAGAAATGATGCCAACTGAAATTAATGGTATAGCAGCTCAACTCAACTGTTGCTTATAAGACTATCTTGGTCCGGGAGCATTTTTATCCTGTTTTAAAGTTTTTCTTGTTTTGATAAACAGCTGTGTATTTAGAAACTGGTTTCCTCTTTCTCTGCAAGACATCAGAATTTTTGCCAGAAATACTTGTGTTGAAAATAAAGTTTATTTTAATTTTCTCTCCTAGGGTCACCCTAAACTATTCTCTTACTCTGACTTCCGATGTTGCTCTATTTTAGCAGCTTGAAGACAAAAAAGATATCTCCAGATTTTTGGCTATAAGCTGCAGACCAGAGATGTGTCCTGATAGAGAAAAGACTGATAAGGGAGGACTGCAGGAAAATCCTAAGACTTTCTGACATCAGTATGTGATAACTTTTCCCCTTCTTGTGGAAAATAGAGGTAATAGGCTATGATCATTGTAAGCGAAGTACACCAAGATTTGTGTGTCACCTCCCAATACTAGACTAAACATATTAAATTTTAACAAAAAAAGAGAACATATTGCGAATTCACTGTGGGAAGTCTCTGTTAAAGAAGACAACAAGAAATTCTCTTACTTCCTTTTCAGTGCTTCTTCAAAAGCAGCAGTTCTCTAACTTTAAAGTACATCAGGATAACCTGGAGGTCTTAAAGACTGCTAGGTATCACTGCCAAAGTTTCTGATTCAGTAGAATTGGTAGGTGGGGCCTCAAAATTGGCCTTTTAACTAGTTCCTAGGTGATACTGATGCTGCTGGTCTGGGGATCACACTTTGTGAACCACTGTTAGGAAGATTAGGGGTGGCCAGGGAGGTAATAACGTTAAGTCTATATCATGTGAGGTAAAAGTTATGATGGATTATCATCTGGATTATCATCTGGACCAAAGTTCCTCCCCTGAGGAAAGCAACAAAAGGGGTTTGTTGACTGAGCTCATGTTTTACGGTCCCAAAGATCCAAGTGCACTGAAACATTTGTCTTTCCCTCCTGTAGGAAAGGAAGTGGTGTGTCTCACTTACCTTTCAAGACCAATACTTTCAGTTTCTACCACATAATTTAAGGGCAAATACAAATTAAAAATAAGAGATGTAATTCTCCTTGTTGAAAATAAGGGAAGGCGTTTCTCCCCCTCTCCCTTTTCTTTCAGAATTTCTTTCTTCATCCTTTTCAAATGTATGTAAATATTTATAATGGCTAAATAAGCCTCCTGCCAATCTCACCACTCAGCAATGTTTCTTCAAGAACCTGGAAGCCATTTTTTTATATATATATAATTTTCTCAGGGCTACTGATTTTTTTTTAAATTTTTTAAAGTTTTATTTATTTATTTATTTTTGGCTGCGTTGGGTCTTCATTGCTGCACGAGGGCTTTTCTCTAGTTGCGGCGAGCGGGGGCTACTCTTCGTTGCAGTGTATGGGCTTCTCATTGCGGTGGCTTCTCTCGTTGCAGAGCACAGGCCCTAGGCTCATGGGCTTCAGTAGTTGTGGCACGCGGGCTCAGTAGTTGTGGCTCACGGGCTCTAGAGCACAGGCTCAGTAGTTGTGGCGCACGGGCTTAGTTGCTCCGCGGCATGTGGGATCTTCCCGGACCAGGGCTCGAACCCGTGTCCCCTGCATTGGCAGGCGGATTCTAAACCACTGCGCCACCAGGGAAGCCTGGAAGCCATCTTTTTGAAATGCAAAGATCAAGGAAGATAGCTCCCCTATCTCACAGTTCTTGTGAGAGGGCACAAGCCTAACTTTGGTGGACGCCTTTCTCCAGTTAGCAAAACTATGTCCTGTCAGAAAGATGAGGTTTGTTTTTTCTCTGGATGAAGCCAATTAACTAACAAAAGTGACCTCCCCAATTACCATGGTAAAGTTAGGATGAACTATGCATCACAAATATGCTCTCAGGTTCTCTTACTTGAGGACTATTTATTGTTTACTTTGAAAACACATATGTGATGGGGTGTATCTGGCTATATAAGGGGGTGAGATTCCCGTCTTCACAATCTCTTCCGCAGATTGCCTGTGATGCCCACCACATTCTGGTTTAATGCTTATTCAAACATAAGTGTTTTCTTTCTCTACTACCTTTGTGGAGAGGATTTCTGAGTTGGGAGAGATCTTGTTTTTAGTTGTATTTCCCAAATAATACATCCCAGTTCCTAAATCATAGAACAATTAGATAATAGAAGACACCACCTTCAGGCTGAGAGAGGAGTGGCCAAGGTATTGCATAGCGATAAATTTTGTAAGGCATGAAAGGACAGAAAATTCTTTTGTTTGGCTTCTGACTTTCAAGTGTCCTAAAACTTTCATCTCATTAAATTTTTAAAAATCAAAATAGTGTCTGGCCCAGAAAGGAGAGGCCTCCCTAATTTTAGCAAACCATAAGACAGATATGTCTACACCAAAAGGAAAAGAGAAACTTCAAATGTTACTAAATACCGAGTACAAAATTGAGTTTTGAAGCAAAAGCAATACCATAATTATACCCTGTGATTCCTAGATGATCTCTCATGACCCATCCCACTGTACTCCCGCCACACACTCTTGTGGTCATGGCCTGAATCTTGGCATTACCAAATACATATTGCTCCACCACAACATTCACAAAAGCAGATGATACCTGACTCTTCTGCAATGTCCTATCAGTTCAGTTTGCTTAATCAATTACACCTACTAACCTGTTTCTCATCTCCTTTGAAACCTCTGGCCAGTTGTGTATTTACTTTCTATCAGTCTGTCATCCCATGTTCTATCATTACTGTACTGGCCTCTCATTATGCACCTGAGGCTCTGTAGGCCACTCGTGCAGCAACTCTGATGCCAATAACTTTAACAACTTTATCCCATCTCCCTTCTATAAGCTTAATTGTACCTGGACCTCTTAGCACTTAGCAGTGTTGGCAAAATGGGGGGGGATCATATAAGATAGACTGATACCACTATAAATTCATGACCCCCAAACTGAATTAGACCATAAACACTGCCTAACAACATGACTGTCATTCCCTAGTCAGCTCACACTTCATTCTTTCATTTTTTAATTGTGATTTTAAGAAATACATAAGTTTACCATACTAACAATTTTAAAGCTCAGTAGTGTTAAGTATATTCGTGCTGTTGTGCAACAGATTTCCAGAACTTTTTCACCTTGCAAAACTGAAACTCTTATACCCACTAAACAACCCCTTGTTTTCACCACCACCCTCCTAGCCCCTGGTAAACACAATTCTACTTTCTGCTTCTATTGTTGACACAAATAATCAACAATCAAACTATAATAAGGAATAGAAAAGAGTTTTATTAGAACCAAACTGAGGACTATAGCCTGGGAGGCAGCCTCTCAGTAGCTCCAAGGATCTGCTCCACTGAAGCACGGTTTTCAGCACAGTTTCAAACCTTACTATTAAAACAAAGAACATACATCAAACATGACAGGGGTACATTCCTTCAAGGTTTCAAAAGAGACAGATTAGTATGTATTCAATGAGACAGCATAACCCTGGTGTCTGGGAAGGGAACCTTATCTTCAAGAAAGTGTTAATGGATGCCACAGGAAGAGAGCTATTTATCCTTCGAAGAGGACATTCTTTATCTTAATGGTTAAAGTAGATGTGCTGTATAAGTGTTTGACAGGCCATAAGTCAGGCTGTGTTTTAGTTCACACAAAGTTCAGGCAGAACCACGTATAAGCCAGAATGACTTCCCTATACTGCAATATGTGAAAAACTTCTCCATCACTGAGTGTGTCACATTCACTCTTCATAATAATTTCAAACCTTCTCCCATTCTTCGCTCTCCAGAGATTCTCAGCAGACTACCTCTTTCACAGAAATGGTAACTCTCAAATTACAACTGCCATATCTACAAACTGGCTTCCATCCCCACCTAAGTTTCTTCCCTTCTTCCTGTTACAAAGGAAGTGGTATTTCCTCCTCCTATCCAAGACCAGTTCCCTCCATCTGTCCTCTGAATCCCATCTCTTTCAATCTTCTGAGGAAATTCACCCTTCTCATCCTTTCTTTCCTTATTCCCTTGCTAACAATCCTATCAGCTGGTCAAGTCTCTCCCAGGAACAGTAAAAATAACAAAAATTTCCTGGACACCACACCGGAGGCTGAGCCTACCGAATATTGCCTCTGCCAAGATTCATAAAAATGTTTAACCTTAATGACTCCATTTTCTCATATTCCACTCATCCCTTACCCACTCTCACCTGGCTTCAGCCCCCAAACCTCACAGTGTGGTCTCAACAGTCTTTGTATTGCTACTGTCAGTGAATGTTTTTCAGTCTGCGTTGCACGACAGTGCTGCTTTCCAGGCCGGAAGGCTTGCCCCTTTGGCGTGACGTCATATGGCAGCGCCGGAAGGAGAGGGCGGGATTTCCGGCTGCGGGTCTCGGGTCAACGACGGATACTGTGTAGAGTGACAGTTAAGCTGTGGGTCAGGTGCAGCGCGGATCCGTGGGCAGCATTTCCCGGCAGAATCCTGCGTCCTCTGGGGTTCCTTGTGGTTTGCACCGGCGGGAGCCACTGTCTTTGCACTCCTGGTACGGGCGGGTTTCGTGTCTCCCAGTGTGTGTGGTGAGGTGGGAGGACGCGGGAGATCTAACATACGCATACTGGAGCTTGTGCGCTAAGAAGGCCCACAGGTAAGAGGAAGCCCAGTGATTTAATAAACTATAAGTACAATACCTGGGACGAGAGCAGTGTTTCCCAAAATGATATCCTTGTTTCCCTTTTAAATATTTGGGGGTTTTGTTTCTTTGATATCCTAAAAATATTTACCAGTTACAAAGACAAAACTCAAAAGACTTTTTCCAAAATCAGTGTTTCTCGTATTGGGGCTGAGAACTCTCGGTTAAATATTTCGAGGAGTCTAAAGGAAATTGTATTTTCTTTAAAAGGTGTCTGAACGTGTTTTAAATGTGAGAAGCATTGACCCGGAGTATTTAATCGAAAAATACTTGAATGATAAATGTGAACTATATACTGCCAAACGTTGGGTTCGATGTTAGTATAAATACAGTCCTTGTCCTGATAGAGTTTACCACATAGTGGGGCTAATAAGTAGCCAGGCAATTACAGTGCAGTGTTACAAGCACTATGGTGCAGAAGTACAGGGTGCTAAAAGAACTAATAGGAATACTTGATCTAAAGTTTGAGGTGACAGATAGCTAGAGATGTAGCTGAAGAGGTAAGCAAATGGTGATTTTGTGAAAAAACTTTATAAGCCACATATATAAGTTTAGACTTTAACCTGGCAGCAGTGAGTTTAAAAATACACATTGAGGATGATGTGAGCGTATTGATCAGATCTGCACTAGCTCCAAATGGCTTAGAGACGAGGGAGAGCAAATCTAGAGGCTAGGAGATACAATTAAGAAAATGAGGTTGAGGGAATTCCCTGGCGGCCCAGTGGTTGGGACTCCGTGCTCTCACTGCAGAGGGCCCGGATTCCATCACTGGTCGGGGAATTAAGAGCTTGCAAGCTGCGTGGCGCAGCCCCCTGCCTCCAAAAGAAAAAAAATGATAAGAAAATGAGGTTGAAGAGAAGTGACTGGATTAGAGAAGTATTTAGAAACTAAATGAATATAACCCAAATTAGGAATGGAGGGTGTGAGAGGGGACAGTTATGAAATGACTCCCAGTTTCTGCCTTCAGCAAATGGATGGATAGTAGTGTCCCTCCCTGAAACAACGCAGAAGGAGAAGCAGATTGGGAAGGGAAGGGAGACAGATTTCAGTTTGTTGCATTTGAGGTGTCATCTGATACATGGTGATCAAAGTCAAGGAGGTAGATCAGAGTTCATAGGGAAAATGTTTAGATTGAAAAAAGGGCTAAGGACAGAACTCAGAAGCACATCCACCTTGTATGTGTTGGGGGTGTGGGGGGAATGGATCTGAGCATCATTGCACAGGTCAGAGACCCAGGAGCATGCAGCGTCATTAAATGAAGCCAAGGGAAGAAGGAACTTTTCAAGTATTTTAGTTGCATTTTGTGAAAAGTTGAATTCCTTTTTTTGCTTCAAGTCCAGCACTAGTTTCACATCTTTAAGCATCTTCATTGTTTTGTGGACATCCAGACCTTTAGGATAAAATTGTGGAGCTTATATATATTTGCCCTAATTTTGGATATTTTGTTTGGCAATAACATTATTTGCTGTAAAATCTAAATTGGAGAAGGGAGGTTTTATTTTTTTTTAAATCAGTAGATCTCTCTGTATTTCTGTTTTGAAAACATATAAGGGCATTGGTACAGCAGCTGCTAAGTGCTTTTTACTATTTGCCATTTTCTGTAACTTTTCTGCCCTTTGTCTTCATGTATTGCTTGTTAAGGATCTTGTGTTTGGGTCTGTATCTGGGCTTAGTAGAAAGTGGAGAAGAATACAGCACCGTAATCTCAGCCATATAGTGGTACATAGCTTTGTTATCCGGTAACATTGATCTTCTGGGTCCCTAGATACAAATCTGAAAAGGATCTTCAAGGTATCCTTTTGCCTAAAACAATAGTGAAGTTCATGTCTAAAATAAGAACCCAAATAAGTTTTAAACTTTTCGCCTAGTGAATGATCACAGGCTCTAGGCCACAGGAGTCTAAGAAAAATTAATGGTGCAAAAATAAGTTGGACTAAGATTCCACTTTATGTTTCAGAAATCGATTGCATTTTGGTATCTCAAATTTATACTTGCACAGTTATTTGAGAGGTTTTTAACTTTTCATTATATTTTTCTTTTTTTATAGGGCTTTTCTTACAGGCCTGTTTTCCTCAAAATGAGTGTCAGTATCACCTTCTTAAGACCTTTTGCCAGAGTTTTGGTGCCATTTACCCTTCATAGGAAGAAAAGGGTTTTATATTCAACAACTCTGCAGAGATACACATCTTCCAAAATACCAGCTGTGTCCTATCCTAATAAGGAGAGTACATCACCTCCTGAAGAGCTGGAGTTGGATAGGTGGAAAATTACAATGAAATCTAATGTGCAAGAAGAGGGTGTTTCAACAGTCTCAAGTAGCAAGGATGAAGATCCTCTAGCTGCCACCAGGGAATTAATTGAGATGTGGAGATTGCTTCGCAGAGAAGTACCAGAACACATCAGTGAAGAAGAGCTCAAAACTGTTATGGAATGTGTTTCTAAATCATCAAAAAGAAAATATTTAAAATATTTATATATTAAGGAAAAAATGAAAAAAGCCAAGCAAATAAAAAAGGAAATGAAAATAGCAGCAAAAGAACAAATAAAAAAAGATCAGCTACCAGAAACCACTAAGGAAGATAAACAGCAAAACTTTCTGTTTCTACGACTTTGGGATAGGAATATGGATATTGCAATGGGCTGGAAGGGTGCCCAGGCCATGCAGTTTGGACAACCTTTGGTTTTTGACATGGCTTATGACGACTATATGAAACCAAAAGAACTGCAGAATGCTGTTTCCCAACTTTTAGAAAGTGAAGGATGGAACAGAAGAAATGTTGATCCTTTCCATATTTATTTCTGCAGTCTTAAAACAGGTGGTGCCTACTATAGAGAGTTAGTTAAACGTTATGGAGAAAAGTGGAACAAATTGCTTTTAACAGCAACAGAAAAGTCTCATGTAGATTTATTTCCAAAGGATAGTATTATATATTTAACTTCAGATTCTCCCAACGTTATGACTACTTTCAAGCATGACAAAATTTATGTAGTGGGATCTTTTGTTGATAAGAATATGCAGCCAGGCACATCCCTAGCCAAAGCAAAACGGCTGAAGCTGGCAACAGAATGCCTTCCATTAGATAAATATTTGCAGTGGGACACTGGCACCAAAAATCTCACCTTAGATCAAATGATACGTATTTTGTTATGTCTGAAGAACACTGGTAGTTGGGAAGAGGCTCTGAAGTTCGTTCCTAGGAGAAAACATACTGGTTATCTGGAGATTTCTCAGCATTCTCAAGAGTTTTTCAACAGAATGAAGTCAAAGACTTTTAATTCATTTCCAAGAGGCTCTGTAGATAGACACAGAAAAGGTAGCTTGAATGAGAATATTTGATAGCTTAAAAAGTAAATGGATTAGGATTACAGTTCTTTTTTTTTTCCCCCAAAATCAGCTGAAATTTTTAGGAAGCCTCTGCTGAAGTAGCACAGGTAATACACTCCTGTTTCTTTTTTTTTTTTTGAATTTTATTTTATTTTTTATACAGCAGGTTCTTATTAGTTATCCATTTTATACATATTAGTGTATAAATGTCAATCCCAATCTCCCAATTCATCCCACCACCACCACTTAGGAATACAGTTCTGTTAGTCTGTTTCATCCTGAATGGAATTCACTTGCTCTTTCTTTTAAAGGTTGTCTTTCCTAACTAACTGAAGTATTATCTTTCTCCAATTAAATATCTGTAAAACTTTGGAAATATATTTTGTTTACTGTAAAAAGAATCTTAGAAAGTAAAAAGAGTTGTCCATGTTCGTTTGAGCCCAGTAAAATAATTGTACCATTGGTGTGGCTTTTTTATGACTACTTTGAGTCTCAGACTGCATTTTCCTTCTTAAATGTTCTTTTAGCCATGACAACAACTACCCTTTCATCGAAAATTGATGAAACTTCAGGCGGTGGTTCATTTATTTAACATTTGGTACAGTGCTGGGCATGTCATAGGCACTAAGGTATATCGTTTAACTGAGTCTTGGTTAAACAAAAAAGACATCCCTTGGCATGTCATGAGATTGGGCTGTATAATGAAAAATGGGTTTGTGGGGTAATGAAAAATGGGTTCGTGGGGATAAAGCTCATTTCTTGTCCTCTTAGAAGAAAAGGGTTTATTTGAAGAGTGTTACTACAGCACTTCCCTGTTGTAATGTAGATGGCTTTTGTTTTCAAGGAAATACTTCCTTTTTTCCAGCCATGTGATTTGAATGGAAGCTGCCATATTTTTACAGACCTTGCTCCCCTGGCCACAACTGATTATCTCAAAAAAGACACCTCACTCAGGGCTTCCCTGGTGGCGCAGTGGTTAAGAATCCGCCTGCCAATGCAGGAGACACGGGTTCAAGCCCTGGTCCGGGAAGATCCCACATGCTGCGGAGCAACTAAGCCTGTGCGCCACAACTACTGAGCCTGCGCTCTAGAGCCTGCAAGCCACAACTACTGAAGCCCGTGTGCCTAGAGCCTGTGCTCCTCAACAAGAGAAGCCACTGCAGTGAGAAGCCCGTGCACCGCAATGAAGAGTAGCCCTCGCTCACTGCAACTAGAGAAACTGCGTGCAGCGACGAAGACCCAACGCAGCCAAAAATAAATAAATAAAATTAAAAAAAAAAAAAAAAGACTCAAGCTTTGAGATGGGCATCTGACTTTAAGACAGGCCAGTCAGAATCCTTTTACAGGATTTTTGGACTTCTCAAGATAGCCTGTGTTAATTCCTTTCTAGTGGTTGAACTTTGAGAGGTAGGAAGCTCTAGTGGCCATGCCCTTTTCTGTGAAGGAAGCCAAGCATACAGAAATGAACTTAGGAACCATATTCATTGTAGACTTCTTGCACCGTTAAAATGTTTGAAAACATGGGAAATAGAAATGTACGGCCAAATGTTTCTACCTGGTTTCTGAATTGGACATTAGCATGAATGAGGTATGCTATCCAATACATTTCTTAAAACAGGACTCAATCTTTTACCAAATACTAAGTACCTACTCTGTGCCAAATAGTTACTGTGCAGTTTACATGAATTTAAACAACTAAGTTTAGGTACTATCATTAACACCTTTTTTATAGATAAGAAAATTTACTCAAAATAATTGAGCCTTTAAGTATCGTCTCAGAATTCAAAAGGTCTGTCTGACTTTAACCTATAAATTATGCCCTCTATAATAAGGCAAGTACAAAATGCAATGGAAAAACACGAGATGCCTCACCTAAACTCAGGGGATCTGGAGAGGCCTTGAAAAGGTGATGTGTAAACTTAGAATTGATGAGAAGTGCATTATGAATGAATTTCAACTCTTAAGACCCTACTGAGTAGCAAGGTGCTAATACTTGAGATACATGGAAAGTAAAATAGCGTAGTGGTTAAGAAAAAGGGATTAGGATTGCCTGACAGGATTGGCACTAGAGGAAGGCAAACAAGGCTCCTAGTGCACCTCACGAGTCTCCTGTGTCCCAGCCCTGCTCTCTGGGTTCCAGCTCCACCCTTACGGGTTCTGACATTGCCTACATTGATTAATCTCTTGAAATTTCAGTTTTCCTCGTCTATAAAAAGGAGATTAGAAATGGTTCTTGACTCATATAAAACATTTAATATGGTGTCTGGCACATAAGTGCTAAGTAAATATAAACTAATTAATTCAGACTATATTCAAAATATATAGAATTTCTAATACGGTATATGCAAGTTATTGTGTCCCTTTGAGGAATACATTCGTATTTCTGTGTAACAATATGCTAAGGTAAACTGGAGAAGGCCTGCGCGCAGCAACGAAGACCCAATGCCGCCAAAAAGAAATAAGTAAATAAATTTATTTTAGAAAATATGCTAAGGTGTTTCAGTGGTGCAACACTAGAATTTTTCTTCTTAATTATTTTCCTTTGCAATAGCCAAGCAGTAACTGATTTCTACGACTGCTGCTCTCTTATGTAGATGAATCACAGTGGCAAGCTCATCCACAGTTTGAGCTCATACTGATTTTAATTTTACAAATTTTTTTGAATTTGGAATTTAGCAGAACCTCGCATACTGCTTCAGTTTCTCCAAACTAGATGGTCTGATTTCCTGGGCGTGAATTAGGAAGTAACAGCTTTTCTCTTTATCTTAAACACCCAATAATTTATTCTATAGTATTCTTTCTCTTTGAAGGTAACTTTTGTTTCCTATGGTCTAATCATCTTCCCCTTCTTACCTATTAGCGACATGTTTTCATGTAATAACATTTCTGGTTCTCTCCTTTTGCTCTTTTCAAACATGCTACCAAATTCCCAGCTTTTAATAATTAAACAATTTAAAAAGAAGTCTTTGTTTGCTACTATTATCCCTACTGTATTACGCAGTTCAACTTCTAAGCCAGATCCTTCAAGTAAGTATTCAGAACACAGTTTCCATTTCCTCTACACCACTGCTGTTAATAGAAATATAATGCAATCCACGTATGTACTTTTAAAGTTCCCAGTAGCCATGTTAAAGATAAAAGGTGAACTTAATTTTAATATATTTAACTGATATGTCCAATTATTTCAATTTGTATTCATTATTAAAAACTAATGAGATTTTACATTCATATTCAATTTTTCAAACTAAGCATTCAAAATCTGGTCGTATTTTAATGGTTATAGCACATTTTTTTTTTTTTAATATTTTTATTTATTTATTTATTTATTTTTGGCTGTGTTGGGTCTTCGTTTCTGCGCGAGGGCTTTCTCTAGTTGCGGCAAGCGGGGGCCACTCTTCATCACGGTGCGCGGTCCTCTCACTATCGCGGCCTCTCTTGTTGCGGAGCACAGGCTCCAGACGCGCAGGCTCAGTAGTTGTGGCTCACGGGCCTAGTTGCTCCGCGGCATGTGGGATCTTCCCAGACCAGGGCTCGAACCCGTGTCCCCTGCATTAGCAGGCAGATTCTCAACCACTGCGCCACCAGGGAAGCCCTATAGCACATCTTAATATGAATACTAGGCTACTCTCGCCTTCTGAAATGGCCCATACTCTGTGGAGTATGTGTCTCCCAGCACTGCTCTCATTTTCCTAGATGACCCCATGCCCTGGGGCCACCTCTCGCCTTTTGAGACAGCTCATACTATGGAGTGTGTATCTCTCTAAATAAACCTTTTCATTTTAAGAAAAAATATACGAATGCTAAATTTTCAATTGTTAAAGTAAAATGCAATCCTACCAAAACAACTGAATTGTGTTTAACAAAAGCTAACTGCTTCGGTGTTTTAACTTAAATAACATTGAGTTCAGTTCTTCAGTTGCACGAACCACACTTCAAGTGCTTAATAGTCACATGTAGTTAGTGGCTGCCATGTCGAACTGTGCAGCTTGAGTACTGCTTGATAAAACAGTGATCTGTGCTTACATAAGTTGTATTGTTTCCAGCCAGATTCAGTGGCCACTTTTTACTAATTAAAAAAGACCATGAATATCTCACTGAACTCTTCCCTCCTTGAAAAACTTCTTCCTTGATTTCCGTATCACAGCAATTGTCTTACTTTTCCCAGTCTAGCAGGTTATCTTCCTCATTGGCTCATTCATTCATTCAGCAAATGTTTATTGAGTACCTACTACGTGCCCAGAAGCATTTTAGGTGTTGGTGATACAGCAGTGGGAATACAAAATATTCCCAGCCTTCATGGATATTAAATTCTTGCAGGCAGAAAGGAGACAAGACATAAATAATATAAAATGTCAGATGGTAATAATATGAAGGTTAAGGGAGAAAGGGGAATGCTGGAGTGGGGAGGCATTACCATTTTATACAAGGTGGTTGGGGACTGTCTTCTAAGTAGGTTGCTCACTGTGCAAGAACACCCATACAACCCTCTCCAAGCCATGCACTCTGGTGCAGGGCCATGTTTGCTAGAAGAAGCACTGTTTTCTTCATACACAGGTACTATCTGCCTTTAAGCCAAGTGCTTAAAAGATTGCACCCAATAACAGGGTATCCCTTTTCTAATTTGCACAAAGACTGATAAGATGACATTTGAGCAAAGACCTGAAGAAAGTGAGAGTGAGCTATGGCGATACGAGGAAAGGGAATTTCCAGTAAAGGGAACAATGAGTGAGTGCAAAGGCCCTGAGAGAGGGTTCAAGACACAAGGAGGCTAATGTAGCTGAAGCAGAGTGGGTAAAGAGAGATAAAGATGAGGTCAGAGGAGTAGCTAGGGGTCTGTCATGTAAGCCTTTCATTGTAAGGACTTGGTTTTTATTCTGAATAAGATGGGAAGATCAGATGGTCTTGAGCAAAAAAGTGACATGTTCCTGATATTTTAACAGGATGACTAGAATGCAAGCTCCATGAGGGCAGGGATTTTTTTTCTGTCCTTTTTAACATTTTTTTAAATTGGCTACTCTTTCTTTCCTTTCTTTCTTTCTTTCTTTCCTTTCTTTCTTTCTTTTTCATTTATTTTGGCTGCACCGCGTCTTAGTTGCAGCACATGGGATCTTCCCTGTGGCATGTGGACTCTTAGTTGTGGCATGCGAACTCTTAGTTGCGGCATGCATGCGGGATCTAGTTCCCCAACCAGGGATCGAACCTGGGCCCCCTGCATTGGGAGCGTGGGGTCTTACCCATGAACTACCAGGGAAGTCTGTAAAAAAATTTTTTTTGTTGTTGAAGTACAGTTGATTTACAATGTTGTGTCAAGTTTTGCGAGATCTCAGTTCCCCAACCAGGGATTGAACCCGGGTCTCGTCAGTGAAAGCCCAGAATCCTAACCACTAGGCCACCAGGGAACTCCCTTTTCTGTCTTATTTACTGCTGTATCCCCAGGACTTGGTACAGTGCCTGGCACATAACAAGCACCTTAAAATTTATTAAGTCAATCAATCTGATTCATTTTAAAAGGGTCACTTTGGCTGCTGTATTGAGACGAGAAGAGAGGGACCAGCTAGGAGGCTACTGCAGAAACAAAGGTGAAAGATAATAGTGAGTTGGACCAGGGTGGTAGCAGAGTAGGTACCAAATACCAAAGAGATATTGGAGACAATGAGTATAAACAATCCTTTTAAAGAGTTACTATATGAAGGGGAATAGTAATAAGGAGCTAGAGGGAGTTATGAGATCAAGAGAAGAGTTTTTAATTTTGCTATAGTTGTTTTGTAGATATGGGAGATATAAAGCATGTATGTTTGCTGTTGGAAATGATCCAGTAGTTGGCGGGGTGGGGAGGATCTGATAAAACAGTGGAGTGAGACCTTACATAAGCAAGAAAGATGGGATTTACTGCATTAGTAACAGAAATGAACACAGAAAACCTAGGTACAAACGCAGGTACCACACCACAGATATGGTGAGAATATACAGAAGTTCTGTTTTGATTTCTATTATTTTCTTACTGAAAATAAGAATCAAAGTCATCAATTGAGGGGAGGGCAGAGAAAGTGGGAAATAGTCTAGATAAGTGAGTGAATTAGGGTCATGGTTCTCAAAGTGTGGTCCCCAGACTAGCAGCCTCATCATTTGCGAACTAGTTAGAAATGTAAATTTGGGGGCCCCACCCACTGAGTCTACTGAATCAAAAACTCTGTCCGTGGCACCACAGTTTTAACTGTTTTAAGAAGCCTTTCAGGGACATCCCTGGTGGCACAGTGGTTAAGAATCCGTCTACCAATGCAGGGGACTCAGGTTCGATCCCTGGTCCAGGAAGATCCCACAAGCCGCAGAGCAACTAAGCCCGTGCGCCACAACTACTGAAGCCTGAGCACCCTAGAGCCCGTGTGCCACCACTACTGAGCCCATGCACCACAACTATCGAAGCCCTGCCCTCTAGGGCCCGCGTGCTGCAACTGTTGAGCCCGCATGTTGCAACTACTGAAGCCCGCGCGCCTAGAGCCCGTGCTCCGCAACAAGAGAAGCCACCGCAATGAGAAGCCCGCGCGCCGCAACGAAGAGTAAGTAGCCCCCGCTTGCTGCAACTAGAAAAAGCCCGCGAACGGCAACGAAGACCCAACGCAGCCAAAAAAAGATGATTCTGATGTATACTAAATCTTGAGAATGGTATAGGGAAATATAATGGTATTACAGGCTGAATTAAGAACCAAGGTTAGTGATAAATTAGAAAAGAATTTGAAAAAAAAAAACAAAAATTAAATTAAAATAAAAAAATGTAAGCGCACACACACACAAAACAAAGCCCATGAGCTGCTGTCACTTGACACCCAGTGCAATGCTGTTTCTGTATTTCATGGTACAACATCAGATAGCTCCAGCCCACCTGGGTAATTTAATATTACAGGGTCATGGGGCCAACCCTGATCTAACCAGTGAATGAGTGTTTTGGATTACTTGGATGAATAGAAATATGTTTTCATCTTAATTTGGGCTGTAAAGAAATTTGAAAGTTAAAAAACAAAAACAAGGTTAGTGAAACCATGATTAGTCACTTTTCCTCTCTAATTTGTTGTAGCTCTGTGCCTGAATTCCAGGCTCGGCTCCACCTCTTACTTATCTTTTCAGTGTCCCAGTTTCCTCTTCTATAAAAATAAAGTAATTGTAGCACTTAATTCATAGGGTGATGATTTAATGTGCTTGATTTCATGTTAAAAAAATTGCAGACTATGCTTGGCATATAGTAAGCATAAATATATGTTGGATATTATAACTATCACCTCACAAATTACACATTTAAATTACAATAATAGGAACTTCCCTGGTGGCGCAGTGGTTAAGAATCTGCCTGCCAATGCAGGGGACACAGTTCGAGCCCTGGTCCGGGAAGATCCCACATGCTGTGGAGCAACTAACCCTGTGCACCACTACTGAGCCTGTGCTTTAGAGCCCGTGAGCCACAACTGATGAGCCCATGTGCCACAACTACTGAAGCCCGCACGCCTAGAGCCCATACTCTGCAACGAGAAGCCACCGCAACGAGAAGCCTGCGCACAGCAACGAAGAGTAGCCCCCACTCGCCACAACTAGAGGAAGTCCGTGCACAGCAATGAAGACCCAATGCAGCCAAAAATAAATAATTTTTTAAAAACCCACATAAATTATAATAACAGTTGTCTATATTACTCTCCATTTTCAGCTTGTTTACTCATTATTTGAATAGCTCTTTAGAGACTGCAAACAATAGCTACTATTAAGCAAGTGCCCGCCACAAGCCAGGCAGTGTATTACAAATTTTACCTGTATTATCACACCTATTCCTCTCAGTAACCCTATAAGTATTAGTACATTTTTATAGTTAAAATATATTCAGTAAGATTACCTTATCCGTTCAAACTCACAGATTAGCAAATGGCAGGGTTATAATCTAAATTCGGTTTTGTCTGATGCAATCAATGCTGCTGCTCTTTGCCCTGCACTCCACTGCCTTTTCATCCATTAACCCATTTGCTGGGGGTTACTGAAGCTTGCATTCATCACTTCTTCAATTGATATTTATTGAAAACTGGTATAATCTAGGTCCTAGGGAAACAATGGTGAGCAAGATATGCACAATATGACCTCATGGAACAGACAAGTGAATGGATTAATACCTTCCATCCTTAACTTCTGCAGTGTGATATATGGAACTGGATAGCTGTATGTGACCTCTCTAAACTTCATTTTTCTCATTTAAAAATATAAGCATCATGTCATGTATCCTCAATAAGCTGTATTCCCAGCAATCAATAAATGGATACACATAAAAACTCAAAAAAAAAGCATATATAAGTAAATACATACATAATTACAAATAAAAATCACATGTTTATGTCTCCATTTATTTATTTATTTATTTGGTTGCACCGGGTCTTAGTTGCAGGCTCCTTACTTGTGGCAGGGGGCTCCTTAGTTGCAGCTCGTGGGCTCCTTAGTTGCAGCAGGTAGGCTCCTTAGTTGTGGCATGTGAACTCTTAGTTGCGGCATGCATGTGGGATCTCATTCCCTGACCAGGGATGGAACCCAGGCCCCCTGCATTGGGAGCATGGAGTCTTATCCACTGTGCCACCAGGCAAGTCCCTATGTCTCCATTTAAAAAATGATTAAAAGTAAGAGTCTCAGGAATTCCCTGGCGGTCCAGTGGTTAGAACTCCGCGCTTTCACTGCAGAGGGCCTGAGTTCAGTCCCTAGTCAGGGAACTAAGACCCCTGAAAGCCGCTTGGTACGGGCGAAAAAAAAAAAAAAAAGAGACTCAGCAATTAAGTAACTTTTGAAGATCACATCTAGGAAAAATAAAACAAACATGAATTACCTATTCTATGTAAAATAGTTTGCTGGGCACTTTTACATATACTGTCATAGATGGTGGACCAGGGACTTCAAATCACCAAATCACCGTATGAGCAAACCACCCTGCTTCTGTCGTGGGAAACACACTTTGATTCTTTCTGCATTCTCCAGACTCGGAGCCTGAGGAGTCATCCATTCACAAATACTCAGCACCTTTCATATATGAAATGTGCAATACAAACTGCTGTGAAGAAAAAAAAATTTTTTTTAATGGTCTCTGTGGTCAAGGAATTTTTGAGCCACCTAGGGAGAACTTTTTTTCTTTTTAACACATATTGAGGGAAGTATACAATGATCAAAGAATGGTATATGGAATTTATTATCTCATTTGATCCCCAGGACCACCCTTTGAGGAAGTACTATTATTATTTCTATTTTATAGAGAAGGAAACATAGGTCTGTAGACAGTAAGAAACCCTCAAGGTTTACTCAGCCAGTAAAGGGATTCCAACCCAAGTTCTGACTCCGTAAGACCAATTTCTGTAACACTCACTGTATATTGTACTGCAAACCCAGAAACTACAGTTCCCTAGGCAAGGAATCGACCCCGTATATCAAGAGGGCAGTATAAATATAGAGAAAAAGCGAAGATGAAGCTGAAAAGTTAGGCTGGGGGCCCAATATAACGCTTGGACTTCATTCTGCAAACTCTGGGGATACACTAAAGGTTTCTAACTAAGGCAGAAACTACTGTGGTCTTCACGTAACAAAGTAACTTCTCTTGACACAGAAATTGCAGCTTGTAGAAAAATCAGTTTTACCACTCGCCTACGCGACCTTAGACAAATTTTTCTTTGGCCTCAACTCTCACAGCTAATTAAAAGAGGGCAATTCCGCATTGGACTATTGTGGGGATTAAACGAGATAACGCCTGACACAAGAGGGCGCTCGATAAACGTTGATTTTGCTTTTAGGTAGGAATAAGAATTCGGTCCTTTTTTTTTTTTTTTTTTTTTTTTGAGTGGGTACACGTGATCTAGCAAACCAGACAGAATGAAAGAGCCTGGCTAGCTTCGGTCAGCCAGTTTTCAGAAACCTGACCTGAGCTCACCAACGTTTCCAGGGTTATGATCCCACCTCCCCTCACTTCCCTGAATCCGCCAGTAAACCATGAAAATCTAACCCACCTCTAGTCAAGTCCCTGACCAGTCCTCGGACCGCTCAACCTACCCCACCCTTCCCTCAGAGGATGCTCGCCGATGATATCATATCCATTTCCGTTTCCCAGAGGCACTTCACTCTCTAGGGCCGCTCTAGGCTGCCGCTTCCAAGGCGGGCTCCGAAGCTCAATGGTTGCTGGGCGGGGCCGTGACGTCCTTGGCGTGGCTGCAGGGGAGGCCGCGGCGGGGAAAATGGCGGACGGAAAGGCGGGAGAGGAGAAACCTGAAAAGCCGCAGCGAGCTGGAGCCGCCGGAGGTGAACATAACCCCAGCGTCGCGGGCTACGTGGGATGCTCTGGGCCTTTCTTTGAGCTCCCCGGGGTGGGGGGTGTAGGCCGGGGCGAGAAGAGCGGATCTGGCGCTCACCCGGCCAGGTGCTGGGCCCAGACAAGCCCTGGGCACGCCCGGTGCGGCCCGGTGGCATCCGGGCCCACATCGCCTCCTTGCCGGGGGAGAGCCGGTCACTGTTCGTCACCTCCTGGCCCCAGCGGAGACCCTGCTTCCGAAGAGAAGGGAGATGGGCCCCAGAAAGGGGGACCGAACTCGGGGTGGGACTAGGAGGGCGGTGCGGACGTAGTCACACAAAACGCACCCGGGCGCTCGCTCAGTGCGAGTCACCGAGCAGTGGCCGCAGGAACTGGCCGCAGGCCGAGTTTCCGACGGTGCCGGCCTCTCAGTTACACTTAGGAGTTAGTTTGCTGCTCCCTTTTCACTGAGGAAGTGGACTACCCTGGCCTTTTTCTTTCCTTTATTTTCAAGCCTAATTCTGATCCTGTAATGGGATGGGTCAAGACGATGGAGGGAAAGAGGAATACCTTTGGCTGCCTCCTGGTTTAATCTGCCGGGTCTAGGGTTACGGTTTAGTTGCCTTTCTTTGAACTGTCTGCCTTTTCTGTGCTAGGCTGTTGCCAGCTAACTGCACGCCAGATATTTAGGTGGCTAAATAGGCTAGTGTGACTCTTCCTGTATTTTGTTACGATGTAAACTCAGGTTACAGCTATCTTTATTCTGTCATCTCCACTCCTCTAAATTTGGGTCTTGTGCATTAAGGAAAAGAAACATCCTGTAATCTCTCCAGCCCTCCCGCTCCTTTGTCCTCACAAGGCTAGTGACTTAACACGTGCGAGCTGAGCATAATGTCTTTAGAACGTTTTAAGTACCACACTCTTAACTCTTCTTCACGTCTTATCCCTGAAAGTATTTAATATGAGAAAATACAGAAGATTAATAGTATATGAAGGCAACTGTTAGGACCTCCTAACAAGTTTAATGTGATTTAACTTGGGAACAAAAATTGAGAAAAGTGTAATGTTCGGTTACTTTGGACCCAGAAATTCCTTTTTAAAAAACACGTACGGTGCCATTAGTTGAGCCCAAACTCCTTTCCCCCTTCTCCCCTCCCGTCTTGTTTTTTGTTGTTGTTGTTATTGTTGTTTTACTAGTAAAATAGTTTATGAAGCAACAGTTTAAACCATTTAGTGCTACCTCCTTAGCGGTTTTTTTTTCGTCAAAAATTGTCTTGGAAATTATCAAGTAAAATTACATTTAAAAATTAGTAGTTTGAGGAAAAACAAAGATCTGTAGCCTGAAGAATCTTATCTGACTTTTAGACTACCTTTTAACTTTTAGAATGGGTTTCTAACTGTCTTGACTGAGTATCTGAGATGTGTTTAATGTGAGCCAAAGTGTACCTTAAGGGAGTTCCCTGGTGGCCTAGTGGTTAGGATTCCAGGCTTTCATTGCCCTGGCTGGGGTTCAATCCCTGACCGGGGAACTGAGATCCCACAAGGCATGCCGGGTGGCCAAAAAAACAAAACAAAAAAAATGTACCTTAAGTGTCAGCATAATTCCACTATATAATTTGTCCACCACCCTTTCAGTTAGGGATAATTCGCTCTGTAGTATGAATATTGATGTTTCTACTTTAGCATATTTTTGTGAAGGGGTGATATAAAGTTATCTTTGCTAATTGCTATCAAAAATTATTGTCTTCTTGTTGGTGACTTAGAATAAGTAATATCCCTTAATAACGTCTACATAATTTGCCTTGGGTGTGCCTTCCTTTGAAAGAAAATACTACTGTTACATGTAAACCATTTTGAATGTCAGATATTTTTAATGAAATTGTACAAAGAAGTCATAGTTAAAACATTCATACCATGGATATTGCTAAATTGATAATTTTACAGCAAATAGGCCCTGTTTTAAAACAGTATCAAGTTTGTCTTGGGGGGCTTACCTAGAGATTATTCTGATTTTTAACTCCTATTGAACAGTCCAGTAAGTTGGAAATATAAGTAGTTTTTAATGAGTTAACATAGTTAACATGAATTTATGTTAATAAGAGAAGCTACTTACTTGAACTACCTGCTCTCACCTTAAAGAGAAGGGATAATATTAAGGGTAAGGCTTTAGGTAGATTTTTTTTCCCTCCCTTTGGTTAAATTTTTGTAGTTCCTTGAAATAAGTAGAAGCTTTAGAGAAGAGCTAGTCATATTGTAATCATGCCCACCTCAGGCTATTTTAGGTTATCTAAAACTACTTTAATGAAATTGACATTTATTGTGCCAGGAGGTTCTTGAATATGTCCTGTTAGAGAGATAGGTATGTACCCTTTTTTCAGATGAAGAAGTTACCAGAATGCCAATGCGTCATGAAGGGTATCCCTATGGACTTAAAACTTATTGGGTAATTTTTTTCAAAGTAAGGTACCTTTGTACTCCAAGGCCCACCTCTCCTCCCCCAAAATGCTAGTACCATGTGTAATTTGATTTCACATTAATCTACACATTTTGTTTGCTTAGAATTACTAAAAACTAAAGTAGTACATGTTGTATTTAAAGGAAAACACTTAATGGACTTTAAAACACTTTAATGGTCTTGATAGTTTGCCTCTTCAGACGACAGAACCACAGATGTGAATAAAATTGAGTTGCTGACAGTTGATAACTTAATTAATGGTAGAGTAGTTTTCCCAACTCCCCTGTTCATGCTACATTTTTCTAGAGCATTCACTATAGAAATCTTCCCTAAGCATCATAGGATTGGACAGATAATATTGTGTTTCATGTGTTAGCACATACTAGTTCAGTTAGTTGTCGCACTTGATTCTTGTTATTAATGTTATAGTAAGAATTATGTTTTTCACTTTTTGTCGTATTTATGCTTTGATTTTTCTAGATTCTTTGTTCCAGAATTATTTTCTGGGTAAAAGGAGACCTAGAATTAAGAAAAGATAGGTTTTAAAAGAACCAGAAATTTTGACTAATTATAACCCTTGAGTCACAGTTCAAAGAGCAGAGTTACACTAAAATCAAGACTAAATGTTCTTTATTCTATTTGTTTTGATGTTTTTCAGACTTTGTGTTTACACAGACCTGTGCCTTTAGTGTACAGATTGCTTCTATATGTAAATCCAGTGGCTTTTTTATGTGTTTCTATATGCTCTGATACGTAGAGCCAATGAGTTTCCAGTTTTAGCTGTGTGTCAGTCACAAAGAAGAAGTAGTTATTACTGTTTGGGTTTTACTGTAAAATTCATACTTGATTAAAACTATACATAGAATACAGAATAAAATTTAGCATAAATGCTTTTAGTGGTAGACTTTGAAAAAATGTTTGCATAATACTGTCTTTTTTGTAAGAAATTCTAAATTCTAAATTCTAAATTTCAAATATTGAATAGCAATCTTACATTCTTCAGGTGCTTTTGTAATTTTATGTCTAAATAAGTGAATGGCACCTCAGACAACTATTCCAGTGCTGTCTTTGCTTCCTAGGGAAATCCCAAAACCTAATCCTGCTTAATTTCTCCCCTACATTGTTATTAAAACTTTCACCTCTTGTCTAAAGGTAATAAAGAGTTCGTTTTATTTTCCTGTAAACAAAATAAAATGTTCTGTTCAAAGTGCTTATTAATTTAGCTACCCCATCATTCCAAAACTATATAGATTGGGATCTATAACATCCTGTCTTTTAATTCATTACTTGTCAGTCTGTTTGATTTCCCCTTTTCTACCCATTCTAGCTTTTTGTCTTGTTTTCTTAGCTGTTGTCAGGGCCATCCCTTAGAGAACCTTCTCTTTCTCCATAAACTATTCATCCAGTGTAGCAGAATACATTCTATAGAGTAAATTGGTAAACTTGGGAAAGAAAATAAAATATTTAATAATCAGCCAGCCTTCTGTCTTACCTTCCAATATGTTTTTAAATAGCCTTCATGTGTAACAGGCCTAAGATATTCAAGATGAGAACTGATTTCATTTATTAATATAAAGAAGCAAAATTACTGAAAGACATCTTGCATTCCATATCTACATATGTATGCCTTCTGTTTGAAATTATCATTAGCTCATCTTTCTTTCATGAGAAAAAATAATATATAAACCTAAATATAGTTGTTGATATTAAGAGTAGCCTAAACAGATGTTAATCAAGCTTTGAGAGTAGAATGCAGTTACTCAAGAGGGGATGACCTTGAAGTCTTCCTTGAAGTTCCTTTCTAACTAAAGACTGTGTGAAATGTTCATGAAGAACACATCACTCAAGAAGATTACTCCAGGCTGTACTAACACTGTAGTTTGGGTAATAATGGGCTGTTCATAACAGGGTACTTTGTATAACGAGTAGTACATTATTGAAGAATATTAGACTTTTTATTAGTCAAATGTATTATCCTATGATGTGACTAACTGCCAGCAAACCAGTTTGTATAGAATTTATAGATCTTAATTTATAAAAAAAAAATTCCACAAATAACTAGATTATTGTACAACTTACAGTGTTTAGTTGAAGGGTCTTACTTTTTGTGAACTCTATATTTATAATTTTAAATTGCTCTGTATTTTATGCTAGTTAATTCATGGGAGCCTCTTCTACTGCCACACAATCTCAGTTCCTGCTGTATACTCTAACAAACAGTGGAAGAGACTGTTGGGTTCAGTAGGTGACAACTGCAGAGGTATCTTCCTTATAACGATGCTTTTTGAGGTTGCTGCTCCCATCAATCTGCTCAGTAAAAATAGCTCATCTTGGTAAGTTGTTTCGACTTCACCAGGACCTGAAGAAGAAGCAGAAAAACCTGTGAAAACTAAGACTGTTTCTTCCAGTAATGGAGGGGAAAATTCCAGTCGCAGCGCTGAGAAGCGATCAGCTGAAGAAGAAGCTGCAGACCTCCCAACAAAGCCTACAAAGATCTCCAAGTTTGGATTTGCCATAGGTAGTCAGATGACAAAGAAAGCCTCAGCCATATCCATCAAACTTGGCTCAAGTGTGAGTTGTTATTTTATATATTATATTTGTAATGGGTCTGAAAATTTGTTTTCGAAACCTGCTTTTATTGGATTATGATAAATTAAGTATACAAAGATGTATAAAAAGATACATTGGTGCATGAACTTATTACATGTAAGTATTTAAGAAATTAGTGGCTCTATATTCAAGAAAGGTCTGGATGAATTATAACTCAACAAAGCTGTTTTTAAAAAGGGTTTGGAATATGAGAAGGAACAACTATTATAGGGACTGTGTGATTTATAAAGTAATAATACCTTAGAATTTCCTAAGTTGAGCAAGACCTCTGAAAAATATTTTTAGAGTTTCAGTTTATTTTTCTTATCTTTTAATTCCAGTGATATTAAAAATAATATCTAGAAATCATTTATTTGTATTTTAAAAGATTAATGTTAGTAAGGTATTGCTTAATAAGAGCTTCCTGATTACCTTACTTTGAAGCTACAAATGGACATTGAGTATTATAATCTATGATAGTAGTCCTTTACAGATCAACTTTTGATTCCTTGTTTTAAGATGTAAACCTTGAATTAATACTTATTAACCCTGGAGTATCTGGAAAGTATTTGAAGTATTAGGTTGAAGCGTATGAAGTTTAGAGATTTAACTATTTCTGATCTACAGAAGTGTTAATTTCATGTGGTTCAACTAAACAGATCTCTTCTTTAAGAAAAAGAAACTTACTTGAATAGTGTATTGCTATTGGCTTTAGAAGATGGTTACATTCTTGTGTAAGGAGAATAATCCTAAAATTGCTTTTAAGTTGTTTGTTCATGTCTGTTCTGTGAAAATTAATGCTCAGTTGCCTGGATGCATACAGCTTGATTTCTTCATTAGATGTCATTCAAAGATCTTAAAAATATGATATGGATCAGATTCCTACTAGAGTCAGTGTGTTTGAGCTATACTTCTAGTTTTAAAAAAGCTACCATTCCTCAGAACCCCTACTCCCACCCTATTTTGTTTTGCTTTTTTCCTTTTCTTCCTTTTTCTAAAAAATTTAGTGTGAACAAAAGACATTCAGCTTGTAATTTCATTACTTCATGACTCCTCTCCCAATTTGAGCTGATTCTTTTGGTTTAATATGTTTTTTATAAAGTTGCATAGGCCTACCTGCATAGGTATTTACTTTTTTTGATAGTCATTAAACATGTGGTTCTCATGTACATTTCTCATACAGGTGTTCCCCTTGATAATAGATTTTACGGTGCTTGAACACACCTCCTAAATCAGATATCCTTATCCCTACTTTTGCTAGATCATTGACGTGATTTAGTAATTGCTGATCATTTTAGTTGGGAGGGTTATGCTTGAAAAGGCCTATTCAGTAAAACTTTAATCTTTAGAAAACAAAAAACCTTTTTTCATAAAGTAAACCAAAGTGTAAACATAATCTTGGCGAAGTGAGGTGTAGGATATGAAAATAGTTGAAACTGTTGCTTTTGATTATATGATGCGAAAAGATAGTCAAACAACCAACAAATACTTACTTGTGTCTTATGTTTATGTACAACATCAAATACGTGACATCTTTAAGAGTAAAGGGTGTTTCTAGAGTCACTATGCATAATTTCCAAATGGACATTTTTATTTCTTCAGAAACAAACATTGTTTATAAAAAGTGTTTCTGTTATACAAGAAGGGATAGTTAATTTTGTTTCAGCAGCTCAGAGATTTTACTGGTGAGGTGATGCTAGAGTTGGCTTAAGTGCAGGCAAGAGGCAAAGGGACATCTCAGATAAAAAGAGTTTCATGCAGGGAATTCCGTGGTGGTACAGTGGCTGAGACTTGTTGCTTTCACTGCCGTGGGCCCGGGTTCAATCCCTGGTCGGGGAACTAAGATCCCACAAGCCGTGCAGCACAGCCAAAAAAAAAAAAAAAAAGACTTTTATGCAAAGGCAGTTTAGATGTGAAGCCACATGATGCATTCAGGAAATTGTTCATAGTTAGGAAGTGTTTGGTAGGCAAATGCAGGGATAAAAAGCCCCCCAAATAAGACCACAGGACCAAATCATAAAGGACTTGTACTCCATAATATAGTTTGGTTTTATTCTTTGGGTTCTAGAGGAGCCATGGAATCATTATAAAGAGTCTCGAGCCTTAAACAGATTTGCATTTTAGAAACATTACTCTGGTACCAGTATAGAGAATTAGAGGAAAATAAACACAGAAGGTGGGGAGATGGTATTTCTAACAGCAGTTCAGGCAAGTAATGCTAAGGGGCCATAGTGTTGGTAGTGTGGTAGTAAGCTGGGAAGGCAGGGGGAGATTTAAGTCTATTTAATAGAGATCTAGTTAACAGGACCTTACAATAAAATGTGCAAGTTGAAGAAAAGGTTTTCTGGCTTGAGCACTTAAAGAGCACTGCAGTACCCCTGGGAGCTCTAAGTGGCGCTGTCCAGTAGGCAGCTAGCTAGTAGAGAAAGATGGGTCTTCATGTCTTTCTCAAGGCACACTGTGCTTAATTTTAATGTTACTATGGGCAGGTATTAATATTCATTTTCTCTTACCTGTACCAGGTACCTTTTAGCTAAGTGATATTAAATTATAGACCCTAACTAGAAAATCTTTTACAGGATGAAAACAAATGGACATATAATTAATAAAGTAAAATCTACCCATTGATAACCCACATTTTCAAAAAGAAAGTAGATTTCTCCAATGTTTGTTCTTAGTTCCTTAGTGTATGTTTCTATGAAAACATAAAGTTGAATCTTTGAAGATAAATTATTTTTATCATTAAATAAGCGTGTGTAAGCATTATATTATACTCTTTTTAATGTTTCTTCTTCAGAAACCTAAGGAAACCGTTCCAACTCTTGCTCCAAAAACCCTTTCAGTAGCAGCAGCTTTTAATGAAGATGAAGATGTAAGTTGATACCTAGTTTTGTTTGTTTTACTTTAAGAAGTTCTTTAAGAAAGATGTTAGTGGCAAATTGTCAAGTTGTACTAATGGTACTAGTGAACTTTTTTTGCAACTCTGAACAGTTGTTGTTTTTTTTTAAATGACATTGCAAAATCTGGATATTTGTTTATTTATTTAATTTGGTTGTGGGATTATTTAAAATATTATTGACTTTAGGGGGGGCAAGGAACTTAATCAAATCAACAAATGCTTATTAGTAGTAATAATATATATATGTGCTATGAAATATGTAGGATCTAAAAAAAGAAAAATTCAATACTGCTGTCTTCAATAATTTTTATAGTTGGAGTCTTCAGTGAGACATTATGCATGTGTTCAGCTTTAAAAGGCAGCTATAGTGCTTTCTTCCTGTATCCCCATGAGGAATAACAATAGTGCAGATGATTCTGCCAAAAGATCTAGTCAATATGTATATGTTCCAGAGTGGCGCAGTGGTTAAGAATCCGCCTGCCAGTGCAGGGGACACGGGTTTGAGCCCTGGTCCGGAAAGATCCCACATGCCGCGGAGCAACTAAGCCCGTGCGCCACAGCTATTGAGCCTGCACTCTAGAACCCGCGAGCCACAGCTACTGAAGCCCGTGCACCTAGAGCCCGTGCTCTGCAACAAGAGAAGCCACTGCAATGAGAAGCCTGCGCACCACAACAAAGAGTATCCCCTGCTTGCCGCAACTAGAGAAAGCCCGCTTGCAGCAACGAAAATCCAGTGCAGCCAAAAATTAATTAATTAATTAATTTTTAAAAAGAGAGAGATTAGGTAGCATTTTGGTTTGTACAAATTGTTAATCAGGAAAGGACAATGTAGGAAGAAGGGGACAACATGTGCAGAAGTAGAGAGGCTGGAAATAGTAAGCACCTACATAATAGTAATGGCTTGCTTTGAATGCCTAACAATTTGAATCTTTTCACACAACTTTATTTTATCCTCCATATATCCTTGTGAATTGTGTGATATGGTTATTCTTATTTTCCAAATGGAGAAATTAAGTGTGCATAAGTATTGTGCACAAGTGTTGAACTAGAGCTGAGCTTTCTGGTTTCTTGTCCTATGTTCTTTGCATCATACCTTACTGTTTTCCCTGTTTTTAAAGAAATTTTAGACAGGTTCAGACAACACTCTTTCTGCTATAAGATGGTAATGACTGGTAGGGATAAACTTGTCTCTTAGGTAAAAGAACACATGCATCTAAAGTCTTCATCTGGGACTTCCCTGGCAGTCCAGTGGTTAAGACTCTGCACTTCCACTGCAGGGGGCACCGGTTTGATCACTGGTCAGGGAACTAAGATCCCGCATGACACGCAGTGTGGCTAAAAAAAAAAAAAAAGGAAATAAAATCTTCATCTGGTTCTTCCTTTTTGTGCAGAACATATTAATTAACCTTGGATATATACCTAAGCCTGAAATATATTGTACAAAGAGTGTGTTCATTTAGTTAATTTTGAAATTTAAAAATACTTTTTCAGTTGTATCTCTTTAGTCTCTTTTAATTTGGACAACTCCTGGGTTTTTCTGCGTATTTCATGGCATTAACATTTTGAAGAGTTCAGGCCAGTTAGTTTGTAGAACGTCCCTCAGTTTGGATTTGTCTGATGTTCCCTTATGATTAGATTCACATTCCTTTTGGCAGGCATACCACAGAAGTGATGCCAAGTTCTCAATGCATCATATCAGGAGCACATGTTGTCAGTATATACCATTACTGGCAATGTTAACTTTGATCATTTAGTTAAAGTGATGTCTGCCAGATTTCTCTACTGTCAAATTACTGTTTTATCTTTTATAATTAAAATTTATCTTGTGGGGATATGTTTTAAGAATATGTGAAGGGGACTTCCCTGGTGGCACAGTGGTTAAGCATCCGCCTGCTAATGCAGGGGACACGGGTTTGAGCCCTGGTCCGGAAAGATCCCACATGCCACGGAGCAACTAAGCCCGTGTGCCACAACTACTGAGCCTGCGCTCTAGAGCCCGCGAGCCACAACTACTGAAGAGCCCATGCCTAGAGCCCGTGCTCACAACAAGAGAAGCCACCTTAATGAGAAGCCCGTGCGCCTCAATGAAGAGTAACCCCCACTCGCTGCAACTAGAGAAAGCCCGCGCACAGCAATGAAGACCCAACGCAGCCAAAAATAAATAACTAAAATTTTAAAAAAGAATATGTGAAAATACATAATTTCTTAAGTGTTCACTCATGAGTGTTAACATTCATTGATGATTCTTACCAGAATCAATTATTATGATGTTTGCCGAATGGTGATTTTTTTCATTCTTTCATCCCTTCTATGTTTATTAATTGTCTCTTACCGTAAGGAAGAGCTTTTATAAGCGTAGGCTCTATTTAACAGGTTATAATGCTCAAATTTTCCCAGATTTGACCAGTAGAAATCCCTTTAAGCTGGATCTTGCAGATGACTGTGTAAAAAATAATATTTAGCTCATCAGTAACATTTATACTTAAAAACATCTAAAAGACACTTGTCATATATCTTTTCATGAGCTGTAACTGGAAAAGTAGTAGAGAATGAGCTTTCAAGATGTCTTTTCAGTAAAGGAGACATTTTTGAGAAGGAGCAATACAGTAAAATGGTTAAGAGCCTTTGCTTTGGCGTCTAGCTGTTTTGTGACTTGGGACAAGTTAACCTTGTTTACCTTACCTACAAAATGTGAACGATGATACTCATACCCACCTTGTAGGATTGTTAGGGTTTTCAAAGATAGTGCATATTAAAGCATTTAACACAACGTGTAGCTTATAGTAAACAAATAGTTTTAGTTCTAGAATATCAAGTTTTTTGGGGGGTTTTGTTTTTGTTTTGGGGGGTTTTTTTGTTCTTGTGTTTTGTTGGTTTGTTTTTTGGCCACGCTGCACGGCATGCGGGATCTTAGTTCCCCAACCAGGGATCGAACTCACGCCCCCTACAATGGAAGCACGGAATTCTTAACCACTGGACTGGCAGGGAAGTCCCTAGAATATCAAGTTTTTACCAGATTTTTTTTCTTTATGCAGAATCAGCACACTAGAAGCATGAGGGTTTTTTTTAATGTAGTTAAGATAAATGATTTTCTCCTTTCACCAAAATTTCAGACTTAGATATAAAATTTAGCATTATTGGTAATCAAGTGATTTTAATATAGTTGACCCTTGACCAACACAGGTTTGAACTGCACAGGCCTATTTATACACAGATTTTTTTCAGTAACGTGCTATCCCAAGGTTGGTTTAATCCTCAGATGTGGAACCGCGGCTATGGAGGGTCAATTATAAAGTTACACACGGGGTTTTGACTGTGGCGCTGTGGAGGCAGTGCCCCTAATCCTCCTGCATTGTTCAAGGGTCAGCTCTATCTACATGCAGTCATCTCTGTTTCTATCTTACTTTTTTCTCCAGAGTGAACCAGAGGAAATGCCTCCAGAAGCAAAGATGAGGATGAAAAATATTGGAAGGTATTATAATTTTTGTATAATATTGTAGAAAATTATAGTGAATTAAGAGCAAGAATAAATTGCAAATTGCACATAATCTATTAGTGTTCAAGCTTTTCTTGCATATTTGGGCAAAAGAGTTTTGTTTTCTGAGATTACTCTCCTGGTAGAAGAAAATTCGTATTTTAAGAAAAAATAACAATAATTTAATGCCATTTTTTTTCAGATACATGTAATCTAAATTTTTTCAGATAAACAGTTATGAGAAATGTTTCTGATATAAAATTTAAATTAAAAGTTTTTTTCAGGTATAAAAAAATGGCTTTCACTCATCTCACTTAAGATATTCCCACCACTTAATCTTGATTGTATGTGTCCCATTTTCCTTAGTAATTTAGATGCCAAATATAAAAAGACAAAAACATTTTAAAATTTTCCTCCGTTGTTTCTGTTATTGTGGAAATAACGTTTATTTCACGTTAACACGATGTTCAGTTTCCTGTCTTTGTATGCGTAAATGGATAACTTAGAGGCTAATAAGAAAGCTGGGCTTCAAAACAACCTATACTATATCCCCACTTCCACCAAATGTATATATTATCCCAAAGAATTAAGTGCTGAGTCTTCAAGCATCAGTCTTCAGACTTCATCTATGATTCAAACGGGAACTGTCCCAGTGGCTGGCTGCCTGCCTCCCTTTCGGACTGGGACCTAAAGTAAGAAATACATCTGGCATTATAACCAAATCTAAACACCTAGGATACATATATCTTCATATAGCTAAACATTTAAAATTGAAACAGAAGTCCATAAAATGACATCTTCTGTTTCATTTTTTATAAATGCTGATGGCAAGCCGCCACCAAATTGATTTGATGACCCTGTTAATGGGTTACAAGCAACGGTTTTTAAAACTATAGTGGTTGCTGCGTATCAGAATCACCTTAAATGTTTGTTAAAACTACAGATTTACCTGGCTCCTCCTCAGACCTACTGAATCTGAAATTTTAGGACAGGGTCTGTGTAAAGGGTATTTTTAAAAAGATCTGTAGAGGCTTCTGATGTTTGGCCTGCATTTATAATAGGTGCTAAACAAATGTGTTTTGAATGAGTTAAAAACATGGCCCGAAAGTCATTATATAACATTTTAAATAAGTTTCCTTTCTTTTAACACAGGGATACACCAACATCAGCAGGACCAAATTCCTTCAATAAAGGAAAGCATGGGTTTTCTGATAACCAGAAGCTATGGGAGCGAAATATAAAATCTCATCTTGGAAATGTCCATGACCAAGACAATTAAATGATGTGTTTTGAAATTGAGGTATGGGGTGGGTGTAAAGTTAAAAGGAACAGTTTCCTTTTTTAAAGAATGGTATAAGACTATCTTTGGAGCCGCCTTTTTTTTTTCTTTTTCTTTTTTTAAAGATTGAGTGGTACACTAATAAATGAGAATTTGAAATTAAAGGTAATTTATGTTTTATATACAGATTTCAAGACATTTGCTAATTTTGTAGTTTCATGTGATTAGTTTCCGAAGGTTATAGATGATTAAAAAAATCAGAAATGGTACCTTTCTAAGAATTGCATATTTTTTTAGACACAACTACTAGCACATTAAGAGGGAAGCAAAAAGTTGTCTATTTAAACTGTAGGCAGTTACTCTCTAACTTAACTCCCTTGTTAACCTAAAGTCTGGCTCCCAGGAACAGCCTTATAGAGAAGGGAGTATTGTATTGGGAGGAAAATGTTGCTGGACTATTGACTGAGAAAGTAAATTAGATAAAAATGAAAATACAGCTTTTTTTTTTCCTAATGGGCATTTGTTTTGTTTCGAATCATCATAAACTAGTTATTGCATTGCTATCAGTGGATACAGATGCTTAGCTCTTTAAAAAGAACATTTTAAAATTTTATGTAAACTGTTGAGTATTTAAAATAGCCCACTTCACTTTAGAGGGTCTTGTCTACCTTTGATAGTCTTCAAAGAACAACCATTTGCTACCAAAGTAAATCAGTATTTTGAATGTGCTTCTCTTGATTTTTGTTATTAGCTAGTTCCTGTAAGCATTTCCACCAGATCTTCAGGCAAATCATAAGGAAGCTGTTTCTTTTAAAATAACAAACCACCACCAAAAATTTAAATGTACATAATAGTTAAATATTTGGCTGTTCTTATTTTTTAAAGGATATAAACACCAAAAAAAAAGGCAACATTGTATGAAGATGGAAAATAAGAAAGATGCACTTTCTGTAACTTTATCAAAGCATTTTATGTTACTAACTTGTGAAATCCAATTTGATTTGAACTTATTACAGGAATTCTTATTTAGCACAATAATATGGTTTCTTTTAACTGTACACATATTAACCAGTGGCCTCTCAAAAGCACATTTTAGATACTGAAAATAAAAGGAAAGAAAATGCATCTTTAAACATATTTTATGGAATCTTTGACCACATATACTTTGTTAATCTTTGTGTTGTAGGATTGTGTTTATTTTGTATTTTTGTATATGAATTCTTTTTTTAATGTGACAGTTAAACACATCTTTAAAAGCATAGTCACACATAAAAGAAACATATAGTATAATGATTTCCTTGAAAACTCTTACAATGTTAGATTTGGAGGCAGCTTCAGACTGTTTAATTGGTGATAACTACTCGCTGAGCTCTTTTAATAGGTAATAACTCCAGAGAAGCAGCCTGTATATATTCCTAATACTTCGTTCACTTGCATTTGAGTTTAGAGTAAGCCCCAAGTAAAACAATGGAAATGTATATAGAACGATTAGTTCTTACTTACATGGTTTAATTATATCAAGATACATGAATTTAACTTGCTTTAACGTAGGCAAACTTCCCATTTTTGTTCATTTTAATGTTTATGTTGAAATAATATCCCAAAACGACTGAGATGAATGTCTTTACTAAAATACCAATAAATTTGTCAAACTCTATCAGTGTTCTTATTTTCTGTTACACTTAATTGTTGCTGGGTTTGTTTTAAGCAAAGAAGAGACAGATGTTATTGATGCTCTTGCCCAGATTGTTGGCCAGAGTAATGGGAGATTTTAAATTGCTCTTTGGAGTCTACCTAACTTAGCACATAGTTCTAGAACATTACAGTATCTCAGGTTAGAAAAAGACCTAATCCAAATCCTCCCTTTCCTCTACTGCCAAAGTATCATCTATTATGTGCTGTAGAAAATCCTGCTGAGGCATACCTTTGAAAATCCCTAAGTGTTAGAAGGTATTCTCTTACTTGTGTCTGCCATCCATTATCTCTAAATATTTTCTTAATGTTTATAATGCTGCTGCCCTATAGGTCAGGTGTTAGTAAATGAAAAGATTGAACTACATTTTAAAATTAAGGTTTGTTTCTAGTTAGACTAATTACAAATGAAGGCTATGAATTTCAAATGTTTTTTTCTTAACTAACTCTAATAATCAAGGTTAGCTTGATATATTGTGGAGGGGTTGTTCAAGTTACTTCCCTGATGAGATGAAGATACTTCTTTTTAATTTTTTTTAACTTTTCATTTTGAAAAACTTTCAGACTCAAAAAACATTGCAAAAATATAATGAAGTATTTCCATGTTCTTCAAATGATAACATACAACCACAGGACAACTGTCAAAATCAGGGAATTAACATTATTAAAATATTATATCACCTTACACTATTAATCTACAGACCTTATTCAAATTTCACCATTTGCTCCACTAATATCTCCTTAGTTGAAGATTCACTACATTATCACATATTGTTTAGTTGTCATCTCTCTTAAACCCCTTTAATCTGGGACTCTTCAGTGTTTGTCTATTATGACCTTAGACTTTTTGAAAAGTACAGGCCAGTTATTTGTAGAAGATCTCCCAATTTGGGATTCCCCTGTTTCCTCACAATTAAATTCAGTTTATGCATTTTTGGCAACAATAAGACAAAACGGATGTGTCTTCAGTGTATCAGCAAGCACATGATGTCAATTTGTCCTCTTACTAGTGATGTTAATTTTGATCACTTGGTTAGGGTGCTATCTGCCAGCTATATCCAATGTCAAAGTTGTAAATTTTCCATTTGTAATTAGTATCTTATGGGAAAATTCTTGTAAGTATCATATTCTCATACTTTTGCCCACTAATTGGCAGACATTCATGGTTTTTGTTTTTTGGGTGTTTCCCCCATGGTTCTTTACTGAAACAATTGTTAGTTTAGGATTTGCCGAATGATGATTTTTCTGTTTTCATCTTCTATTTTTTGTAGTTCAAATTCTGTGAGGAAATTTCCTTCATTCTTTATTCAATTTTGTATTGATAATGGGCCCATGTATTCTTATGTTATTCTATAGGTTATAACGCACTGCTATCATATATTTTGTTACTCAAAATGTCCCAGATTTGCCCACACAAACCCCTCCCCATTGACCCTTGTGTCTTTTTGACATGTCCCCATTCTTTTTTTTTTTTTTTTTTTTAATTTTTATTTATTTATTTATTTATTTATGGCTGTGTTGGGTCTTCATTTCTGTGCGAGGGCTTTCTCTAGTTGTGGCAAGCGGGGTCCACTCTTCATCGCGGTGCGCGGGCCTCTCACTGTCGCGGCCTCTCTTGTTGCGGAGCACAGGCTCCAGACGCGCAGGCTCAGTAATTGTGGCTCACGGGCCCAGCCGCTCTGCGGCATGTGGGATCTTCCCAGACCAGGGCCCGAACCCGCGTCCCCTGCATTGGCAGGCAGACTCTCAACCACTGTGCCACCAGGGAAGCCCTCTCCATTCTTTTTTTAAAATACATCTTTAATTTCTGGCACCAGAAGATATTCTGGACTCATATTTTCTCTTCTTTAACCCTGGAATCAGTGATTTCTCTAAGCATCCATGGTTCCTTTTAGAACCAAAATCTGCACTAAGTGTACTCATTGGTACTGAAGTGTCATTGCTTCTAGCCAGTTGACAGAGCTAGAAAATGTATGTATGTATATACATCTATATCAATTTCTAGATCTATATGTGTGTGTGTATGTATGTGTATACTGTATGTATCTCCATGAGTTCATATAGATACTTCCATTACCAGACCAACACCAGATTCATTCTAGTCTTCCTCCTTTCTCTACTTAATACTCTTGTCCAACAGTAAGAAATCTGACTATGTATAATCTGTTCACTTATTTGCTTAATTTCTAGAATACACATAAAGTTTCAGAATTAATTCATATATTTCCCTATGAAAAACTACTAACCAGAGTACAGTATTTGTATATAGTTCCTTTCCTTTTTGGTCTTAAGAGTACGTAATCAAAATACTATTTTACGAAGTTATGTAGGTTAGTTCTTTGCTCCCCCTTTCAGTATGATTGTGTTACTCATTTGTAATGCAGTTTGGTTTTGTTTGTGTTTCATAATGAATTCCTGCTCATTCCTCGTTAATTTTTTTTGTATGTGAAATAGCATAGGTCTAAAAGTTGGAACTATACAAAAAGTGTCACTCCTTCCTATTCTTTCTGCCTCATTCTCTTCCTCCTGTCCTTTCTATCCTGTTTACACCTATTCCCTATAGGTAATCCATCTCTGGTTTCTGGTTTATCCTTCCTGTGTTTCCTTTTAAATAAATGAATAGATGGCTGTTTATTATTTCTCCTTTTTTCTTACATGAAATGTAATATACTACAGTTATTCTTTTATCCTTTTTTTTTTTCTTCACTTTACAGTACACCCTGGAAACTATACCAGTTCATGGAGATCTTTCTCAAAAAAAATTTTAACAGCTACATAGTACTCCACTGTGTGAATATACCATAGTCAATACAATTACTCTTACTTGTATGGGCATTTAGGTCATTTCCAATGTTTTGCCATTACAATGCTGTAATCGAATAACCTGTGCAGGTGTATTTTCTCGTTGGGATGTATCTTCCTTCAGGTAAATTCCCAGAAGTAGGATGCTGGGTCAAAATATAAGTGCGTATCTACTCTTATTAGCTATCGCCAAATTCTCCTACAAAAGATTGTACCAGCTGGTACAATCAGAATCCAGCATTGTCCTGATCTTATGCTAGTCACACACCTGGAGTTATTTTACTTCTGCTTTTAGAATTCCATGACTAAACCACAGTTGATGTAAAACTTGGTTAGATCAATAGAAACTATGAATTTACCCATGTAACCATGACTGAAAAGAAAACAAAGTTTCTAAGTGTTTATGGAATATATAATCTATTATATCCTGACTTTAAGGAAAAGAGATCAAAACAAGTAGCAGGACACTTACATCAAGTACTGCAAAGAAAGTAATATGGAAAGGAAGCAAGGACTAATTAGATGATAAAATACTTGCAAATCATTAAAGCAAATCTAACTGAAGATGCAATTGAGAATGAAAAGGTGTACATGTGGGGAGGAGGGTATATAGGAACACTGTACTTTTCCACTCAGTTTTGCCATGAACCTAAAACTGCTCTTTAAAAAAATAAAGTTTCTTTAAAAAAAAAACAAGATGTGAGCAGTGGTTTGACTCAGATTCACAAGGTATGTCTCTTAACCATAAATATAAATAATACTGAGTTGGATATAAAACCCCCCAAATATTCTAACAACACTGTCGTAATGCTGTGTGTGAATATTAATTTAATCTGTGTATAGACAGTTTCATACATAACCATACCAACAAGTTTCCCAAAACAGGATTTAAGTGTAGTTATATTCTCAGAGGTCCACTTTGAGATGAAAATGTCCCTTTCCCAGGTAATTTTAAACAGGTGTTTCTTCTCATTCTATCTCATTTGAATTCTACAGTGGGCACTGACTATGAGATGCTCCAAGGAAGAAAACTGGGAATCTTAAGTATGAATTTTACTACAGTCCTTGCTTTCTCCAGTAGAGGAACTTAAGAAGCAGCTGCTATTCTGTGCCAACTTTTTATTTTTTTAATATTTATTTATTTAATTTTATTTTTTTATTCTTTATTTTTTTGGCTGCATCGGGTCTTAGTTGTGGCACGCAGGATCTCCACTGAGGCATGCAGGATCTTTTTTGTTGTTGTCAGCACTCAGCCGTCTCTCTAGTTGTGGCGCGTGGGCTCTGCAGTTTGCGGCACACAGGCTCTCTCATTGAGGTGCGGGAGCTCAGTAGTTGTGGCGCGCATGGGCTTAGTTGCCCCTCGGCATGTGGGATCTTAGTTCCCTGACCAAGGATCGAACCCACGTCCCCTGCATTGGAAGGCAGATTCTTCACCACTGGACCACCAGGGAAGTCTGCTGTGCCAACCCTTAAAATAAGGGCTGCTGGTAGTGCCACCATGCTGAAATGGAGAAAGATTTTGATAACAGTGATCTCTTTTCACATACAGAGTTAGTTACTTTCACTCCTATTGTGATTTCCTTGCTATGGACATAGAGCCATTAGAAAACTCAGAAGCTTCAAGATTAAGAGCAATTTCAGATATTAATCTGGAAGTAATGTGTGTAAGACAGAAAGGAAAACAGGGCCAGCATGGGAGCTAGGAAACCAAGATAATGGTAATACACTACATGCATGAGTTTATAAAATCTTAGAGTAATATGTTAACATTAATTAGCGGTAATGTAATAGAAGTAACAGATCAGAGACATTGCTAAGGAATTCAGTGGTTGAATCAATGATAGAAGAAATGGAAGCATCCAGATGACTAGGGGTCTGGACTTAGGTACCTAGGAGAATGGTAGATGTTAAAGAGGAAAAATAATGGACAAATATATACAGGATAACTTTTAAAGTTTAAGAAAAACCTCCAGCCAGAATTTAGGAAAGCAGATGATGACAGAAATCCACAGAGAGTTTTCAAGGGGAAATGGGGTCAACATGAGGCCTAATTGTATTGGATACCATTGGTGTGGGAGTTGATAAATCTGCCTCTTTTGTCTGTTTTCACATCTGTTGAAAGGGTTGATATGTATCTGAACTTACATGGCCTACAGCTCATGAAGTGGATGCCTGTGAAGTAGAAGACACTGTGCCAAGAACTTTAATGTGATGTCTAGGCTAACTACTAAAATAATAGTTCAAAGAATATATAACGCACAAGCTAACGGGAGGAGGGGAATGGAGTGTTTTAAAAAGGCAGAAAAGTAGGGACTTCCCTGGTGGTCCAGTGGGTAAGACTCCACGCTCCCAATGCAAGTGGGCCCGGGTTCGATTCCTGGTCTGGGAACTAGATCCCACATGCATGCTGCAACTAAGAAGCCTGCATACCACAACTAAAGATCCTGCACGCCACAACTAAGACCTGGTGCAGCCAAAATAAATAAATAAATACTTTTTAAAAAATAAGTAAAAATAAACCATAAAAAGGCAGAAAAGGAAAAGAAATGTAGAACAGGCAGGACTGAAAACAAAGCAAACTAAAATGGCAGATTTACATGCAGATATGTCAGTAATTATGTCATGTTTTATAACTGGACTAAATATTCCCATGAAAAGACAAAGATTGGTGGCCTGGACCTTTTTTTTATAAAGACAACCATAGGGAATTCCCTGGTGGTCCAGTGGTTAGGACTCCATGCTTCCACTGCAGGTGGCAAGGGTCCTATCCCTGGTCAGGGAGCTAAGATCCTGCATGCTGCATGGAGTGGCCAAAATAAAAAAAAAAGACAACCATATACTGTTTACAAGAGACATACCTTAAGTATGAGGATATGAACAGGTTGACAGCAATAGGATGGTAAAATGTACCACATGAATACCAAAAAAACTGATGTAGCTCTTTTAATTTCAGTCAAAATAGACTTAAATCCAGGAGCATTACCAGAGGCACTTTACTTTATCCTTTCATAATGATAAAAGGTTCAACTCACCAGGAAAACAATTCTATATGATATGCAACTAATAATAGCTTCAAGCTGTATAAAGCAAAAATTGCCAGAATTAAAAGCAGAAGAAATAGCAAATCCACATTCATACAGGGATATTTATTTATTTATTTATTTATTTTTGGCTGCTTTAGGTCTTGATTGCTGCACGCAGGCTTTCTCTAGTTGCAGCGAGTGGGGGCTACTCTTTATTATGGTGCACGGGCTTATTGCTGTGGCTTCCCTTGTTGCGGAGCACAGGCTCTTGGCGCGTGGGCTTTAGTAGTTGTGGCATGTAGTCTCAGTAGTTGTGGCTTGTGGGCTCTAAGGCACAGGCTCAGTGATGTTGTGCATGGGGTTAGCTGCTCCGCAGCATGTGGGATCTTCCCGGACCAGGGCTCGAACCCGTGTCCCCTGCATTGGCAGGCGGATTCTTAACCACTGTGCCACCAGGGAAGTCCCCATCCATTTACTTTTAATCTAGTTGTATCTCTGAATCTAAAGTGTGTCTCCTGTAGACAGCATACAGTTGGATCATGGTTTTATTTTTTTTTAATTCTGTCTGACAACCTCTGCCTTTTGATTGGATTGTTCAGTCTATTTGCATTTAATGTTTTATTGATGTAGTTGTATTTTTGTATGTCATTTTACTTTTTTTCTTTTTTTATATATACATTTATTTATTTATTTATTTTTGGCTGTATTGGGTCTTCGCTGCTGTACGTGGGCTTCCTCTAGTTGCGGTGAGTGGCGGATGCTCTTCGTTGCCGTGCACGGGCTTCTCATTGCGGTGGCTTCTCTCGTTGTGGAGCACAGGCTCTAGGCGCGCGGGCTTCAGTAGTTGTGGCTTGCGGGCTCAGTAGTTGTGGCTCACAGGCTCTAGAGCGCAGGCTCAGTAGTTGTGGCACACGGTCTTAGTTGCTCCGTGGCATGTAGGATCTTCCTGGACTAGGGATCGAACCCATGTCCCCTGCATTGGCAGGCGGATTCTTAACCACTGCGCCACCAGGGAAGACCCTTACTTTTGTTTTCTATATGTCGGGTTTTTTGTTTGTTTGTTTGTTCCTCTATTCCTCCTTTACTGCTTTCTTTTGTATTGAGTGAATATTTTCTAATGTAGCATTTTAAGTTCTTTAATGATTTTTTCATTTTTGTTTTTAGTGATTGCTCTAGGGTTTATCATATACACTTTAACTTATCAGAATGAGCTTCAGATTTATACTGGCTTAGTTTGTTATATATAGAAAGGTTAATCCTATATAGCTCTATTCTGTTCTCTTGTCCCCCTTTCTGTGGTCCTAACTGTTACACCTGTTACATGTATTAATGTTACAACCCTGACAATACATTATTATAATTATTACTTTACCATCTATAGCCACTCCCTTATCCAATACCTTTTTGCTCTTACCTCCTTTGTGTTGTTATTGGCATATATTTTACACATATATTACATTTCTATATGTTATTGGCTCAGTAATACATTCTACACATCACTTTATTACAACTGCTTGTTAAATCAATTAAGGGAATAAAGGAGAATAATTGTGCATACAACCTGCTATAATTTCAGAACTACCAGACTTCCCTGGTGGTGCAGTCGCTAAGAATCCGCCTGCCAATGCATGGGGACACGGGTTCAAGCCCTGGTCCGGGAAGATCCCACATGCCACGGAGCAGCTAAGCCTGTGCGCCACAACTACTGAGCCTGCTCTCGAGAGCCCACGAGCCACAACTACTAAGCCCACATGCCACAACTACTGAAGCCCGCGCACCTAGAGCCCGCAAGCCACAACTACTGAGCCCACGTGCTTAGAGCCGTGCTCTGCAAGAAGAGGAGCCACCACAATGAGAAGCCCACGCACCGCAACAAAGACCAGACCCAACGCAGCCAAAAATAAATAAATTTATTTTAAAAAAATTTCATAACTACCTTTACTGGTGCTCTTTGTTCTTTTATGTGAATCTGAATTACCATCTGAGTTCAGTTGCTTTTGGCCTAAAGAATTTCCTGTAAGTATTTCTTATAAAGCCAGGTCTGTTAGCAACAAATTCTCTCAGTTTTTGTTTATCTGGTAAAGTATTTAACCTCACTTTGGAAACATAGCTTCTCTGGATGTAAGGTTCTTGGTATACAGTTTATTCCTTTGAGTACTTCGAATAAGTTATCTCACTGCTTCTGTCCTCCGTTGTTCTGCTGAGATGTCATCTGTTACTGGGGTGCCTTTGTAAGTGACAAGTTGTTTTTCTCTTGCTGCTTTTACAGTTTTCTCCTTGTCTTTGACTTTCAGCATTTTTAGTATGATGAGTCTGTTTGTGGATCTCTTTATGTTTATTCTTTTTTTTTTTGGCTGCGCTGCGCAGCCTGGGGGATTAGTTCCCCAACCAGTGATTGAACCCGAGCCCCCTGCAGTGGAAGCGTGAAGTCCTAACCACTGGACTGCAAGGGAAGTCCCCTCTTTCTGTTTATTCTGATTTGAGTTCATTAAGCTTCCTGGATGTGTAGGTTATTATTTTTCAATAAATGTTGGAAGTTTTCAATCATTATTTCTTCAAAAAAATTTTTTTTCTGCTTCTTTCTCTCTCTTCTCTCCTTCTGGTACTCCTATTATGTATACATTAGTACATTTTATTATGTCCCACATTTCTCTGAGGCTCTTCATTTTCTTCATTCTTTTTCCTCTCTGTTCTTTGGTTTGCATGATCTCTGTCCAATTATCTTGAAGTTCCTTTGTTTTAGTTATTTTACTTTTCAAATCATTTTATTTGGTTCTTTTTTTCCTTTTTCTTTATTCTCTATTTGATGTGATATATGTACACCTTCCTTTGCTTGTTTAGTCACTGTTGCTATGGACTGAACGTCTGTGTCCCCTCTACCCCCGCCCCGACCCAAATTCATATGTTGAATCCCTAACTCCCAGTGTGCCTGTAGTTGGAGATGGGGCCTCAAAGGAAGTAACTACAGTTAAATGAGATCATAAGGGTGAGGTCCTGATCAGATAGAAAAACTGTCCTCATAAGATGAGATACCAGAATGTTCTTTCTAGACGAGGTCATGGGAGCACACAGCAAAATGGCGGCCACCTACAAGCCAAGAGAAGAGGACTCAGAATGAAACCTACCTTGCCAGCACCTTGATTTTGGACTTACCAGTCTCCAGAACTGTGAGAAATAAATTTCTGTTGTTTAAGCCACCCAGCCTGTGGTATTTTGTTATGACAGCCCAAAGAGACTAGGACAGTGGCTTTCTTTAGTTCTGTTTCTTTAAATCTGTCAGGTGGTTACTCTCACAGGCAGTTTCTTTTGCCTACTTTTCCCCCAGTGTACAGGGAATACTTTCCTGCTTCTTTGCATACTTTGTAATTTTTTGTTGGAAACTAGATGTTTTAGATAATATATTGTAGAAAGTCGGGGTACTGATCCCATGCCCCTCACCCTTCCCAAGGCTTGGTTATTGTTTTTTGCTTGTTTGTTTGTTTAGTGACTGGCTGGATTATTTTAGTGAAGTCTGTTTTCCCTCCGATAGTCTAAGCCTCTGATTTTTCTCAGTATGCCAACAGTCACCTTGGGATGACAATTATTTTAGTACTGTTCTCTTCCTCTGTTTCCATGATCACACTGAGCTGTTAAACTCCATTAATTGCTGGCTAATTGCTCATTTGTTTTGAATAATACCCTGGGATTAGATTATTAGAGCAATAATTTGGTGTTCAAACTAGCTAATCCAGTCAAACTCTGGTTCCTTTGCAATAATAATTTCCTTTTTTAAAAAAAAATTATTTATTTATTTATTTATTTATTGGCTGCATCGAGTCTTACTTGCAGCACGAGGGCTCTTCGTTGCAGTGTGCAGGATTCTCTCTAGTGTGGTGCGTGGGCTCTCTAGATGTGGCCCATGGGCTCAGTAGTTGCAGTGCGTGGGCTTCTCTCTAGTTATGGTGCACGGGCTCTATAGTACGTGGGCTCTCTAGATGTGGCTCAGTAGTTGTGGTGCGTGGGCTTAGCTGCCCTGCATCATGTGGGATCTTAGTTCCCCGACCAGGGATCAAACCCTCGTCCCCTGCGTTGCAAGACGGATTCTTACCCATTGGACCACCAGGGAAGTCCCTGCAATAATAATTCCTGAGGTCAGTGTTTGATATTCATTCTGATTCCAGGAGGGTTCCCCTCAGCTGTCTTTTTCCCTAGTTCTCTCCTACAAACCAGCAGGCCTACAATTTATCCTATATCTTGAATCTCCTCTCAATTGCCTCTTGCCTTAACTGCCACTGTGCTTGAGAGGACCCCTTAGGCCTCAATATCCTCAGACTCAGTTGCAAATGCAGTCAGCCCTTTGGGAAGAGATTAGGAGCTTTCGGCAGTCTGCTTCTACTTCCAGGCAGTCTCTGCCAGGATTCTGGAACTGGAGGTGAAGACCATGGCAAATTTCTGAGTGACACCCCTTCTCTGCAAGCTGAGTTCTTGGCCAAGAGGTGGCTGCAGCCTGAGGTCTTCTCGGCCTGCCTCTCCTGTCACGGAACCACCAGTTCATGAACAGAGACAAGGGCGGGCAGGGCCTCTGTCTTCTCAGCACACTTTGCCCAACGTAGAACCTCTGTTCCACAGGTGGGGGCTGGGTGGAAGAAGGAACCCCCAGAGGTTCCTTCCTGGTTGAGAAGGAACCTCTCAACCACACTTGCTCAGGCCTTATCTCAGCAACAAGTAGATGGGAAAAGGATGAGAAAGACTGACGGCCTGGACTTCCTGGGAGGACCACTCTGCAACCGGGAGCTGATGGGAGAGGGAGGCCTGGTATTCTAGGATGCAGCAGTCTGGCGTGGCGTTGCCACCTTACTGAGCTGAGACAGGGAAGGGAAGGAGTGGTCTTTGTTCAAATACCACAGGCACAGGACTTCCCTGGTGGTGCAGTGGTTAAGACTCCGTGCTCCCAATGCAGGGGGGTCGGGTTCGATCCCTGGTCAGGGAACTAGATCCCACATGCATGCCACAACTAAAGAGCCCACCTGCCGCAACCAGGACCTGGTGCAACCAAATATATATAAATAAATAAATATTTTTAAAAAAATACCACAGACACTTTTTTTTTTTTTTAATTTATTTTATTTATGGCTGTGTTAGGTCTTCGTTTCTGTGCGAGGGCTTTCTCTAGTTTCGGCAAGTGGGGACCACTCTTCATCGCGGTGCGTGGGCCTTTCACTGTCGCGGCCTCTCTTGTTGCAGAGCACAGGCTCCAGACGCGCAGGCTCAGTAATTGTGGCTCACGGGCCTAGTTGCTCTGCGGCATGTGGGATCTTCCCAGACCAGGGCTCGAACCCGTGTGCCCTGCATTGGCAGGCAGATTCGCAACCACTGCGCCACCAGGGAAGCCCCCACAGACACTTTTTAAAAAATTTATTTTATTGAAGTGTAGTTGATTTACAATGCTGTATTCATTTCTACTGCACAGCAAAGTGATTCAGTTATACATACATATATACATTCTCTTTCATATTCTTTTCCATTATGGTTTATTACAAGATATTGAATATAGTTCCCTGTGCTACACAGTAGGACCTTGTTGTTTATCCATCCTATATATACTATCCCTAACTACCACTCTCCCTCCTCCACCTCTCCTCCCCCTTGGCAACCACAAGTCTGTTCTCTATGTCTGTGAGTCTTTTTCTGTTTCGTAGATAAGTTCATTTGTGTCATATTTTAGATTCCACATATAAGTGATATCATATGCAAATACCACAGACTCTTGCCTTTCTTAATGAATTCTCATAGATTCTTCTTGAATAGATGTTCCTCATTTGCTGTTGGCCCTTAGGACTATTTCCAGACCCCTTAAATGGCTGTTTTTGTTTTCACAATTTTACAGTTTCGTTGGGAAACATATCAGCAGAGTGCCTCATCTGTCGCACCAGAAGTCAATCCTCCAACTCATTTAAAAGATAATTTTATCTTGAAACAATCTCAAGCTTACAGAAAAATTACAAGTAGAATAATTTTTGAGACATTTGAGAGTAACTCGTCAATCTGATGCCACATCACATCTGAATTAAGTATTCTTATAAATAGGCACATTCTTTTACATAACTGCATACAGTCAGGAAATTAACATTGATAGGATACCACCATCTAATCTTTTTACCGCTTTCAAGTTTCACCAATTGCCTTACAGCAAAATAATCTGGTTCAGAATCATGTACTGCATTGTTGTCATGACTGGTTAGTCATCTTTAGTCTGGTACAGTTCTTCAGTCTTTGTGTGTGTGTGTGTGTGTGTGTGACCTTGACACTTTTGAATATCACAGGCCAGTTACTTGGTAGAATATCCCTCAATTTGGGATTGTCTAATGCTTCCTCATGATTAAAGTTATGCATTTTTGACAGAAATATCACATGATGTTATATTCTTCTAATTGCATTCTATATAAGTGGTACACAATTTTGATTTATCCTATTACTGACCATGATCACTTTGATTACTTGATTAAGGTGTCTGTCAGACTTGTCCCCCATGAAGTTTCTCTTTTCTCCTTTGTAATATTAATAAGTATTTTGTGGGGGGAACTATGGAAATGTCCTGCTCCTCTTCAACTTTTCTATTCTTTTTTTAAAAATATTTATTTATTTATTTGGTTGAGCTGGGTCTTAGTTGCAGCAGGCGGGCTCCTTAGTTGTAGCATGCAAACTCTTGGTTGCGGCAGGTATGTGGGAGCTACTTCTGTGACCAGGGATCGAACCCGGGCCCCCTGCATTGGGAGTGGAGTCTTACCCACTGCGCCACCAGGGAAGTCCCTCAATTTATTCTTTCATTTATTTGTATTACTGTTTGTGAAGAAAAGAGTTAATATAGCAGGTCTGAGCCTTAAAGAGTCCTGCTAAGAGGACTGTTAAGGCCAAAGTTTGACCTTTGGCTGGCATCTGGAAACTTGACGGTAAACAGTTCCCTACACTGATACAAAACCTTTCCTAAAAAGTGTGGCTCTCTGTGCTTAAACTCCTTATGCAAACAATGTGGTTTACGCTGAACAACTGCTTTCCTTCCGGGAGTCTGGAATTTTGGAATGTGCTATGCAGAGGGTGCCTATGTGACCAGCACCAGTAAAAACTTTGGGCTTTGAGTCTCTAATGAGCCTGCTGATAGATAACACTTCACACGTGTGTCGTCACAACTCATTGCCGGAGGAATTAAGCATGGCTCCACTCGGGTTCTTGGAAACTTATGCTTGTTTCCTCTGGACTTTGCCTCATATGCCTTTTCCCTTCACTGATTTTGTTTTATATCCATTCTCAGGAATAAATCAGAGCCATGAGTATGTGTATGTGCTGGTTCCTGTGAGTGCTCATAGTGAATCACTGAACCTGGGGATGGTTTTAAGGACTCCTGATAGTGGACTTATGGTTTCCTATTTTATTTGATGGTGTATAATGTTACTATCATTATTATTATGCTCACTCAATTTGCCATGATTTAGCCAGTAGAAGTCCCTTCGAGGACTTCCGTGCCCTGTTGATATGTCCCCATCATTCTTTGAGCATCTACTTGCTTTCTGACAGAAGATTTTCCAGGCTCATTTTGTACTTTTCCTGACCCAGCCCTGAAATTAGCCATTTCCCCAAGAAGCCCTAGTTTGTTCTATTGGGGAATGGCTTTTAGAAACCAATACTTAGTACCAGGTGTAATCACTTCTGGTGGGTATCACTGCTCCCAGGCCATCTCAATAAACAACCTGAGAATATATGCATGTATACACAAACACATATATACATATACACAGCATTTCTGTGTCTGACAACTACCAGTTTAACCAATACCTCATATTTCATCATCTCCCTTTCTACCTTTGTGACGCCCTTCTCCGACAGCAAAAATGCTGGCTTTCAATATCCTTAGTGTTTACGTATTTCATCCTCTCGATATAACCAACCACCCATTGCCTAGGTTGCCTTAACCTCCCACATGGACATCACCCCCTCTAACCCCACTTGATCTCTGACACTCCGATTCAGACCAATCCTCTACGTGGATGGAATGTTTCAGCACCAATTCTCTGACAGCTGGGTGTCCTACAATTCAATTCTGACATTACTACCCAGAGTTAAGCACATACCCCATGAGTTAAGGCCTCAATTCCACAAGACTGCACCCACTTCAGATGCTAGCAGCAGGTCTTGGATATCCCCAAACCACCCGCAATTCTGCCTGGCCAACTATAAATTTAGGGGCTTCTATGGACCCCCCCCCCTTTGATAACTCACTAGAACAACTCACAGAGCTCACTTAAAGCGCTATAGTTACAGTTACAATTTTATTATAAAGGATACAACTCAGGGATAGCCAAGTGGAAGAGACCCATAGGGCAAGGTCTGGGAGGGAGGGGTGCTGGATCTTCTGTTCTTGTGGAGTTGGAGTGTGCCACCCACCCAGTACATCAATATGCTCACCAACCAGGAAGCTCTCTGAGCCTCTTCAAGTTTTTGTTGAAGTTGCTTTATATACAGTGCATAATTGGTTAAATTAATGAATTAATGGCCATAGTGAGTGAACTCAGTCTTCAGCCTCTCTCCCCTACCTTGGAGGTCAGGGGGTGGGACAGAAAGTTTCAACCCTCTAATCACATGGTTGTTTTTTTCTGGCAATAAGCCCCCATCGTGAAGCCATCTACCCCACCATGTGAATCTCAGATTTTCACTCTGAGATTGGAAAAAGACAAAGATGGCAAACACAACAGCTATTTAATATTGTACTAGAAGACCTTGCAGAGCGCTAAGTAATAAGACCAACAGTACTTGGCAAGCATGTGAAGCAACCAGCACTGATGAGTGTAAAATGGCACAGTCTCTTCAGAAAATATTTTGGTATTATCTGCTTAAGTTGAACATCCACAAATCCAAATGACTCAAATTCCACTTAGTTATGCACCCAACAGAAATGCATGTTCATATATATATACCAAGAGGATAAAAATGGGCCTTGCAGAATTCTTCATAACCCCAAACTGAAAATAACCCAAACATCCATCAGTGGTAGAAAGGTCAAGTTGTGGTATATTCACAGAAAGTAATGTTTTTTGTAGAGCACACAGAACACAGTAAGAATTCAAATGAGCACAATAAATCCAATCAACAAGATAAGGAAAGAAGAATGGAAAAGAGAAGCAGGAATAAGCACCTACGAAGAACTAAGTGGAAATGCTAGTATAAGAAATATAAATTTTAAAATGAATTCAATAGATAATTCAGTTAAAAAAACAGTTAAAGATGAAGTTGAGCAACTCCCAGAAGGTTATCAGGAATGGAGAAAAAGGAGAGAATGAGACAGGTATTGAGGGTAGAAATAAAACTTCCTCTTAGAAATAAAGAAGAAAAGTAACCAGAGGAGAAAAATATTTAAAGAAACAGTACTATTTGTTTTCCAGGATTTGGAAAAGACTAAAATACCTATACATCTCTGCTAAAACAAACTCCTTTGAAATCATAGTGGGACTTCCCTGGTGGTCCAGTGGTTAAGACTCCACGCTCCCAATGCAGGGGGCCTGGGTTCAATCCCTGGTCAGGGAACTAGATCCTGCATGCATGCTGCAACTAAGAGCCTGCAGGCCGCAACCAAGACCTGGCGCAGCCAAATAAATAAAAATTAAAAAAAAAAAAGAAAATCGTAGTACTAAGACTTTAAGAAACAGAATGTCCTAGGGTCCCCGAGTCTGAGGAAACTGAGTTGGAATTGTAGTAGCCTTGTGATAGATGGGACTGCCAGTTTCAAAGGCGTTGGCTTTTGAAAGCCCAGAAGGGACAAGAGATCAGGATTTAGGTCCACACAGATTGGAACTAAGAATTCCACACAAAGCTGGGCTGGAACCACTGAAGAGCTTACATCTTCGGTGAAAGAACAAGCCAGAAAAAAACTCCATTCACCAACCCAGGCAAAGATATTTGTCTGTCCCAGACTGGGCACGAGGTGGGCAAACAGCCTCCCTTTAAGACTTAGAACAATGACCTTGTTCTCACACTGGTCTAAAGTTCAAATTTACAGTTGCTGGTCTAGGAAACCAAGTTTGAGAAATTAATATGAAAATAGTACCTAGCCATTGATACTCTTGGAACAATCTTAACAAAAGCAAACATAAAACTGATCTGGGAGGACCCTTTTTCAGCGTAGGCAGGTGGCGCAGGATTCCAAAGATAAGGCCCTACTGGAGATGCGCTTATACTCTAACATTTATAAAACTCTGGAGAAATCCAATAAACAGCAGTATTCAACTTCAAAACTTCAGATAATAGACTATAAGGCTGGTATATTTAAAATAATTAAACAAGTTATCTATGCATCTTTGCTCCAAGCCTTTACAAACTATAACTGATAAATTTATAAGATCAGGGGAGACAAAGACTGTTTTTATTTTCCAAACAGATGTAAAACCCCTGTTTAGGAACCTCCATGAAGATTATAGGTTTAAATGTCCTGATTCAATTATGAGTGGGAAGCATCATGCACAGTTTACGTCAAAGCTATTTTTTTAAAAAAAGACAAGACACTGAAGGTCTGGATTAACTCTAAATTTATCAGTTTAGGTAACCTTGTGAAATTATGTAAACAACCAACGGCTTTTAATAAAACAGCAGTAACAAGCAGATTTAATCAGGAAGGAAGTCATCTGACAACAACAAATCAATGTGTGCTTCTAAAAATGAATTACTACAAACGAAATAGAGAATTTTCCCCATGGAAATATAAAACTGAATTTTTGGAACCTTAACACTTATTTCTACATGTAATTTATGTAATTCTCTAAACACATTTAAATTATCCAAAGATGGCAGTTAATCTTACCACAAAATTAAAAGTAGTACAGTTAAGTGTAATACCTGCGCGTCTGGAGCCTGTGCTCCGCAACAAGAGAGGCCGCGACAGTGAGAGGCCTGCGCACCACGATGAAGAGTGGCCCCCGCTTGCCGCAACTAGAGAAAGCCCTCGCACAGAAACGAAGACCCAACACAGCTAAAAATAAATAAATAATTTAAAAAAAAAAAAGATTAAGTGTAATAAGTCTTAATAGTATTATGTGTTCCGTCAATGCTTATTTTTTAATGTGTCAATTCCCCTCCCCTTTAAAAACGGATTAACTCACAATAACATATCAAATAACAGCAACTGATTTATGAGCTGAAAATAGTGACAAGTTCAACTCCAAAGCTTATGCTTTAAACAAGATTCAACGTCTTTTATTTACATATTTATGACATACATTAATGGGTCTTATACAATTAACTAAATCTAGTAACAATGGTGACAAGGGAACATAAAAACACAATTCCAAATTTTTGTCAGGTTGAAATACATTTTCACTAACTGAAAGATTTGATAAACAAGCAGCCATTATAAAGTTATAGACTGTATGTTAATCCACTTAAAACTGAAAGTCAGCCACACAGCTACTGAAACAACGGGAAATTTGCAAATGCAAATATTACATATACAGGTATAATGCATGCATGGCATCACATTTATTCTCCATCTTTTAAGCCACTTTTAAAGTAAACTGGAATAAGCATCTTAATAATATATGTACATCAAGGCACATTCTTTTCTTGTGCTTTAGGAATGACTTACATGTGATTTGCTTGTATCTTAATTTTACAACTTGTATTAGCTTCTAATACTTAGAAGTTTAATTTTAACAATTACAGCTTGAGTGGTAGTTTCCCAGGAGAGAAATGTGGCATCTCCCCGTGGTTATTTTGAAAAACGAGAAAACTCGATAGCTTAAAGAGGTGGGAATTTCAAAATCAAACATACAAATTAATTTAACTCTCAGGCAACTTTTAAAAAGAATTTACTTTTAACAATTTGGTGGGCCATAATCAATTTCTTTAACTAGTATACTGTAATGAGGGCTGAAGAATTCTCAATATTCTGAAATTACTTGACAATTACATGGTATCCACAGGACCACTGCAGATGTCTATATCGCTATCCTACTTCTAAACTGCAGTTTTTCAACAAAATTGAACAATTAAACATGATACAAAAGCTGTAAACATACCAAACCTAGTTTTAACTTCTTTTTTCCCATTTATTATCTTATGTTATCAAGGAGAAATTTCCCATCAACAGAGTTTAATAATAGTGTTCTTTGCTCATGGTCAATTTACTTGCCTTGAAGGATAGTAGAGTAAGGCTTTAATAGGCATTTCATGCATTTTAATAAATCAGCTATTCATTTAAGGGTTCCCCATATAGATTAAGTACACTGTGCAAACTTGATTACAACATGTAACTCATTAAGTGCTTTAAAATAAAGAATCCCTGACTTTATAAGGGGTTAAAATAAATAGTAAGTCAAGAATCACAGATTTGAAGCATTTAAAAAGATGTAATATACTTATGTATCGCACTAAAATGTTTTATATTAGAATTTTTAATCCATAAACAAGGCAAATGAAATCACAGAACCTCTATATTTTGAGAATAAAAGAGAAGAAAAGCCAATTAGTACAGCCTTTTAAACTCAAAGTATATAATAATGTCAAAATGCAAATGAAACTGTACGGTTTTTAATTTATTTAGTACAGTTCTTTATAAACATTAATTCATAAAAAGTATACCATGATAATCCACTGCCATCAAATAGATTTGTTTTCAATTTCTTTACAGTAAATGGACTTTTCTACAGAACCCATTAGCCAGACAAACCGTTTAGAAATGTTAAAACACCACCAAAACAGCCCAGAGCCTTGACATACAAACTCTAGGCGGACAGCCACATAGCACTGTAAACAAATGTTCTGTGAGTTCAATTTATGTGAGATGTCCCTTCTGTTCATCTCCATTACTACATTCACTCTGTTTCTGAAATATGGGCCACCTCTACTTCAACAGTTTGAATAGCTTCTGCAACTTCAGATAGCTTCTGTCCTTGCTGTTGTGCTAACACATAGTTAACCACTTGCATAATACTTTGGTCAGAAAGTGTAGATACTGACGGACATTCTTCAGTAGCTGCAACAGCTTCGAGAGCTTCCATAGTTTCTCCTGTTACTACCACAGTTTCAAGTTCTTGAGGACCGCTGTTTTCTTGTTCCTGCATATCTGCTGTTAAGATGCTAACAGCATGCTCCACTTGAGTTCCTTGGTTATGAAACTGAAGGGTATCTTTTTCCAGCATAATTTTGCAAGGCACATAATCTCTGTGGAATTTAGTCATATGTTTACGGAGTGTTCGAGCATCTATGTAGGCTTCACTACATACGGGACAGACATAGGGCCGTTCACCTGTATGTGTTCTGACGTGGCGTTTTAGAGATCGGGCATCAGCCCAAGCTACTCCACATGTTAAGCACTCAAATGGCTTAACTCCTATTAAAAAAAAAAAGAAGAGAGGTGTATGTGTGGTGAGGTCCAAGTACCAAAATATATTACAGCTTCCTGATAAATAATGCTTTTCTTTTAAGTACAGTCGCCCATAAACCTTTCTATCTTGACTATGGCGATCTTTTAATTAGGACCGAATGGTTTCTCTTAGAATAAAGTAGATTCTGGATATAATCTCTCTAAAGATGTTCCCATTGATAGAAGTTACTGAGAGACAATCCTGAGATTCTGTGAATAGTCTCTTTTAGCCTTCACAGCAATCCTATAATCCTAGGATAAAAAACCAGAAGCTTCAAGTAGTCCATTCCAGCATAAAAATATTGATATAGAATATTAAGCTCACTAAAACAGGAATCTGTCTATCTATACAACAATTAGATAGTCAGGTTCAGGATAACCTCTGTCACCTGAATAAATCTTCCACAATATGGGATTAATCTCTTATTAAGGAAAGCGAGATAATAGGCAAGAGGAATGGTAAAAGGAGAATCACCACTGGACTGGCTTTTAGTCTATTGAAAGTTATATATATATAAAACTATATGAAGTATAGTTACCTCCATGGTTGTTCATGTGTCTCCTATACTCTCTCAGCTGAGTGAATTTTCTTCCACATTGTTCACACACCCGTTCCAGGTTTTGCTTCGCTCTTCCTTTTTTTCCATGGGTAGCTTTCTTTACATGCCTTCTGAACAATGCCTTTTCATAAAATTCTTTGCCACATATATTACACCTAAAATAAAGGAAAAACCCAAATTATTTTTTCCAAAGCACCAGAACCCATAATAATTAATCCAAGTACATTTATATCTCAAGTTCAGATCCTCCTCAGATTTACCCACCTGTAAGGCTCAGTGACAGAGTGAGACTTCACATGGGAATACCAATCTTTCTTCCAACTATAGCACTTATCACAAAACTGGCACTGGAATGGCTTCACACCAAGATGTTTGTTCATGTGCTGGCGAAGATCTCTAGCTTCAAAGAAACTTTTTTCACATCTGCAATAACAAAGTTCATTCACCCAACTGGATCATCTTATTCTTTTAAAAGAAGTTTCCAAGAAATCAGTATATTCTTGGGTTTCTAGAACTCCACAAGATGATCCCAATTTAAAACAAAAACAACTCTTACTATTCCAATCTTGCTTCAAGGCTGCAGGATCTTAAGTTCTTTTAGCTGCAGAGTACTAGAAACATTTTAGAAAGAATCCTGCACAGCTCCCAAAGGTTATCATAGGTGTTATTATTTTCTGTCTCCTCCTCAGCCCCATCTGATCTCCCCTTTTTACATCCCTGTTCACCCACTCCCAGTCTCCATCCATCTGCTGGAAGTAGGCCTCACTCTTGACCATAGGGATGGAGCAACTGACTTAGGCCTAGGTCAATCAGAGCACAGCATTCTCTTAGCCACAGTGATTGATTCACAGAAAACCAAATGCCCTAACCAGATCCAATGGTAGTGAACCTCAGGGCTTTTATAGGAACTACGAGAAAAGCAGCTTGACAATTTGGGAGTTGAAAGGATGTGAGGCTGAAATCATTGCCACTGCCTTGTCCATAGGGAGTCTCAGAGACATCAAGTGCTAATGAATCTGAAACCAGTTTACATTAAACCATTCAGACTCCTAGGCTCGACTTTCATTCAAGTCAGTTTATTTTTTAATTTTTTTAAATAAATTTATTTATTTGTTTTTATTAGTGCCTGTGTTGAGTCTTCGTTGCTGCACGCGGGCTTTCTCTTTGTTGCGGTGGGACTACTACTTTTTTTGCGGTGCGCAGGCTTCTCATTGTGGTGGCTTCTCTTGTTGTGGAGCATGGGCTCTAGGCGCGCAGAGTTCAGTAGTTGTGGCACGTGGGCTCAGCAGTTGGTGGCTCACGGGCTCCAGAGCGCAGGCTCAGTAGTTGTGGCGCACAGGCTTAGTTGCTCCGCAGCATGTGGGAGCTTCCCGGACCAGGGCTCGAACCCGTGTCCCCTGCATTGGCAGGCGGGTTCTCAACCACTAAGCCACCAGGGAAGCCCTCAAGTCAGTTTAAATTGGGTTTTCTTATACTTGCAACTAAAAATGTATGAATAATAAACTATCTTTGTTTTAAAATAAGACTGATTATAGAGTGACATCAGCATATAGGGCAGAGTAGGTAACTCCAAAAGCCCATCCCTACATGAAAGCAGTAAACAAATGGGCAAAAACTGTCAGAATCAATTTTATTGGACCTCTGGAAACTAAAAGTTTACAGTGACCAGGTAAATATTTAATCAAGAAAAAAATTGCTGAATCTTGGTAAGAGAGCTTTGTGGCATTTCAACTTACCCTGGCCCCATCCCCGGGCTCCTCAGCTCAGTAGACAGACTGCATTTCTGCTATGGGTTCCTAGTACCAGAGGAACTTATTCTCACAGAACTGTAGTTGTTTTGAGCTATCTGGTGACTCCTTGAAGTTGCCCCTCAAAGGGCTTGCTTGTATTTACCCTAACTCTTCCAGGGCTGACGACTCGGGGAGGGGTGGGGAGTAGAGAGGAGTAGATGGCTGGAAACACTTACAGGCAAATGTATTAGCCACAGCTGCTGGGGCAAGGAACAGCAGTTCGGTGCAAACAATATCCAAACCAAAAGCCTGGGAGGAAAAGGCTGGAGACTGAGATGTTTTGAGGAATAAGAGCTTTGAAAAACTCTCACATATTCCCAGGAATCTAGAAGTCCAAATATCTGCCCAGTGCTGGGCACATGCTCAGAAAAGACCTGAAAAGGCTCTATACTCTCACCAATGGCTGACTCTGCACAAACAGAAAGAAAAGACCAAGGCAGAATTGTAAACTGCCTGGCTGAGTATTGAAGGCATTCTGGAATTAGTGGTGATGCTTGCACAACATTGTGAATGTACTAAAAGCCACTAAATTGAACACTTTAAAATGATGAATGTTATGTTATATGAACTTTACTTCAATTATAAAAAAGATTTCAGGAGGCTTTGGAAAATGAAAAGAGGGAAAAAGGAATCTGAAGAAGGGAGAAACGAGCAAAGGGCCCAGTACTTCCGAGGAACTGCCTAGGAAGAATCTCTGGCTGGCACCAAGGGACCCTTCTTTCCTACAGTCCCTACTGTAGGAAAGAACTGGTTGCACATTTGAACAACTTCTTTAAATCATTTAAAATGAGTGATTTGTATGGTATGAAATTTGTGTCTAAATAAAACTGTTACATAAATAATTAGGAACATCTAGACAAAAACAAACTGATTAAAATCAAGAGTAAACAAATAACAGTTTAATATTATCTTCAAGTATTCTCCTTTTTCAGTTTTACTGAGGTGTAACTGACAAAATAAAATTGTGAGATATTTAAAGTGTACAATGTGGTGATTCAGTATATGTATACATTGTGAAAGGAATCCTCCCATTTGTTAACACATCCATCACCTCAGATATATATATGTGTGTGTGCACGTATAATTACATATGAATATTCAAGTTCCTACTCTCTTAGTAAAATTCAATCATATTATACAGTGTTATCAACTATAGTCACCTCAAATATTTTCTTTTGAAACAACTTTCAAATAAACTGAGTAAGAACACAAGGAAATTAGTTGAATGGTTCACATATTAAATACTTACTGAGTACAATGATAGCCTCGAACTTCAGGCTTTGGTTGGTGTTTCTTTAGGTGCTTGCTGAGCCCAGAGCCCCTGTGAAAAGACTTTCCACAAACTGAGCAAAGGTACTTGGACTCTCCTATAAAAAATAAAAACCACGTCACAAATCCAGCAATCAGTGCTCTTCCAACAGAATGCTTTACGTTGTATTTCAGAAGTTATTGTATCAAGTGGGCACGGAAGCTGTAACATTTGGCATCCACCTTCTAAGAATAGCAAACTATGTCAAAATCCCTATTTTCTCTCAACTAGAGTACTAGCGAGGCTACTACTACTACCCACAGAATGTGATAGGCTTGCATGATCATCTGGATTATAACAGTGTAGAGTTGTATACAAGTTCAAGAGCAGATTATCTACCCTTCATCGGCCATTTTCCACGTAACTGCTTTAAACACATGAAAATAAGTATACGTGGACTAAAAGTTCTAATAAAATTATAAGCCAAATACCATGTTGACAGTTACATCTGTCTATTGCTTAACTTTTTAAAAGCAAGACCATTTCTTTAGGTGCCTGGATTTAATACTCAGTACACATTTTTCTGCACTGACTGAAACAAAATTTTTACACAAATAAGATAGCTCTAAAACTAGATGTAAGAACAACTTTTAAACTTTACTCTCAAAAAAACAAGAAAACCTTTACTCTCATTAATAAAAAACTGCACACATACAGTCATCTTACAGCATAATCAATATACTAGTAAATTAATAGTATGTAACATGTAACTATGTCAATATAAGTTTCTCATTACCTGTGTGAATACTCATATGTTCCTGAAGACTCCGTTTGGTAACAAATGACTTAACGCATAGTTCACACTGGAACTGCTTTTGTGATTGATGGAGACTCTGGTGTAATTTTAGACCGTGCTTGTAGATGAAAGTCTTTCCACAGACCTAAGAGAGCACAGGTGTTTAAACCAGTAAAACAGAAAAAGAGATAAGGGCTGTTTCTGAAGAATGAGGACACAGAATCTAGTATGCTATTTTAAATTAAAAACTTAAATTATAAACAAAATGACAAAGTTAAAGTTGATACAAGGGCCAAGGATTTTAGCTGATTGATCATCTTCTGATTCAGTAGTTAACAAATATTGCTATTTTTCTTACACCCATGAGATCACTGGAAGAACTCCAAACAGTACCCCAAAGAACCTCATACTGTCCTTTGTGAGACTGGTAAACAATATACCTTATATTAAAAGAGACATGGGAGCTTAATCAAGAACAATATACTCAATTCCTGCTATACCAACTACAACGGTGCTTCTTAAACTCTCTATGATGAAGAACCAGTTCTTTTCTTTCCCCAATCTATTAGAGAGAGATTTTTGTTAAACACAATGAAAATGTCACAATATCAAATTGCCATGACAGTTTCTACATGCCTACTCTCCATCTTTGCACTTACCTTTTATGGACCACACATTTTGAGTAGTGCTACACTAGAAGACCAGAGGCCCAATTAACACTTAGTTTTTAAATATATGAATAAAATGATGCTTAGGACTTGGCTTCAAAATAACTGAAGGGAGGGGGAAGTAAGGCAGTGAGTGACAGTACACATAAAATACAACTGACCATAGATAACCAACAAGGACCTACTGTATAGCACAGGGAACTACACTCAATATCTTGTAATAACCTATAATGGAAAAGAATCTAAAAAAGAGTGAATGGATGAATGAATAAATGAATAACTGAATCACTTTGCTGAACACCTGAAACTAACATTGTAAATCAACTATATTTCAATAAAAATTTTTTAAAAATTAAAAAAAAAATCCCACGATTGACCATGTGTTGATAACTACTAAAGCTGGGTGAAGAGCACATGAGGGTTTATTCTGCTCTCTCACATTCTTTTTTCTTATAATACGAAGCTTAAGAAACGAAAGAGAGAGAGAAAAACATTAAAAATTTCACTGGTTCCAAAACCACTTATTAATAAAAATAGTGGGTCATCCTTATATGCAAGGCTATAGGTGCTACTAGAAATTTTTCACTGTTGCAAATAGCCCAAAGCTGGCTTATCACAGGATTCTTTACCCAGGAATCACATTTTGGCATTTAGTCTTCAGTTCTAGAGAAGGACACATAGCTTAGGCAGAATTTCTGCTAAGATGTGTTTAACTAACAGGTTCCTTCCCAAGCCAGGTTGGTCCTACTGAACGTTAAGGGATGACTGAGACGATGAATTGGTTATTCTCACCCAGTATCACTCTGAATCCTAGCAAGTTTCCCGAACATCCTAAATAGATTAATTTCAAGTTACAACTTCAGACAAATTACAGAACAGAACTGGGAACCACCCTTGACCTAGGCAACAAACTGAAAAAGTTCTGGACTTCCTATGACATTTTACAAAAGTGATGTGACTCCAGAATCAACCAGTCTTATCACCGGTTATGTTCCAACCTTCTTTAAATAACAAAATAAATATAATGGCTTTACCTGGCATGCATGTGGTTTTACCCCTGTGTGCTTTAACATATGTATTCGAAGAGAATATAATTTAGGTAATGTCCTTCCACATATCGAACATATAAATTCTCGTTTGGTTCTGCCCTTCTCAGACGATGATCCTGATGCCTCATTAGATGCAGAACTGGAAGAGGATGAAGTAGGCGCATCTTTCCTGGTATGTCGAATAAGGTGTGCTCTCAAGGAGGCACTGTACTGAAACTGTTTCTTACACAACTAAAAGAAAAAGTAAACAAAATTCTGCCTGAATGTATTTCCATCACAAATGTTAAGTGAAACTCAACTCGTACTTCAACTTTCCATATCTTTGTTACAATTATGTATCACTCAATAAACATATATACTATGTAAAAGACAATATGCTAGGTACCACACTATAGAAATGAAAGGGACAGACCCAGCCTCTGCTCTGCAAAGGTTTACAATCTAACCACAAAAACAGGATTTATATGTAAATAGGTGAAAGATCAATACTTAAGAAGAGGGAATAATCAGAGTATAAGGAAAGGTGTCATCACCAAGGCTGGGTCTTGAAGGAATGGTAAGATACAGACAAAGACAAGAATACTATTATTATATGAGTACTAACAGTTGTTAGGAAGAGCAAAAATAGGGGCTGGAAAAAGTAGGAAGATAAAACTGTGATAGTCCTTGGGTTTTACCCTGTACTTGTTGAGTATTCCTGAAAGCTTCTGTTCTTTATTTTAAAATCAGAGTTATATATAGTCATGATCTACAAACCTTTTTTTTAATAAATAAAACTGGCCCTTTGGTTCACTACCTCTACTTTTTTGACTCTTTCTTAATGATTATCTCTGTAATTCTGAGTGAGTAATATGAACAATAGGAAGTGACTCTCTCCTTTACCTCTCCACTCTCTACACGTACATGATCCTTCCCATTACCATACTTTCTCAATACAGCTTTATGATCATTTTGATGAGATCAATTTCAGTGCTTACATTATTTGGATGACGTACATGTTATTACAGCTGGACCATACAGACAGTATGATTCTCTTTCCTTTCGTTTCCTTTTCTGTTTTATTTCTCTTTCTATTTACCGCTAATTCATCATCAAACCTTTCTCTCAACTGTCTACTGAGAGAAGGTTTAAAACACATCACCTTGTAGGAGATCGCTGTCAAAGCACTATGTTGGTGTTCCAAACTGGGGCGGTTGTTTCCCCCACTTGGACTCTACAGATTGGACCCCATGTTTCCCGTTTCCCATGTCTTGCTCATTTTAGAGGAATACCTCTGCCGACAGCTTCCTGAGAAAGGGAGTTTGGGAGGTAAAACTTTGCAGACCTTGCATGTCTGAAACTGTTTATTCTACCATCATAAATATAGTTTGATTACTGATTCCAAGTTAGAAATCATTTCCTTTTATGATATTAAAGATATTGTGCCTTTGTCTTCTAACTTCCACTGTTGCTGCTGAAAGGCCTGAAGCTATTCTAACCCTTATCCTTTCTCTCTTGTAATTTATAAGATTTTCTTTGTACTTTGATTCTGAAATTTCATAATATATCTTGGTATAGATTTATTTTCACCCATGATTCTGGACATTCAATGCACTCTTTTAACAAGGAAACTTCTATTTTCAAGTTCTCAATTTTTTTTTCATTGCATTAATGATTTCTTTCTCTCCATGCTCTCTGTTTGGAATTATCTGGATATTAGAAGAAACCTAGACCAATCCTCTAAAATTTCTTTCACTCCCATTTTTACCTTGTCTTTTGCTTTATTTTCTGAGTGATTTACTCAATTGTATTTCCTAACTTTTCTGATATTTTTATATGTGTTATTATGTATTTTACTCCTAAGAAAAACTCTTCTGTTCTCTTGATGTGTCCTTTTAAAAACACAGTACATGGTTATTGTTTTATTGATGTAATTTTTTAATTTATCTCTAATATAAATCATAGTTTGTGGTTTGGGTTGTGTGTGGGGGGGGGGCTTTGAGTTTTCTTCTAACTGCATAGTCTTGGATTCCTCAAAGTTGTTTTTTTGCTTGAAATATTTGTTGTGAGTCTGTATACCTGATGTCTATTCACATTTCAAAATAAGACATTTAAAAACTGATTGGAACTTGTGTGTAAGCAGAGGAGTAAATTGTCAGCCACAGGCTTTAATGAGCAGTATCTTTAGATCTTTTGTTATAAGACTTCGGATTTCTCACTTTTAAGAAATCCTTCTATTTTAAGATTAAGGGTTTGGTTGTTAACATGCTGGAACTTGAGTAGGGAAAGAGAGCTTGAAAAGATTCAATATTCAGTATATATGCTTTTACGTTCCCTTGTTTGGTATATAGTACATTCACCCTCACTATTCACAGTGTTCCCTAGAGCAGTTGTGGGTTTTATCTTTTTCAGAGAGTAGAAGATGGATCTTTGGCTGAAGGCATGGTGGTAGCAATTTACTTACTTCTTTTTTTTTTTTTAATTATTAGCATCTTTAATTATTTATTTATTTATTTATTTATTTATTTGGCTGTGTTGGGTCTCCGTTTCTGTGCGAGGGCTTCCTCTAGCTGCGGCAAGCGGGGGCCACTCTTCATTGCGGTGCGCGGGCCTCTCACTATCACGGCCTCTCTTGTTGCGGAGCACAGGCTCCAGACGCGCAGGCTCAGTAGCTGTGGCTCACGGGCCCAGTTGCTCCGCGGCATGTGGGATCTTCCCAGACCAGGGCTCGAACCCGTGTCCCCTGCATTGGCAGGCAGATTCTCAACCACTGCGCCACCAGGGAAGCCCCATACTTCTTAAAAAGACTTTCTAGGGACTTCCCTGGTGGCAAAGTGGTTAAGGGTCCGCCTGCCAATGCAGGGGACTCGGGTTCGAGCCCTGGTCCAGGAAGATCCCACATGCTGTGGAGCAACTAAGCCCGTGTGCCACAACTACTGAGCCTGTGCTCTGGAGCCTGCAAGCCACAACTACTGAAGCCCGTGCGCCACAACTACTGAAGTCCGCGCACCTAGAGCCCATGCTCTGCAACAAGAGAAGCCACTGCAGTGAGAAGCCGGCACACCGCAACGAAGAGTAGCTCCCGCTAGCTGCAACCAGAGAAAGCCCACGTACAGCAATGAAGACCCAACGGAGCCAAAAATAAATTAAAAAAAAAAAAAAAAAAAAAAAAAAAGACTTTCTAACAACTAGACTCATCTCTACTTTCAAGGTAGCTAGTACCATTAATTTCTGAGCCTTTTGGTAGTTCTGCAATACAATTTGGATTGATTCTTAGCTTTCCACACTGAAAGCCTGGGAATGAGCCCTTTCAAATCTGCTGAATCAATGACTCCATCTAGGGACTTCCCTGGCAGTCCAGTGGCTAAGACCCTGTGTTTCCACTGCAGGGGGGTACGGGTTCTATCCCTGGTCGGGGAACTAAGATACCGCATGCTGCACGGTGCAGCCAACAAACAAAAAACACTCCATCTATTTATCAGAATCCAGAATTTGGTTGCTAAGGTCTCCTGTTCTTTTTGCCTTTCTATGAGCTTTTTAAAAAGATCATTTTACTGTTGTCTTACTAGGGTATCAAGAAGAAGCAAAGGTAAACATTTTTTGGCAAGAACATGACATGTACAAATCAGAAGATAACTCTTACGGCAATATAAGGGAGACAGAGAGAAGAGAGAACACAAATGGCAGGATAATAATGAAGCAGTAAATTGGATTCTATTTATAATGAAGTTAGAGCCATCTATAATTAGCTTTCCAGATACTTACTGGACACTTGTAATCTCTAGCTCTTTCATGTTTCAGTATGTGCTTTATAAGAGCATATCGTCTCTGAAAAACCATTCCACATTCCCCACATTTATGGGATGCTTCTTCTTCGGTATTCTCTTTAGCATCCCTTTTTGGTTGTTTCATCTTTTTTCCTCTTTGAACTAATTTCTGAGCCACCTAATTAAAGAACAGAAAACACAATCTAAATAAATTAACTATCTCAAATTCACATTATCTTAATATTGGTATTTAAAACATTAAATTGCTTTCCTGCATCCACTCCCCTTCCCCCCAAGATAATTATCACCATAAGTATAACCGCAGAATGCTTTCAACTTAAAGCTAAAACTACAAAGGTAAACTCTTTTTTCACCTTACCTGTTGAACTGCTGACTTGGGAATGGCTTTCCGTTTCTGCAGCTTCTTCTCCATTCCTTTGTGTAGTCGGATATATCCCCCTTCGTTAACAGAACGCTGCCGAAGCCTGCTTCTGTAAGTATCATCATCATCGGGACTATGGTCTGTCTGTGCTGTCGGTTCAACTAGATTTTCCTGATCTTTTAAAGACTGGCCAAGGTTCTGCCTATGCTCTGAAATATCTTCAGCACAGATATCCTCTGTTGCTGTATCATTTCCCATATTACTGTTTTCTGGAGAGCTACTGATTACATTCTCTTTTGAAAGCTTAGGATGAGTATTAGAGACTGTGTCATCTTCTCTGCTGTTTAAAGTTTCTAGTTCTGTCTGGCTGTTTTTTGTTACTACATCAACAGACTCCATTTCAGGATGGGAATCAGTTACACAGCCTACAGGTGACAGAGCAGCTTCGGTCTGTGAAGAAACCTGGGGCTCAGGCTGTTGTCCTAGCTCTCCATTCTGCTCTGGCAATTCTCCATTCACCAGCAGTACAATTTCACAATCCCCAAGTTCAGTGGATAAAGTTGTTGTGGTTCCCTCGTTGTTAGCCACAGGAGGTGCAGTACCTCCATTTTGTTCTGGTAAGTCCTGTGTAGATGCAACTGTTTGTACCTCACCCTTCTTATATACTGTTAGCTGCTTCTCTTCCATTAGTTTATGTACACTTTCACAGATTTCTAAAACTTCTGACATGAAAAGATGACGAGCCAAGATGGCTACATCAGCCATGCTACAGAAGTCAAAACTTAGCACAGAAGTGTAGGCAAATTCCAGTAAAGGAAGGAAGCTTGCCTTACAAAAGCCTATGTGAAACAAGAAAGATGAAAGACAAAAAAGTCAAATCACCACTAAAACACCTTGTAGAAACAATTACTGTATGATTATGACAATATAAAATAGAATATAAAGGCAAATATGACCATTTATTCTGCAATTAAATATCCTGGATTTGTTTTGAGTTCTGGTTGCTTATTAAGCCTTGACTAACTAATTTCTATGAGCCAAGTCTCTCAATACCTAAAATAGAAAATAATATCACACTTACTGCCTCAAAGAGTTGTTGTAAGGCAGTCATTTTCAAACTGTACTCCTTAGAACCCCGGGGGTTCCTCAAATTCCCCTCAAGAATCATCTGCTGGAGAATGGAGGGTAAAAAAAGAGAGGGAGGCAGGTGAGTAGGCAGGGTTCAACCAACCTGTCCCCTAACCTCACTGCAGTAAGTGTAGCTGTATATTTTAATAATAGAAGTCCCTATAAAAATTTGATTGTGAACAGAGGGTTCTACTACTAAAAACTTTAAAACAAGGTCTACAGCAGAGGGTCAGCAAAATGTTTCTGTATAGAATTAGATAATAAAGATTGCAGGCCATAAAGTGTCTATTGCAACTACTTAATTCTGCCATTGTAGCTGGAAAGAGAAGCCATATATTATAATATGTATACAAATGGGCATGGCTGTGGTGCAATACAACTTAATTCAGAAAAAGGGAGGGAAAGGAGGACTGGTGGCCTTTGGGTTATAGTTTGCTTATCTTTGTTCTAAGGAATAACACAATTACTATACACATGAGGTATTAGGTTCTCATTTTATGTGAGAAAATAAGATCAGTTTATTTCTAAGTTCTCAGTACTTCACTTTCAAAACCCATTTTTAATATTCACATGATTCAAAAATCAGAAGATTACACAGTGATAAGTCGAACTCCATCTCCATAACCAGAATGATTAAGAATTTGTAGATTTTTAGAGTCTTTATACAGTCAAACAAATACTCTTATGCCTCCTTCTTATAGCAGGTGTTATACCACACATATTTTTCTGTGCCTTGCTTTTCTCATATAATAATTTATCTTAAGAGATCTTTTATTAAAATACAGGGAGCCAAAGCAACCTTTTAAAAACTCATGTTTGGGAATTCCCTGCTGGCCCAGTGGTTAGGACTCTGTGCTTCTGCTGCAGGGGGAACGGGTTCAATTCCCGGTGAGGGAACTAAGATCCCGCAAGCCATGCAGCATGGCCAGAAAACCCCCAAAACCAAAAGACTCATGTTTGCTGTGTTTTTCAGTTTTGACTCCAGATACATAAAATGTGGTCCTTTTACATAGGCAAATAGTGGATAAACAAGTAACAAGCATACAGGGAAACCTTAAACTGTGAGATCTATTAGGATTCAGGTTGAAAGCTGGGGAGACTACACATCAACATGACCATCATAGCTAATTCAGCCATTCCTAGGAAAGCTGATATCAAGCAGGCTGAGGTCATATTAATACTGCTACAAATTATGAAACCGAGTTAAATAAGGTTGAGGTAAGAAAGAATATTTCTTAAAACAACAACAACAACAACAGATACCAACAAAATAATGTATTTTGGTCTTTTACCTAGTACCTTTTTAATTTCTAAGTTGAAGTCATAAGAAAAATTTTCCATGAAAGAACTAACACTGCTCCAAGTAACTTTAAATATCAAAAACCATTTTTTCCCAAAGATACAAGTCAAATGTTTACTGTAAAATGCTATAAAACACAAAAGAAAATAAGAAGATAAAAAAATCACTCATAATCTTACTGCCACAAGATAATTTTGGTATTTTGTTTTTACTCCTAGTCTTTTTATGTACACTACACACACTCTGGAAAACATTTTAATCAAAATAAAAGGGGCGGGACTTTCCTGGTGGCACAGTGGTTAAGAATCTGCCTGCCAATGCAGGGAACACGGGTTTGATCCCTGGTCCGGGAAGATTCCACATGCCGCAGAGCAACTAAGCCCATGCGCCACAACTACTGAGCCTGCACTCTAGAACCCGCGAGCCACAGCTATTTGAGCCTGCGTGCCACAACTGCTGAAGCCCGCGTGCCTAGAGCCTGTGCTCCACAACAAGAGAAGCCACTGCAATGAGAAGCCTGCCCACCGCAACAAAGGGTAGCCCCCGCTCGCCACAACTCGAGAAAGCCCACACGTAGCAACAAAGACTCAATGCAGCCAAAAATAAATAAATAAATAAATTTATTTTAAAAAAAAAAAGACATGACACCCTAAAATTCCTAGGAAAGAACATAGGCAAAACATACTCTGACATAAATTGTACCAATGTTTTCTTAGGTCAGTCTCCCAAGGCAATAGACATAAAAGCAAAAATAAACAAATGGGACTTAAACTTACAAGCTTTTGCATAGCAAAGCAAACCATAAACAAAATGAAAAGACAATCTATGGAATGGGAGAAAATATTTGCAAGAGATGTGACCGACAAGTGCTTAATCTCCAAAATATACAAACAGCTCACACAATACAACAACAACAAAAACAAACAACCCAATCAAAAAATGGGCAGAAGAACTAAATAGACATTTCTGCAAAGAAGACACACAGATGGCCATTAGGTGCATGAAAAAATGCTCAAGGGACTTCCCTGGTGGTCCAGTAGCTGGAACTCCACACTCGCAATGCAGAGGGCCTGGGTTTGACTCCTGGTTGGGGAACTAGATTCCACGTGCTGCAACTACGAGTTTGCATGGCGCAACTAAAAATCCTGCATGCCGCAACTAAGACCTGGCACAGCCAAATAAATAAATAAATATTTTTAAAAAAAAAAAAGAAAGAAAGGATGCTCATCATTGCTAATTATTAGAGAAGTGAAAATTAAAACTACAGTGAGGTACCACCTCACACTGGTCATAATGGCCATCATTAAAAAGTTTACAAATGGGAATTCCCTGGCAGTCCAGTGGTTAGGACTCTGCGCTTTCACTGATGAGGACTGCTGGTTCGATCCCTGGTCAGGGAACTAAGATCCCACAAGCCATGCAGTGCCACCCCCCCACCCCCCACCAAAAAGTCTACAAATAACAAATGCTGAAGAGGGTGTGGAGAAAAGGGAACCCTCCTACACTGTTGGTGAGAATGTAAATTGGTGCAGCCACTGTGGAAAATAGTATGGAGGTTCCTCAAAAAACTAAAAATAGAGTTGCCATATGATCCAGCAATCCGACTCCTGGGCATATATCCAGACAAAACTATAATTCAAAAAGATACATGCACCCCTATGTTCACAGCAGCATTATTTACAATAGCCAAGACATGGAAACAATCTAAATGTTCATTGACAGATAAATGGATAAAGATGTGGTACATATATACAATGGAATATTACTCAGCCATAAAAAAGAATGAAATAATGCCATTTGCAGCAACATGGATGGACCTAGAGATTATCATACTAAGTGAAGTAAGTCAAACAGAGAAAGACAATACCATATGATATCAGTTTTATGTGGAATCTAAAATATGACACAAATGAACTTGTCTACGAAACAGACTCACAGACATAGAGAACAGACTTGTAGTTGCCAACGGGGAGGGGGAGTGGCGGAGGGATGGAGTGGGAGTTGGGGGTTAGCAGATGCAAACTATTATATATAGAATGGATAACAGCAAGGTCCTACTGTATAGCACAGGGAACTATATTCAATATCCAGTGATAAACCATAATGGAAAAGATTAAGAAAGAATGTATATATATGTATAACTGAATCACTTTGCTGTACAGCAGAAATTAATACAACATTGTAAACCAACTCTACTTCAATAAAGAAAAATTTGGTTATCAGGCAAAAATATTGCGTTTTTGTTTACTGAGGTACAGTGTATGTACAGTATTATATAACTTTCAGGTATACAACATAGTGTTCCACAATTTTAAAAGGTTATACTCCACTTATAGTTACTATAAAATATTGGCTATATTTTCTGTGCTGTATAATATATCCTTGTAGTCAGGTGTTCTTTAAGAGTAGTGTTGAGGGACTTCCCTGGTGGCGCAGTGGTTAAGAATCTGCGTGCCAATGCAGGGGACACAGTTTAAGCCCTGGTCCGGGAAGTTCCCACATGCCATGGAGCAACTAAGCCCGTGTGCCACAACTACTGAGCCTGTGCTCTGGAGCCCATTTGCCACAACTACTGAGCCCACGTGCCACAGCTACTGAAGCCTGCGTGCCTAGAGCCCGTGCTCCACAACAAGAGAAGCCACTGCAATGAGAAGCCCGCGCACCGCAACAAAGAGTAGCCCCTGCTCGCTGCAACTAGAGGAAGCCCACGCGCAGCAACAAAGACCCAATGCAGCCAAAATAAATAAATAAATAAATAAATTAATTAAATTTTTAAAAAAAGTAGTGTTGAGCAGGCACCACTGATTGACTGCTATTGACTATTTTACAACTCTGTAAAAATTAACCTACAGAAAAGTAATTGCAAATGCAAACGAAATGTGAAAGATTAAGAAGCTTTTTCTATCAGGGTAGGAAAGATAACTCCAAAACTTACAGTTTATTTCTCTATAGGATATTAACCAATCTATTAGCAAATTCATTTTGAGCAAATTCATTCCTCTGGTTGAAAGACAATATATACAAACCTTTTCTTCAGAATTCTATTAGAAGCAGTTTTAACATCTTACTGGTTTCCTAAATTAATCATATAAAACCTTGTACTATAGTATTTGCATAAAAGTTAGGTTTTTAACATTTAAAAAATCATGCTTTGGCATAGGGCTTAGGAAAGTTTTTCTGTAAAGAGCAAGATAAGCAAATATTTTAGGTTTTGTGGGTCACTAGTTTATGTAGCAACTATTCAATTCTGCCCTTGTAAGCTCAAAAGCAGCCACAGAGGGCTTCCCTGGTGGCGCAGTGGTTGAGAATCTGCCTGCCAATGCAGGGGACACAGGTTCGGGCCCTGGTCTGGGAAGATCCCACATGCCGCGGAGCAACTGGGTCTGTGAGCCACAATTACTGAGCCTGCGCGTCTGGAGCCTGTGCTCCGCAACAAGAGAGCCTGCGATAGTGAGAGGCCCGCGCACCGCGATGAAGAGTGGACCCCGCTTGCCACAACTAGAGAAAGCCCATCACATAAACGAAGACCCAACACAGCAAAAATAAAAAAAAAAAAAAAAAAAAAAAAGCAGCCACAGACAATATGTAAATACATGGATGTGGCTGTCTCCCAATAAAACTTTATTTACAAAAGCAGGCAGTGGGCCAGATTTGGCCTACAAGCTATAGTCTGCCAACTTCTTTTTTTAAAAAAGTCAGTAAACCTCTAGTAAAAAAAATTTAGAAATGAGAGAGAAGGCACAAGGAATGAAAGAGACAAATCTACAGTCACTGGAGGCATTTAGAAGAGAATATTAAAAATTTTGTGCTGGAATTCCTTGGCAGTCCAGTGGTTAGGACTCTGCACTTTCACTGCCAAAGGTCCAGGTTCAGTCCGTGGTCGGGGAACTAAGATCCCGCAGGCCGCACGGCACCGACAAAAAAAAAAAAAAAAATTGTGCCAAGAAACTTGAAAATTTAGATAAAATGGACATATTATGGCAAAACTTTCTACAAATTACTCAAGATGAAATAGAAAACCTACAGAATAATTCCCTAACCATTAAACTTGTCGAATTAGTAGCTAAAAATCTTCCCCCAAAAGTCCAGTCAATTTTAGCCATCATTCTACCAAATATTCAAGAAACAAATAATTCTAATCTCATAGTAACTACTTCAGTGCATGTAAAAAATTGGAGGGAATACACAATTTATAAGACTAAACCAACTCTGATATCAAAACATGACAGAAACAGTGTGAAAAAGGAAAATTACTCATGAATACACTTGGAAACAGGCTAACAATATTAGCATTCTAAACCAAACACAGTAGTTTGTACAAAAGATATATTATGACTACACTGGATTGATCTCAGGAATGAAAAATTGAGTTAACATTAGTAAACCAATGTAATTTCCCACATTAACAGAATGAAATAAATAAAGATGGTCTCAACGGATACAGAAAAAGTATGTGGTTAAGTCCACACCTACCTATTTCAGAGGAAATTTCCTTAATGTTAAAGGGGGTAAAGGGTAATCTATTTAAAACATTCACCAAATAATATACTTCATGGTTAAAAAAGAAAAAAAAGCATTCCCGTATCTTTCTTTACCATGGGAATAAGTGAACCCTCTATCACTACCCCTATTTAACTGCTGGGTTTTTTTTTGAAGTCCTAAACGGCACTGTAAAGTGAGAAGAAAGAAGTTCAAAATATAAGGACTGGAAAGGTAGAAAAAAAAAACAGTACTATTAGCAGATAATATATTAATATATCAATATTTGTTTTATATGGAAAATCTCAAAGAGTATAGATAAATGTCTGAATGACTAGTAGTCATTCAGACATTTATCTATAGATTCTTTGTTGATTCTATATACAGTACTACTATATACAGTACTACTATATACAGTACTCTATATACAGTACTACTTTGTTGATTCTATATACAGTACTACTGTATATAGAATCAACAGTTACCAAAAATAAATCAGAAATAATATAATTTTAAGAAAAAAATTATAATAGTATCAAAAAGTATAAACTACCTTAGAATAATCTAACAAAAGATGTGTGAGACTTTTACGGAAAAACCTCTAAAACTTTATCAATTCGATGTAATCCCTAACAAAATACATTTTTCTTCTTTTTGTGGAAGCAGACAAGCTGCTTTAATAGTTTATATGGAACAGCAAAGAGTTATGAATAACTAAGACCCACCTGAATAATTAAGGTGGGAGACTTTCATTATTATAAAGCTAAGGTAATTAAGACCAAGCAATAATATTGTGGGAAGAGACAACCAACAGATTGGAAAAAAGCCTATAATCAGTACCAAACATGTGAAAATGTGTTTTTTAAGAGAATTTGCATGGCCGACGCGTAGGAAGAGAAGGGAGTTTTCACTAAATGGTTCTGAGACAAAATGGGAAAAAATGAAATCAAACACCTATCTCACACCGTCAAAAAAAAAATTCCAAATAGATTAAAAGTTAAATAAGAAAGAAAAACTATAAGACAGTATATGAAAATATCTTTACGGCTGAGTAGGGAAGAATTTTTTTTTAAAGCATAAACAACATAAAGGAAAACACTGATGAATTCAACAACCATTAAACTAGGTAATTAGAAAACAGATGTAGATTTTATCATTTTTTTTATACTTTACACATATTTTACAATTAGCCTATCTACTGAATATTTAAAAATCAAACAAAACTTTTAACAATGTCTACTTCACCTGCTATTGGTTTACACTATATTTCCTGAACAATATATAAAAATAAGCATATGGAATGAAGAATAAATGAGATATTTTGTTGGAATAATAGGATGCTGTGCTGCAGTTATTTTGGAGACATTTCATTTGCTATTATAAGCTGCTGAGAAACTGGAAAAGAGCAACACACACTCTTCTTTCTGCTTCAGATGCATGAAAGATAAGGAAAAAATTCCAAAGCTAACACATCAAGACTACACTTGTGATAGGTTTTATTATTCAGATGGCCCAGAATAAGATGTATTTTCTCCTCTGAGTCACCAAAGTAAATATCACAAATCTAGAATGTAATGCAACTCTATGCTCTGTAAAAGTTTTTGTTCACCACTGTATCCCCATAGCCCAGGCCAGTTCCTTGCACACAATGGATGCTTGAGAAATATTTTTTAGTAATTAAACATATAGCTACTGTTAAGGAAAAATATATGAATTTGTCTTTCCAGAGAAGGTGAGTTTTAACAGTATAAGGCAGAAAAGGATCAGTGGTTAACTAGGTAAGTATTTATATACCTGGATAAAGTCACTTTTTTGTTTCAGAAAGAGGAAATGACATTTCACACAGTGGTGTCAGTAATTCAAGAGCTACAGCAAATTAATATTATGAGGAAATGTATAAATAAGGTTACCTATTTTAATGCTTCCTAAATTTTCATTTGTTGACTCCTAAGCCAATACATAAATTCTAGTGAGGCCAAAAGAAAGTCAAATTATCCATTTACAATAATAACAACAACAGCAGCAGGCCCAAAGAAACCAAAAAACCACACCTGGAATTCTGATTATTCTATATTGACAATTTGATTATCGAATCTAATGAATGACGAATATTAATCTTAAAAAATGAAAAACAACAGACCTACAGAAGTGCTCTACAATTTCAGGTTGCACAACATAAGATTCAGGCAGTCAATTTTAAAGTAATATATTTACTTAGTGTAATAACACTGGTGCAATTATGGATTTCTCTCAAACTGTTTTTAACAGTGTAGATCCCAGAAACTCTACTACTGCTACAATCGTCTCCCCGAACGGGTAGTGATAGGAAATGACAGCCTTTTCATAACTCTATCTTGGAAACCCTACTAAAAGGGAGGACCTTACAGTTCAGCTTAGTCTGTTCTGTAAGTGGGCTTCTCCCACTTGAGCATAAAACCTGAGTTTGTAAGATATACACACCCCTCTTCCAGTATATACTTATGAACAAAAAACACGAATATCAGAAAATTCTTACCAGAAAGATCCACCACTGCCTCATGACTGGAAACAGCTCCTTTCTCAATAAAAAGATCTCGAAAATATTCGCTATTAGCTGACAGAACAGATTTATGAGCTTTGTACTCTTCTCCTTCAATTAACAAAGTAACATCACAGAACTGGTTAGAGAGTCTCTGTTCGTTCAGCTGTTTTAAGACAGCCTGACAATGTTTTGGAGAAGAACGTTTCACCACTCCTTTGGTGTCAACCTATCAAAATAAGTTTGAGACCAAGAGTTGCATTACATATCATCTGTATTTTTACCCTTAACAGAATTTAAAACAAGACACATTATTCCCTTATAAAAGATTCCACTAATTAATATGAAGAAATAACCTGATATTCTTTATTACCTATGTATTTAAATAAAAAGATACATTGTTCTCACTGTCTTCTGCTATGTTCATTCTACTTGACCCAATGAAAATCTGCACCTCACTTCTTGCTGCCTCCTCTTATTAGTCAGAAATTTATCTGATGATACAAGAAACGAATGCAGGCAAAAAACAAAGACCTAGTCAGCTTAATTTTACCTTGCTGCATGACCCAGAAACTGCTTCCAGAAATGTATTCTGTCTACCTGTACCAATATACTATTAAGAAGAAGAGAGGAGGAGTAATTAACGACAAACCAACAAGTTACATTCTGATGAGAAGAAACAACAGGAATATTTATGATTAAGGAAGAGGCAGTATTAGCAAACTTTTAGGGCATGTAACAACATGACAATGACAGTGCCAAAAGGAAAGCAGTTTTAGTGGTTTCAGAAAAAATTCAGTTAAGACTATAAATACTAACACACTAGTTACAAATGTTAATAAGCTGAATGGAAAGTTCCACTTACAAATACAAGTTCATGTTTGGATACTGGCTTCTTTTTTGCAGGCTTGGAAGCTGTAGTTGGAGGCGAAGTAAAGTTGCTCAGGTCATCCTCTGATTCATTACTTTCTTCTCCAGATTCGAGGTCTAGTCCCAATTCTTCCAACATTTCTGAAGTATCCGATATAGGACGGGATCGATCTAGTTTCTCCTGGCATTTGCTACACTGTTTAATGTAATCTTTGACTTGCTTTAATATACCTACAATGAAACAAAAATTAACTAGTTAAATTTAATACTGCTCTCATGTGAAAACTGAAGATTATACTGTTCATTATTTAATCTGTGTATACTAATGTATATTCAAGTGCATGTATACAGACACACACATGCCCATAAAGTATGTAGAGTGAATTATTTAGAATTTAAGATACGTTTTTTTTCAAAGATACGCTATAATGACAATTTGTCTCCATGCCGAGGTAAACTGTTTTGTTGTTCACTCTTAGTTACTCATTTACTTTCTGTACGATTACGTAGCACCATCCATCTCCGTGTGAGCTTCAACTCACTCGTGCAATAGCAACTACATGAAATTGCCAATATTCAACTGTTTCTGACCTTCATAGACAGTAATATAATCATGTGGGTCACGCTAATAACTCTCCACCTTACTAACATCAGGCTTCACCATGCAATTAGCTTTGATCAATGGAATATGAATGAATATCATGGATGCCATGTGTCACTAGAAGCTTTAAGAAGCAATGTTTCCCATCGGTTCCCTGACTTATGTCCCCTCTGTCAAAGAGCAGCATGTCCCAGATGGATACTGTCCTTTAGCCTGAAATGTAGATGAAAAAAACAGGTGGAGCCAATCTGCAACCTGAAAAGGACCACATCAAAACTTGTAATGAGTGTAAAATATATCTCTTGTCTTTGAAAGCTATGAGCTTTTAGAGCTTTATTAAATAACAGTATACACAATCTATCAAAAGTTGATTATACACGAGCCACTCATAAAACCCTATTTTGAATTTCAGCTTTCAACTCAACATGCTGGGATGGGGTAGGAAGCAGGGAGGAACACTTTACACACACTCCCCCCTCTCCATCATACTTGTAAGGGAGGAACAATTAATTCCCATCCTACAGACAAGGAGAATGAAGCCCTAAGTGATAACTTGTCCAAAGTCACATCTAGTAAACTGCATAAGTGGGCCTCCAGAAGTCATGTGACTTTCAGGATATTATGCTACTTACCCAGGAATACATTTATCCATCCCTGTGACAGAAACTTCTTCCCCTACAACCCCCAAGTAAAATGCAAATGAAAAGGCTGTTAATTAGCTAAAATGATACAGAGGTATATAGTAAATTCCTGAAAAGAGTTTCAAGATGATAAATTATACCAACTTACTTGCACTTCAACCTTCAGATAGTATTTAAGCAGTATTTCTCAAATTGTATTATATCCCATACTTACTAAAAAAAGTACACACTGGACTAATAAATTCGGAAATTTATATTCTCGGGACTTCCCTGGTGGTGCAGTGGTTAAGAATCTGCCTGCCAATGCAGGGGACACGGGTTCAAGCCCTGGTCCAGGAAGGTCCCACATGCCGCGGAGCAACTAAGCCCGTGTGCCACAACTACCGAGCCTGCACTCTAGAGACCGCGTACCACAACTACTGAGCCCACGTGCCACAACTACTGAAGCCTGCGTACCTAGAGCCCTTGCTCCACAACAAGACAAGCCACTGCAATGAGAAGCCCACACACCGCAACGAAGAGTAGCCCCCGCTCGCTGCAACTAGAGAAAGCCCACGCACAGCAACGAAGACCCAATGCAGCCAAAAATAAAAATAAAATAAATAAATTTATAGAAAAAAAAGGTTTTAATGTATGACAGTCGATCAAATGTATGAAAAATCATCCTATCGTATTTTAGAAGTCCTTTAATTCGAAATTCGAGTGTTAGTGTTTTGATGGGATCCATCTTAAATCTAGCTTTACAGATTCAGGAACCTGACCCTCTTTAGCTCGCCCAGAGCTGATTAAGCTGAAAGAATCTGACTCAAATTAATCACTGAAAAGACATAAAGGCGTAAACATAGTTAACTTACTATTTTAAGAGTGGGTAATTACCACAAGGAGTAGCAATTACTTTATGTAGGAAAATTTGAATCCACTGACTAACTTTGTGACCATGTATGTCCAAGTCACCTAACCTCTCTGTGCCAAAATGGGGATAACAGCACTTACCTTCACAGCGTGTTATAACGATAAAATGTTAATATTTATAAATCACTTTGAACAGTGTCTGAGACAAGGTAACTACTACATAAGCGTTAAATGATGCTCAATGGTCAACCTCCATAAAAACGTCCACGTAGGGGACTTCCTTGGTGGCGCAGTGGTTAAGAATCCACCTGCCAATGCAGGGGACACAGGTTCAAGCCCTGGTCCAGGAAGATCCCACATGCTGCAGAGCAACTAAACCCATGTGCTACAACTACTGAGCCCACGTGCCACAACTACTGAAGCCTGCACGCCTAGAGCCTGTGCTCTGCAACGAGAAGCTACCACAATGAGAAGCCTGCGCACTGCAACCAAAAGTAGCCCCCGCTCGCCGCCACTAGAGAAAGCGCACGCGCAGCAATGAAGACCCAATGCAGCCCAAAAAAAAAAAAAAAAAAAAAGTCCACATAAAATACCAAATTAGCATTAAGAGGTTCTTTACTGAGCATAGACTTAGTGGGTAAACAACCTCTGATAAAACAACTTGAGGAACAGATTCTCACTCTAGAGCAGGGTTTCCCAACCTCAGCAGTGTTGACATTTTGGGCCAGATGATTCTTGTTGTGGGGCAGGGAGGGGTGAGTAAGCTGTCCTGTCCTGTGCAGTGTGGCATGTTTAGGAGCATTCCTGACCTCTACCTAACCAGATGTCAATAGCAGCCCCTCAAACACCACCACCAGTTATGACAACCAATATTGTCTCCAGACATAGTCAGATGTTCCCTGGGAGGCAAAACTGTCCAGGGTTGAGAACCCCTACTCTAGAGATCTGCCAAATTGAACAATTTGCTCCTGTTAGCTGTTCAAGAACCTCCCTCCCTCCCGATCAGTGATGAGGCCCAGAGAATAGTGGCTCCTATTTCTATTTCTCCACGCATATTAGTCATTCAGATTTTTTGGTTTTTTTCTTCAAAGAGGTTACAAAGTGGTCAGTTACAGCTGTATTAACATAGACCCAGTTCTTGCTGGGTTTTCAGAAATTACACCCTCCTCTTCTAGATTAGATAACGGCAGCATCAATTTATCCCCATAAAACAAATCAGTTCTTAGGGTAGGAACCTCTGCAGGTAGCTAATTTAACCTATTACATAATTTTCCTAGTTTAATCTTTTTTCCTACTAATTTAATTTTCTCCTCACATTTTGCATTAATTGTAGATCCCCATGAGTCAGCATTTGACTGAGGCAGGGGAGAGAGTCATTTATTTGGAAACTCCAGCAAATAACTACAATACAGGATAAAATAAGGGGTTGAGAGGGTGAGACTATTAACATTTTACATTCTGAAATAAATTTGCTATATGTCAACTTTAGGCACTGAGCCAGTTTTTCACTGCGCTCAAACACGTGAAGTTGCTACAAACTTGCCTGATTACCAGGATATAATGGCAGTGCTTATGATGGCAACATTCTAGAAAAAGCAGCGTAAATAATAAATCCCAGTAAACTATCTCTGACTTTGGAATCATTTTTTTCTTGGTATCTACACTGATTAGATCTTATTAGTTCCCAGATAAACATCTCCAGGGCTTTGGAGTATGTTTATTATAAAAAGGGTCCATTTGTGGTGTATGACACATTAAAAACTGATAGTTAAAAATGTTTTATCAGTTATCAGTTCCAGGTCCAAGAATGTTTATTTTTCTGTCTATGCAGCATTGTTAATTTTTTTTTTCTCTTCCTTTTGGCACTCCCGAGCAGCATGCGGGATCTTGGTTCCCCAACCAGGGATTGAACCCACGCCCCTTGCTGTGGAAGCGTGGAGTCTTAACCACTGAACCGCCAGGGAAGTCCCCAATGTTGTTAATTTTAATAGGCCTATAACAAACAAGTAAAACGAGCAAAGTGTTAATGTAATAAACATCAAAATGAATAGCTAATAATCGAGGGCAAACTCCTCTGATGCTTACTATGAATTCTCATTTTAAATGAAGAAATATTAAAATAATAAAAATAATGATATAAAATAGTATCATAAACCCATTACATATTAACAAAAATAGCATTTATATGAAAAATACTATTTACCAAAACATAAAAAAATTAGTGAGAAAAGTGCACTACTTTACATTTTTGCAAGTCTTTTTAATGTGTGGTTTAACAGAAGACAGATTATCATATATGCATTCAATCTATTGCCATATTATCACGTCATGTAGCCTCTGGAAAACGCCACTGTGTACTTGTGATACAATAAGTGAAAAGGCAAATAATGCCTTAGTATTATTATGAATATAATTTTGACTTTGGGGATTCTCTGAAAGGATCTCAGGGCCTCCCTGTTCAGGGGTTTAGTACCAAACTTAGAGAACAGCTGTTCTGGACAATTAAGGACTTCAAAAGTCTACTTATCCACAAATGTATCTCTCATTAAAAAAAATAAACATCAATACAGTCTCAGGGTATTTTTGGCTTTTAAGACACTGCCCACTAAAACAAAAATCAAACAAACAAAATACTGGATTAGATATCACTCACAGATAATCAATTTAGGGAAGGAAAATTCTGAACACTAAGCCTATTTAGCACCATATAATAGAGGTTAAGAAAAGTTTGAAATCCCAAAGGTCAGCTCCTGGTGCTTTTAGTTTTCCCATCTGTAAAACAGAGACATAAATGTTTCCATCTTACAAGGTTTGATGAGGATTAAATACTATGTAAAAATAAATTAAGTGCTCAGCACTATGCCTGCATGTAAAAGCTTGATCCCTGTTATCTTTAGCTATAATTATCGTTTTAACATGTCATAAAATATTAAACCTGAGACATTTGTTCAACAAAACTATGTCTGACCAAATCAATCCTAACAAAATGCAGCAATTACTCCATATTTACCCTTCAGTCATGTCTCTTTATAGGAATTTAATTCAGATATTGGTTTAAAATATAAAATAAGGAAAAGCTTTTAAGAAGAACATAGAGAGCTGGACTGCTTTTGAAAACACGAAAGAATTATTTAAGAAGCAAAAAGACCTATCCAGCAAAGTTCATATTCAGTAGTCTCCCTTACTCACAGATTAAGTTCCATAAGTTAATTTCTGCAAAACCATACGGAATCTTTCCTGACGAAACCTCTTCTATAGGCCTGCAAACTTTTACTAATTATAACCGAACGGTTTGAATATTCATCAACTTTTTGGAGCGTGAGGGAGGTAAAAACAAAAACAAAAACCCCGAACGACCCTTTCTCTCCTCCCCTAACCTGGTTCCCAAGGAGTCAAACTTTACAGCCGCACTCCGGGACCATAATAATCCCAGAAACCGCATCTTTTCTGGGTATACATAGTGCCTCACAGTTTCCAAATCGCTCTTCACTACAGCGAAGGGAAGAATATTAAAATAACCAGAATTGAGACTACCTGCTATTAAAATTCTTGTTCTAAAAACTAGGCTCAAATGACTGTTTCCACACAGTCACTCGAAATCACTTCTGCACACAACTGCATGATTCCTTATTCACGCCGCAGTAGCACAAAGACGAACCCCGGCAAGCGGATCAGCAGAAGCTCAAACCCGCTGGCCAACACCCTAGCGGAACGCACGGCAGAAAGCGGCCGGGCTCTGGGCGGACCGTGCCGCTCCCAAACCATCCGCACAAACAGGATTTTAAAACGCACCACACACAGCACCTGCAACGGCCGCCCGAAAGCGTCAGCGAAGGGCAGAAGCCACCGCCTCCCGCGCCGCCGAAGGAGGCGGGCCCAGCGCACCCCGCGCGTCCCGGCCCCTCCCCGCGGCTGGGCCGGCCCCCGGGGAAGCCCCCTTCGCCCCACCCCGGGCAAGGGCCCGCCCCCAGCTTCCCCGGCCTCCTTCCTGTGGGAAGTGCGGCTCCTTTCGCGTCCCCCACCCTCTCGGCTCCGCCTGGCAGCTGCTCCGCCGCCGGGCACGGGCTAAGCTGAGCCCGCGAGCGGCGTCCGGGAGGAGGGTGCCGGACCCTCACACTCGCGGGTGCCCAGACGGGCTCGCCTCCGGCTGCGGGCCTTTCCTGGGAGCAAGCCGCCCGCCCTCCCCCTTACCGCGGGCGAGGTCTTACCTCGCCACCAGTACGTCTTGGACAAGTCGTGCCAGGTTTGATGCTGGGTGTGGTGAGTGCCGCCCGGGCCCAGGTGCGCAGCCTCGATAAGCCCCCGGCGCCGCTCGGGCTGCAGCACCACCTCCAGCTCGGCGAAGGTCTTGCGGTGCCGCTGCCGCCGCTGGTAATACAACGTTCCGTCGCGCACCACGTAGCAGGCGGCCGCCTTGCGGATTTTACGCTTGACATTACCCTCGGTGCCCGGCGCGTACGGCTCGCACTCGTTCGTCAGGTAGCGCAGGATGGCCTGGTAGCTTTCCTCGCTTGACATCGCTGACGGCGGCTCCCCGAGGGCGCCTGTCAGTGGCAAGGGAGGAAGACAGCGCACTAGTTCCGGGCGGATGCAACAGCAGTGGCGGCACTGTAGGGAGGACTGGCTGTGTCTGTGGTGAGTGCTCTTCGAGGGCGCCCGCACCACGGAGGGAGAACGGACGAGTTGGTAACCAAGAGGAACTGCACTTCTCCAGCGCGCGGGATCCGCTGGCGACAGACAAAATGGCTGCTGCACCACCGGAAGTGACGCAAATCAAGGGCAGTGGGTGAGGGGGCTAAGCCCTGATTGGAGCGCAATGGCTTTCTGGCTTGATCTAGCCGACGAAGTGACGTTAGGACTGCGGACGGACATTTTGGAAGCGGGTAGGCCCTTCCTGGGAAATCGAAGTGGTTTTGAGCAGACATCTTAAGTCCTGGCAGTTTCCCTTTTTGTTTTTCCCTTTCCCATGATCTGAGCACGTGTAGGAGGCGGTGGTGGGAAGTTGTTAATCCCGTCGGAGATACCCCAAGGTGTAAAGGAGTCTTTTTGACCCCGCCTACGTTTTGAGACACCCGACAACATAAAAGCGCCAGATTTTGAGGCCCCTAGTATAATATTAGCCACTGGATGTAAGACCAAAGAAAGCCCTTTCACGTGGAAATGTAGCTTCCAGTTGAGTGTTATAAAATCTAAATCCCTCCGTGATAGGAGTTAATGTAATTTCTAAGCAACTGCTTGTTCCTAACTACCCATGGAATAGTCATTTTTCTGGAATGATCAGTTTATGTATTGACGATTTTTTACCTATGAAGGTAGTCATGTTGGCAAGGAGTGAGGAAGAGCAGCTAGCAGTGTTTTCTTACAGCTTTATTTGCATATATTTTTACATAAACTTAGAGGAAAAAATTCTCCATTTTACACCCAACATATAGTGAACGCACAAAAGGCCGAGGCGGCTCAGACTGCGCGGTGCTTTATTGGAGCCTGAAAACTCTGGGCCAACCCTCTCCTCTCCCAGCCTAGAGTCTGCAGTCAGAGTGAGGTAGTGACCCTTTGGAAATAGGTGAGGACAGATGGTGAAAACAGTGGGCTCAAAAAGCAGGATGCGGGACTTCCCTAGTGGTGCAGTGGTTAAGAATCCGTACTTCCAATGCAGGGGATACGGGTTCTATCCCTGGCCAGGGAACTAGATCCCACATGCATGCTGCAACTAAGAGTTTGCATGCCATAACAGAGGAGCCCACGAACCACAACTAAGACCCAGCGCAGCCTAAATAAATGAAATAATTAAAACATACAAAAAAGCGGGATGCGTTCAGTACCCCCGCACTTGGGGGGTGGGGATTGCAGGAATTTCCAAACGGCCTGGCTGTTTGAGGCAGTTGAATATTCTAGCTGTAGGTACATGAGCTCCCAGGCCCTGAGGAAAGATAGAAAGAACTACCAGGCCTTAGGGCCACTCATTCCACAGACTACAGCTGGGTGAGGGAGGAATTAGAAGATAGAGACACACCCCTGCTCCCAAGGGGTGGGGCACCCAGAATGGATTTCCAAATCCACCCTCCAAGGGATGTATATGTGCTGGGCCAGCACCCAGTTTTGCTGTGAAATAGACTTCCTTTAAAACTAAATTTAATGTGGGACTCTTCTGGGGGTCCAGTGGTAAGAATCCGTTTTGCAATGCAGGGGATGCGGATTCGATCCCTGGTCAGGGAACTAAGATCCCACATGCCGCGAGGCAACTAAGCCTGCGTGCCACAACTACTGAGCTCGCCCACCTCAACTAGAGCCTGCCTGCCCAAACTAGAGTCCATGCACTCTGGAGCCTGCGCACCACAGCTACATTAGAGGAAACCCACCACCACAACTAAGAGCCCACGTGCTGCAACAAAAGATCCCCGCATGCCGCAACTAAGACCCGATGCAGCCAAAAAAATAAAAATTAAAAATAAACCTTTAAAGAAAACTAACACTTAAAAAAAAAAACTAAATGTAAGTAGATTAAAATTTTAAGTAAACAAGTTGTGTACATCGCTAAGAGAAACTAAGTTAATTGAAATCCCTCCACACCCAAATCAGTTTCTATCAAAACACACCCCGTGAAAGCCCTGAGAAGCCCATTAAAACCTGGGATTCTCTTCTGTGCCTTTGGGCCAATACAGAGAAATGTTTCAGTGAAATGTTTTACACGTGGTCCAGTGGTCTTCCTGAGAAAAGCTAAACTTGCTGTCCTGTGAGACAAGTATTTAGTGTTTATATTGTCCTGAGCTGCAAGCTGTTCAGGACTCAAAGGTAATCAGAATGGGTAGTTCCATTTTAAGGCATTTAGACCAAAAAAGCAGTGCTTTTAAGGGGACATTTTATTCTGTTCAAAAGTAAGAACATGTAGCTCTGCATTCACGTTGGGTATTTTGACTGGCTTTTAAGCTTTCTCTGTTCACAGCTGCATGACCTTTTTTTCCATATATGTTTTTAAAATACAGGTGTGATAGTTCTAAGTAGTTTTAACTCAGCTATAAGCTAATGGTTAAAAGGTGAGATACTAGTGAACCAAAAGGCATCCCCATATGAAATAAATGTGTCTATTATGGAGAAGGGTAATTTAACAAGAAAATAACTCATTAAGAAGGCTTACTTTCTGCAGACAGAAGAAAAAAATGCATCTTTTAGCAATCAACCTGGCTAAAATCTATGCGACATCCTAGTACTTGTAGCTATGTAACAAAAAAGTTTAGACAATGCAGTCTGTAACGTGCCCTTATAGCCTCAGCTGGGCAAAGCTTGCATTTAACCATATAGATCTTATTTACATCATCTTGCTTAACATCTCTCCAAGAGGCTTACATTAGGAGGCACTATTCCCAAGAAATGAACTCTTTAAAAAATACCTAGCTCTTGGACTTCCCTGGTGGTGCAGTGGTTAAGAATCCGCCTGCCAACGCAGGGGACACGGGTTCGATCCCTGGTCCGGTAAGATCCCACATGCCGCGAAGCAACTAAGCCCATGCACCACAACTACTGAGGCTGCGCCCTAGAGCCCGCGAGCCACAACTACTGAGCCCATACGCCACAACTGCTGAAGCCCACACGCCTAGAGCCCATGCTCCACAACTTAGAGTAGCCCCTGCTCACTGCAACTACAGAAAGCCCACACACAGCAACGAACAGCAACGAAGACCCAATGAAGCCATAAATAAATAAATAATTTATTAAAACAAAAAAACCCACCTAGCTCTTAAATTCCTAACTGTGTAGTTTAGCTATTACTGTGTAGGCTGAACATGCCTAATTTAGGAGTAAAAATTCCACCACCATCTAGTTATAGTCAGATCTTTATTTAAAAATCCAAGCTGCCAACTTAGCGTTTTCCACCAACACGGGGAGCAGAAACCTTCACAGGCTTCACAATCTTTTGCTTAGGTGCTGCCTTTGTGGGAGCCTGTAAAAAGACAACATGTTATGTGGCATTATTCCATGTGGGGTTTTGTTTTGTTTTTTTCCCCCCAATCACTGCTCTCTTATGCCCAGATTCTGTTTGTATCCTAGATTGCTTTCCTAATTATCTGTGTTCCTAATATTATAAAGTCCACCTTTATATGAAATATAAACGAAAGACAAAGATATCAGATTGAAGGAGTTAAGAGACACAACTAGATGCAGTGTGGGATCCTGAATTGTATCCTAAGAACAGAAAAAGGACCAATGCTAATTTTTTGGTTTTGAAATTTTTACTATGGTTATTGAAATTAACACTGTTAAAGCTGGGTAAATTCTGTACGATTATAGAAAATTTTACTGAAAATCTAGAATTATTTCAAAATAAACTTTAAAACACCTTTATTTTCCCCTTTCCCATTTCTATATAGCACTAACATACTCATTTGGCTTTAGCAAAGGGACCTCTCTGGAGACCTGAATCACTCACTCAGAAATCAATTATGGACACCATTAGAGCCTTGCACTAAATTCCTTAAAAACTGAAACTTTCATTTACCACAATTTGGATTAAAAGTAAATCTGTTGCTTTAAATGAGAAATCCAAGACAATCCCACAATTACCTTTGCAGCAGCCATTGCTGTCTTTTTAGATGCTTGCTTAGCCTTTTTTGCTTCCTTGGCAGCCCTGTTGGGTTAAAAATAACTTAAGCAAAGCACTTTACTCCTTAAGGGTATAGCTTATTAACAGGAGGCTAGTGTTTGGGAAAAGTAGAATTAACATATTCCTTCCCCACCTGCAATTATTTGTATGATAAATCCCAAGGATTTATTAACAAATGTCATTAACCACCAAGTCAGCTTAACATTTGTTAGAAATTGTATAGTATCTTTATAATTGCATATAGAATTTCAACAAATCATTTAGACTATAGTATAAACTTCTGTATTATTAAACATGAGTATTTACAATTTGACAATTCCTACACAGATGCAAGTAACACAACACAAAATAACGTGAGATTGATTCCTGTGCCTATAAACCCAAACATAACCTAAAATCCATTCCAATAGCTGAAATGCTCATAATGAAAGCTTCCTCACCTGATAGCTTGTTCTCGTTGAGCCTTCCTAACTTCAGGTTTCTGATTCCTCTTGGCCATTATATCAGCAAGAGATGCACCAGTTATGGCCCTCTGGAATTTGACTGCACGGCGGGTTCTTTTCTTTTGAATTTCTTCCTACAGAACAAAAAGATGGGGACCACACTTAGCAACCTTGCTTCATTAATGTCAGGGAGAAATGAAATATCACATGTCAGAAGGGGGCAAATGAGCTCTCTCGGGCCTTTTTTATAAGGGCACTAATCCCATGCATGAGGGCTCTGCCCTCATGACTGTATCACCTCTCAAAGGTCCCACCTCCTAACCATAACCTTGGAGGCTCAGTTTCAACATATGAATTTTGGGGGGAACACAATTCAGACCACAGAAATATTCAACCAGGGAGTTCCCTGGTGGCCTAGTCGTTATGACTCTGGGCTTTCACTGCCAGGTTCAATCCCTGGTTGGGGAACTGAGATCCCACATGCTGCACAGCGCAGCAAAAAAAAAAAAAAAAAAAAAAAATCAACCAAAAATAATCCATGCAATTATTTGAAATGAAATATACATACAAATATATATTTTTAAAGGATCTATATATAAAGTGCTGCAATACACAGATAAGTTTTCCAATTATGGATTGGTTAAACCATCTATTACAAATCCTGGCCATTATTTACTACTTTATTTAGAAAGACAGAAAGTTAAACTCTAAGGAAGTTAACTGAATAGTACTTTAAAAGTGATCTTAACAAGACTGTTTATGATTAAGAATGTGCTTTTGGAAAAAAATTATCAAACCTCAACTCTATTTTGTTTTTACTCCAAGTACTGACACTGGGAGAAATAGTCAAGTTAGAAGATGATTTAAGACAGGAAAGCCACCAAATGTTACGGAATGTCTGGGAATCAAGACAGTACAATTCAAACATCTGCTGCAGATTCTATACTGGAACCTATGCTACAGTGCTTATGAGGAAAAAGATCTTGCGTGCATCTCTAAGTCCAAGAAAAAATATTTATTAAAGCAGGGATATGCAAAATATCTTAAAAATTTTAAACAGGACATATGGAGGAAAGAGGGCACATTTGTGGTTAACCAAAATGCTCATTTTACCAATACTTTAAACTTTTTACAGAGGTGATATTTTATTGTAGAAAATGCCAGTATTTACCTGTTTATATTTTTCTTACCTCAAATCCATTTAAAAAATATTTTTCTTATTGTGGTAAAATATATATAACATTAAGTTGACCATTTTAAAGCATTTTTAAGTGTGTAATTCAGTGGCATTAAGCACGTTTGCAATATTGTGCAAACACCAATTTCCATCTCCAGAATTTTCATAATTCAAAATGAACTCTGCACCCATTAAATAATAGCTTCCTATTCCACCTTCCCCCCAGTCCTGCCTGGTAACCTCTACTTTGTCTTTATGAATTTGTCCACAACTAGGTACCTCATAAAAGTGGAATCATACAATATTTGTCTTCTTGTGTCTGGCTCATTTCACTTAGCATAATGTCAGGCTTGTCAGCTTTTTAAGGCTGAATAATATCTCACTGTATGTATTTATCACATTTTGTTATCCATTCATCCACTGATGGGACATTTGGTTGTTTCCACCTTTTGGCTATTGTGAATAACAGCACTATGAACATCAGTGTACAAGTAATCTGTTTAAGTCCCTGCTTACAATTCTTTTGTGTATATACAGATTTAGAAATGGAATTGCTAGATCATATGATGGTAATTCTCTTTAACTTTTTGAGAAACTGCCAAACCACTTTCCACAGTGCCTGCACCATCTTCATTCAGCAATACACAGGGTTCCAATTTCTCCACATCTCCACCAACATCTGTAATTCCTCCCACCCCCACCCCCCATTTGGATAATGGCCAACCTACTGGGTATGTCACATCCCCCTATTTAGAATTTTTCCTTCCTCTGAACTCCCATAATACCTAGCCATGTCTTTCACCCAGGAGGTGCTCGCTCACTGAATATTCACAAGCCTCCTGAATACTAATTCTCTTGCCATGGCACTCAAACCTTTTCTCAAAAATCTCTTTCAACAACCTAAAAGACCACTTCAAAAAACACAACCAGTTTTAAGAACTAATATGCTGGAAGACTCCACAATATGATACCTACATTGGGAATAATTCTATAAGCATTATAACCAATACCAAGTTTCCATAGAACTATTTAGTTGCCACCCACTTGAACATCTTAAACACTTCCATGGTGAGCTATAACCCAAGTGAGTTTAATGTAATTTATCTAACTCTGGAAGGGGGATGCTTTCAAATTTCAACTCGATATTTTTACTGTGAGCCCAAGATGTATAAGGAGGCACTCTTTATATCAATCATTTTCACTTCACTGTTTGATGCTTTACAGTTAGCAGTACTTTCACATACTGTCTCATTTAATTTCAATTTTAAAAAGCAGTAAATGATGCTCAGAGTTTCAACAACATGAAAGTGCATTTCACTTACCGACTGTCCTTTTTTGTGCTTTCTTCTGTAGAGGACAGTCCAGTTGATCTGACGAGGATTCCTCTTGGAAAGGAATGCCGACTCACATTTTGCATTAAGAAATTGGAAAACCTGTCGTGACAAGTTCAAAGTAGGAGTCTTGAGCTTGAAATTATTAGTAAATTAACATTCTAATTCTATCCTCTCATTTTACAAAATTGAGGCCCATACAGACCAAAAGGCTTGTATCACAGAACTGGCAGGAAACTGTCTCTGCGTTTCGCCCTGTCTTTTCTCGAGCAGACAAACCTAAGTTCATAACGCAGAGAGTTGGGTGTCAAATTCTGGAAGGCAACTAACTCCTGTCCCTCCCGAGATTCCAAGAGGACCTGGTGCCCATAAAATAGCCAAATACCCTGGTGGCCCACTGCCTTTACACTGGAACATTAAGGTTACACAAGCTCCTAACTTCCGACCTGATTTACATTCGATCAAAGCTCAAGACTGATTTCCTTAGAGGCTTCTGATCCTAACACTCATTGCACACAGGGTCCCCGGAACAAACTTTTCAGGGACCAAGAGTGATGTGGTGAAGGATCCCGCCTAGACTGAATGAGACCGGTCTTTCCTTAGAAGCACAAGGTGCGTTTAGCCCACGCGGCCTTTCACCTTCCCGTCGGTCCTGGCGTAGCGCCTCCCGTGTCCTGGGTAGATCTTGTACCCGCTGAAACTGCATAGCTCGACCCTGTAACGAAAAGCGAAAGCCCATCAGGTGGGGTGGGGGATATCTTCGGAAAGGAGAAGCCACGCCTGGGATCCCGGAGAGGCCCTTTGCCCGAAGATGCAAGCGGATTGGGATCTAGGGTTCCTGCTTACTTCATTGCTGCTAGTGCCGGCGAGAAGAAAAGATGGCGAAAAAAAGGAAAAGGATCATGGGAAGAGCCCTTATAAGGTCGTGGGAAAGCAATCTCCTCCCACAATTCTCTTCCCTAACCCCGGCGTTCGGTGATGACGTCACCTCGCCGGGGCGAAAAGTCTAGAGTTCCCCGGCTGCCGGCTCCTTCTGGAGTAACGGCGCTAGAGGCCGTTAAGGCTCTACAGCCGGGGAGGGAGGGACAGGCAGGCAGTTGCTTTCTGAGTCATTCTGTCGTCTCTCCTAGAGCTACGTCCTACTGCAGGGAACGTGAGGTAAAGAGAAGAGGCTCCTCTCTCCCCTCCCTCTTATAGTTTAGTGATGCATAGATGAATACCCCTTAGGTAAAACCTAAAATCATATTTTGCCTTCTGTGCTGGCCCATTTCCTTAACTAACAAAATTAAATTGTAATAGTTTCCACATTTGCAAAAAAATAAGGACATCTGAACTGTCTCTGAGGCCGTGCAAATGGAATTGTGCTTCATGGCGTTTTGCATTAATTATAATCAACGTTTGTTGAGTGATCTCTTTCTGTGTGCCAGGACTCGTGCTAAAGCATTTGCATACATTAATTCAGTTTACAAAATCTCTATTAAGTACGCGCCGAAGCATTGCCAAATGACGACTGCAGGTGGCGGAGGAGATCGATTGCCAGGCTGCCGGCTGCTACCTAGTGGCGGGAGTGTGGGGGTAGCGGCCGGTGGTTGCTCAGGAAACGGTAAAGCCCTTCTCTGGAGAAGGCAGCTCTGCCCGGCCCACCGGGAAGGCCGATGCCTGGATCGCTTGACCCCTTCTGTAATGCTCGGTACTTCAGCAAATGATGGGGAGTGGCAAAAGACAATCCTTGAATTGTGTGGGAGGCTGGAGTACTTGACTAGGAAACAAATCTAATGATCGATTTATGCTGTTGTTGGAGCCCACTGTCAGGCTGCTCCAAAGTTGCCTCAATGGCATAGTGGATATTTTGCATTCAGGTTACTTAAGAACCGGTAGGTGCAAGAGGGATACTTTGACCTTCCTCTCTGTCCCCCTGAAAGCAGGAAATAAATCTCTCATACTCTCTCGCTGTACTGTACCAGAAGATAGGAAGACATCATTATTACCAGAGATAGGGAATTCAGGGCACAGAAGCTTGTATAAACAAACTTTGATACTTCTTTACTAATTTACTACCCAAAGCCCAAACTTTGCTTAAATTCCTTACTAATTATTGTTCCTTTGTCTAAAAAATATAAAAGCTGCCTGCTTTTGCAACTTCTTACTTAGGACTTATTTCTATGAGACCTCTGTGCACATGAATTAAATTTGTTTAATTTTCTTTTTCTGCTGTTAATCTGTTGTGTGTTGATTTTATTATTAGTCCAGCCACAAGAACTCAAAATGGGTGGAGTAGGAAATTTCCCTCTTCTGGACACTCTCTATATATGCAACTCACCCTAAAAAGTTCTGCAAGTAGGTGCTTGAAGAGATTTGAAAAGTCCAACAAGGTGGCTGACTGATATTAAGAAAGCTGCACATATGTTGGAAACAATCTCAAGAACGAATGAACAGAGATCTGAATGGAATTGAAAAACCAAAGAAGCAAAGGGAAGGAATTTGACAGCCTGACCAACTCTGACCAGCTGTTGAGAGTGTCTGGTATACTTAGAAGACCTTGTCTAAATAGACTACAGGCAGATGGATACCTCAGCTTCCATGGTTTTTGAACTTGACTCTGACATCCTTCTAACTTTCTTTGTTTTAAATTACTGGTGATAAAATAGTTTGATCACTTAAAAAAAAAATCTTTCTGGAATAGTCCTGGCTTCTACAAGCTCCACAAGGCACAGCTGGATGTGAGTAGAGGGTGGAGCCAAGATCTACCTGCAGGAATTTGGATCTGTTTACTTCACAGAACCCCAGAATTTATAGTCCCTTCCCAAGCATTTTAGGAAGATTTTGTTCTGTCGGTCCTCGAAATTATTTTTGGTCTGACTAGCTCCGTGGAGGAAAAGTAGGAAACTCGGTCTTATGGATTTTAGCTCTTTTACTCTTTCCTGGAGCTGGCATTTCAGGGTTCTTTATAACACTCTGTATGTATCACACCTTACATGGTGTTAAAACACTCTTATGATAAGAAGAAATTATACAGAAACCCCTAAAAGCATTTTATATAGTGTCATAAAGCACAGTTTCCAACACCATTCATAAATTTTTGCAGACTTTATCCTTTCTCTTTCATAGGCAAAAGACACAGCTTCACTCCAAAATTGGTGCTTTTCTGGGCCTCTATATACTTCCTGAGAACAGAGCATTCTCTTCACTGTTTCTTCACCTTTTATACATAGTCTCCTGCTGTATTAGTTTTCTGTGGTTGCTGTAACAAATAACCACAAACTTGATGGCTTAAAACATGACAAATGTATTCTCTTATGGTTCTGGAGGCTGGAAGTCTGAAATCAGTATCACTAGGCTGAAGTCAAGCCATCTGTGCTCCCTCTGGAGGCTCTGGGGTAGAACATGTTTCTTGCTCTTCCAGTTTCCGCCCAGGTAAACCCTCTTGAATTCCTAACCCATAAAAACGGTGAGATCATAAATGTTTGTTGTTTTAAACTACTTTGTTTTAGGAATAATTTGTTAACATAGCAATAGGTAATGCAGGAGGTAAGGAAAATTTGAAGATGGAGACTTAGTGAATAGTGGTATCATTTGTCAAAAGAAGACAGATAAGAGGAAGGAGCGTGTTTGTGAGGAAAGGGTCAGTTTGGGAAAGACCAAGTTCAAGATGCCCGCAGGATGTTAAGGTGGAGCTGTGTAGTGGAAAGATAAACAAGTTAGAGGAGTGTTTGGAATAGGATGTATTTTAGGAGTAATGGATCTATAGGTGATAGTAGAATATGTGGGATAGCATCACCTACTGTCACAGGCTGTCTTCTCTGGAAGCACTTACTGAGACTATGTTTAGAGTAAAAGGTATTTATTAGGGACCAGGTCCTATGAAAGGAAGGAGGAAGCAATGTTAGGCAGAAGAAGGCAAATGCATTACTGGCCCAACTAAACCTCAGTCAACCCTGCCAGGAGCTCTGGAACAATTATTGCCTGTCACAGTATCCCTTTTTGAGTCAAATGATCAATTCTCTTTATACCCCCACCTTGCTTAGTCAGCAGATGTGGGTTGACCCAGGGAGTTCATGACCTAAGTGAGGTGGTGCTCAGCAGCTGAGCCAGACTCTGCTGACACCTGGAGGACATTGCTAACTATGATGTCTTCAAGTTTTCATATCTAACTACCAATTATATAAATTATAGGGGACAGAGGAACATGTGAAATGACTCCACATGGTTGCAATTGGCATCTACAGGATGACTTAATTTCTTCAACATCATGTAAAATAGAGAGAGAGAGAGAGAAGAACGAATGAACAGAACCAGCTATATAAATAATTTGCAGGGTCCAGTGTAAAATGAAAGTATGGGGTCCCTTTGTCAAAAAGCAGGAAAAAGATGTCCTTAAAGTACTAAAATAAGCTATTTCCTTTCTTCTGCAATCTATCTCTCGACCTTTCATGATATTTTTTCAATTGCTATTTAATTTCATGTTCTCTCAGGCACAGACATTCGCTGGGCCAGTGCAGCCCCTCATAGGTGCCCAGGGTCCTGCCCTGTGACTTGACATTGTGCTTGAACATTCCAGGCCCACCTGCTCTCAGGTCCCCCTCCTTAGAGGCACCGGACCAACAGACTGCCTCAGTGCTGCTGGGAAGATCAGCCAGCCATCTCCTTCCACCATCCTCCTGGGTAGATATCAAACTGGCACAATGCATGATGGTGCTGCCTGCTTTGGAGAGAGCTGGGGGGGAGGGGAAGGAGTGAGTCAAGGGACTGTAGAACCAGTGGCCCTCTGGAACCCATCCCTAGAAAGAGAGGAGGCTGCAGGGAGTGGGCCCACAAGAGAGCTGAGGTGCCAAGCCCCAGGCACATGCTCTATTGTCCCATTACACTTCACTTAAAAAACACAAATGCAAGGATACGATTATTAAGACTTTCAAGACAGCGACTGCAGAGCATTAAACTCCAAGCATGGGATACCCCTGAGCAAGGGACCCTGTGTGACTGCACAGGTTGCACAACTTGAAGCTGGCTCTGCCTATAGTTTAAAAAAAATTTAAGGGCTTCCCTGGTGGCGCAGTGGTTGAGAATCTGCCTGCCAATGCAGGCGACACGGGTTTGAGCCCTGGTCTGGGAAGATCCCACATGCCGCCTGCGCGTCTGGAGCCTGTGCTCCGCAACGAGAGAGGCCGCGATGGTGAGAGGCCCGCGCACCGCGATGAAGAGTGGCCCCCGCTTGCCACAACTGGAGAAAGCCCTCGCACAGAAACGAAGACCCTACACAGCCATAAATAAAAATTAAAAAAAAAAATTTAAGAGCCTCCTATGGGTAGACCATAGGGGTAATTTGAATACTGACTGGATTTTTGATATTAAGATGTACTGTTAATTCTTTAGATATTGTAATTGTACTGTCTGTGTTTAATAAAAAAAGAGTTCTTATACTGATATTTAGAGATACTTACTAAATATTTACAGATAAAATAGCAGGATGGCTGGGTTTGCCTTAAAATAATCTGAGGGAGGGACTAGTGGGTAAGGGCATGGATGAAAAAAATGATTGGCCAGAAGTGGATAGTAGTTGAAACTGGGTGTTGTGTAGGAGAGCTCATCACAATAGTCTCTATATAGTTACGTACTCTTTTTTTTTTAATTAAAAAAATTATTATTATTATTCTTTATTTTTGGCTGCGTTGGGTCTTCATTGTGGTGCATGGGCTTCTCATCATGGTGGCTTCTCTTTGTGGAGCACGGGCTCTAGGCGCGTGGGCTTCGGTAGCTGCAGCACACAGGCTCAGTTGTTGTGGCTCACAGGCTCTAGAGTGCAGGCTCAGTAGTTGTGGTGCACGGGCTTAGTTGCTCCGCGGCATGGGGGATCCTCCCAGATCAGGGATCGAACCCGTGTCCCCTGCATTGCCAGGTGGATTCTTAACCACTGTGCCACCAGGGAAGTCCTGTTATGTACTCTTTTAATTACTTTAACATGATAAAAAGTTTCAAACAATTATAAAGTGTTTTGGGATTGAAAGATTTAAGTCCCACAATTCAATCCTGAAAATAGGAAGAATAAGTACCACCTGTATTATTTTGTAATTTAAAAAATTTTTTAAACAAACAAAAAACCCACTTTATACAAGAATGTTTATATCATCTTTATTCATAATACATGCAAGAAACACTCTCGGTGCCCCATCAAATGTGAATATATAGACAAACTATAATATATATTCATATAATGGACTACTACTCAGAAATAAAATGGAGTAAACTACTGACTTACACATCAACATGAGTCCCCAAAACCTTATGCTAAGTGAAAGAAGGCTTACCAAAAAAAAAGTACATATTGTATGATTCTGTATGTATCAAGTTCTACACCATACAAATCTAACCTATGGTGGAAAAAAAAAATCAGAACAGTGGTTGCTTCTGGGTGGGAGAGGAAGGATTGAATGGGAAAGGGTATGAGAGAACTTTCTGTTTTAATGGTAATGTTCTGTGTCTTTATGGATTTTGGGTTAATTAAACACAGTTGGTCAAAACTCAGTGAATGTTCATTTAAGATTTGAGTATTGCATGTAAATTTTACTTTATATCTTTTTTTTTTTGGCTGTATCACGCGGCATGCGTGATCTTAGTTCCCGACCAGGGATTGAACCTATGCCCCCTGAAGTGGAAGCTCGGAATCCTAATCATCGGACCGCCAGGGAATTACCGTAAATATTATTTTAAAAAACAGGAAACTAAATAAATATTGAACACTAATTAATGAAATACTTGTTGAAGTATATAGGGGGATACATCAAAAAACGAGATGGATGGAGGGGAGGGATAGATGGATATATATGTGATAAAATAAGTATAATAAAATGTTGACAAGAGAATCAGAGTAGTGGGTTTATGAGTGTTCCCTGTAAAGTTCTTTCAAATTTTCTGTATGTTGGAAATGTTTCATAATAAAATTTTGGCTAAATGAAGGGAGCCATCTTCTGGAAGAAACTGGTATTACCGATTGGCTCAAAAATGCAAGAGGAACGAAGCATGGTGTTTATAAGAGTCAGAATGCAATAACTGCTTAGTACTGTTCACGTACTCTATTGGTTCTCACGCATGTGCCCAAGCTATCTTCTTTGGCTGGAATCTTTCCTCCCTTTCACTGGCTAATTTCCTACTAAGATTTTATTTCTTCCAGAACAGAGGTTTGGAAATACTAAGTGTTTTAGGCTTCATGGGCTAAGAGGCAAAACTGAGAATATTTATATAAGTATTTATATAACAAGAGAGAAAACCAATTTCCACAATATATTCATTGACAAAATTTAAAATATAATAATATTGAATACGTTTTTGTAAAACAGATCTACTAAAGAAAAGAATGAAATTCTTTTTGGGGAGGGGGAGGATAACATTTCTCTTAACATTTCCCTATCATCAAAATCAATTGCAAATATTAATCTGTTAATCCTGATCTATAATGAGATTTTACAGCTTTTATCTTTGAAAAATGTCTTTTCACCCTGACAGGTACTGCCATCAATCCAAGGACATATGATTTAAATTGAACATATTAATCTCTTGGAAGGCAATTATAGAATTAGACTATTCTCTTGATATTTTCCTTTTAGCATGTCAGATTAATTATTTCCAATTGAAAGTTAAGTGAAAGCTCCAAAATGCACAGTTAAATGGGTCTTGAAACATAGAAATTTTCTTTGCATCTGCATTGAGGTCTCAACAATACTGCTAAAACTGTAATTTGAGCTCGAAAAATATAACCACGGCAAATTTGTTTGAGAATGGACAGCTTCCTTTTTGTTTTAACTTCTGAATCAAATAATGTTAGTGATTATTGAAATGACTTTACCACAGAATAAGTGTTGCATGTAAGTGCTGCATTGTGCTTAGCTTGAGTTTGTTAAGAAGCATCATCACATGATCAAAATTAGCAAAAAACGAATCCTAAATCCATTCAGTAAGTGTTCCATAATAGTGGTTAAGGGAGGTTCTCATTTGAAAAAATTTCAATCTTGGCCCTGAGCTAAAAAAAATTAATAATAATAATAAAACGATACCACTGGTAAGTCATCAAACACTGTGTGGTAGGGCAAGTCAGGATATTCAGCTGTTATTTCTGACAAAAATTCATGGGCTGATGATGGTAAACCCATAAGAACAAATGAAGTTTATTGTTGACACCACTGGCTCAACACATGGTGGATTCAAATGTTTTCCACAAAGAATCTGCTAATTAATAATACAATGATGTTATAACCATAGGCTTTACACCTTACATTTTCACAAGTGTTGTAAATCTGTCAAACTAAGGCTTTTTCTACTTTTTAAAACAGATTTCACTTAGGTGTATTGAATTAGTGTTTTCTCAGCTTCTTTAAAAATATTCTCACCTGTTCAATGCAGCCTATTCATAAAGGCTAATTCTTCAGTCACTTGAAAAATTGACTCCTTGAATAAACAGAACAAAGGAGCAGTTTCAATAACACCTGTCAACTCATTAAGAGCCAAGGAAAATGATTCAAAATAATTAGCCTTCACTAAATAATTTAAATTGACTATTGATGTTGTTCCCAGTGTTCTCAACACTTTAAGCAGCTGTTCTTACCTAAACGCTAATGATCTTAAAGAAGTTTATTTTTTCTGGATACATTTCTTCAGCTGCTGCAGTCAAACATCATTTAATTAACATACCGTAAGTAAATGACTTTCCTTGCTTGCCTAACAAATGAGCCACTTGGAAATTACTTTGGTTGCAGCCTAATTTTCTTTCTCTCGCTCTCTTTTTTTTTTTTGGTGAAGAAATTTTACTATGATGAGATATTCTATTTAATTTTTCTACCTTTTCTGTTTTCTGTGATTTGAATATTGTGATGACTGCTTAGTCTGGTAATGTCGACATGTATTCTTTTACCATATAGGTTCATTGCATAATAAACATAATGCTTTGCCATCTAATTTGTTAACAAAATAATCTGCAGTTCACAGTATCTTAAAGATGGAATATTTTAAGCTTACCATTTTCTTTTTTTGTTTTGACATGATAGGTATATGCTGGTCATAAAACTAATAATAAAATGTCAGAGTATGGTGATACACATGGCACATGAAATGCTGTCAAGTAAAAATGTGTTACTGTGATTTGTAGTGTGTAGCAGCACTAATAAGAGCTAAGAATGCTACATATGGTCTCAGTCATGAGGACTCCGTTATTGTAGTGTAAAAGCCGCTGTAGACAATAGGTAAATAAATATGACTGTATTCCAATGAAATTTTATTTATGGACACTGAAATTTGAATTTCATATAATTTTATGTGTCATAAAATATTACTATTTTTTTTCCCCAGTCACTTAAAATGTAAAAACCATATTAGCTGTAGGCTGTACAAAATCAGGCAGCAGGCTGGATTCAGCCCATAGTCTGTAGTTTGCCAACCTTTGCTAGAGAATATCTATGTAAAGTAGATGTTTGAATTTATTATTTCATTTGAGTTTATTATTTCATGGAAGGAAATTTTTTTTTAATTTAAATTTAATTTAATTTAATTTATTTATGGCTGTGTTGGGTCTTCGTTTCTGTGCGAGGGCTTTCTCTAGTTGCGGCAAGCGGGGGCCACTCTTCATCGCGGTGCGCGGGCCTCTCACTATCGCGGCCTCTCTTGTTGCGGAGCACAGGCTCCAGACGCGCAGGCTCAGTAATTGTGGCTCAGGGGCCCAGCTGCTCCACGGCGCGTAGGATCTTCCCAGACCAGCGCTGGAACCCTTGTCCCCTGCATTGGCAGGCAGATTCTCAACCACTGCGCCACCAGGGAAGCCCCATGGAAGGAAATTTATATTTTATTTTATTTTTTAAAAATTGTATTGGAGTATAGTTGATTTATAATGTTGTATTAGTTTCAGGTGTACAACAAAGTGAATCACTTGTACATATACATATATCCATTCTTTTTTAGATTCTTTTCCCATATAGGTCATTACAGAATAGAGTTCCCTGTGCTATACAGTAGGTCATTATTGGTTATCTATTTTATATATAGTAGTGAAACAGGAGTGAAGGGGATTAGGGCACAACCTTTAAAACAATGATACAGCCATAGGACATGACAAAGACTGGTTAGAACCAACTGGGTCCAAGATGGCAGAAGTTTTGACTTCCAGTAGACCTTGAGCCTCATTATATGCTCATTGTAATACATTAGCATGCTAAATGACACACCCACTGGCGCCATGACAGTTCTGAGGCCAACCATAAAAGGTCAAAAAGTGGGCGGTGGCCCAATTCCTGGAAATTCCCACACCTTCCCCGAAATAATTGGAATAATTCTCCCACTCATTAGCCTGTGAAATTACCCAGCCCGTTAAAAACTAACCACAGCATATTTCGAGGCTCATTCGCCTTCTGAGATGGTCCACACTCTGTCTGTGGAGTGTGTTTCTTTCTAAATAAATCCATTTCTTACCTATCACTTCATCTCCGAATTCTTTTGTGCTGTGGCAAGAACAGTAGTGTGTATATGTCAGTCCCAAGGGAATTTGTATTTTAGCTTAAAGAGATTATTAATATTCCTTCTGTATTACAGACTTTGTGTTGTAGATAAATGTGAAAATCTTAGTGATTTCAAAGTTTTGAAAGTACAATTTCACAAGAGAAAAAGTTAATACATATACTTGAATTCCTCAGTGTAGTAATATACTTTATATATTTCTGTTCAATAATATCCTCTCTTAACTGGAAAGGAAGAAAAGGTAAATTTCTTAAAAGTGCATGAGATAGGGCTTCCCTGGTGGCGCAGTGGTTGAGAATCTGTTTGCTAATGCAGGGGACACGGGTTCGAGCCCTGGTCTGGGAAGATCCCACATGCCACGGAGCAGCTGGGCCCGTGAGCCACAACTACTGAGCCTGCGCGTCTGGAGCCTGTGCCCCGCAACGGGAGGGGCCGCGATAGTGAAAGGCCCGCGCACCGCGATGAAGAGTGGCCCCCGCTTGCCACAACTGGAGAAAGCCCTCGCACAGAAACGAAGACCCAACACAGCCAAAATAAATAAATAAATAAAGTAGCTATAAAATTAAAAAAAAAAAAAAAAAGTGCATGAGATAACCAAAAATAGGTCACAGGGAAATTTACAAACATATTACCTGAAAATAGCAGTCTCAAATCTATGTGCAGTATATATCCATTTTTGTTAAAAAAAAATACGGGAGGCAGGGAATCTAGATATAGTCCCATAGATAAAAATAGATTAAAAGGAAACACAACATGTTAACAGTGACTATCTCTGCGTAGGGGAATTATGGAAGATTGTTATTTTTACTTTTTTGCTTGCCTGTATTGTCTAAGATTTTTACAGTAACATTTTTTTAAAGTTGGTGCATGCTGCATTATTGTAAAATAGAAAATATATCCTGAAGGACAAAGAGAAAATCTAAAGATATATTTAGACGCCTTTGGAGATTATTATTATTATTTTAAAATTTTATTTTATTTTTGGCTGAGTTGGGTCTTTGTTGCTGCGTTCAGGCTTTCTCTAGCTGCAGAGAGCGGAGGCTGCTCTGTTGCCGTGCGAGGGCTTATTGCAGTGGCTTTTCTTGTTGCGGAGCATGAGCTCTAGGCGCTTGGGCTTCAGTAGTTGCAGCACGTGGGCTCAGTAGTTGCGGCACATGGGACCTAGAGCATGTGGGCTTCAGTAGTTGTGGCTCATGAGTTAAGTTGCTCTGAAGCATGTGGGATCTTCCCAGACCAGAGATCGAACCTGTGTCCCCTGCATTGGCAGGCAGATTCTTAACCACTGCACCACCAGGGAAGTCCCTGGAGATTATTTTTTTGCAAATTAAATTAGGTTTGAAAACCTGTGTAATGTTCTGTGCACAAGCAACTGTGTAGGAAAGCTATTCTGATAATTACTGTAGTTAGATCACTTATATCAGCTACACTGGTGTATGCCATATATGAGAGACATAATTCACTGATACTCTGAATTTTCTTTCTCTTCAGAGAAATTTTTTTCAGATCTGACTAAATTTTTCATACCTCTATCTGATGTCAGTGGAGCCCCAAGTGAGGTGGACCATCACATATAATTACAAAATGAAGGCTTTAGTATTTAAAAGCTACTTGGAAGTTGATTACCTCTCTTCCCCCTGTATTAGCCAGGGTTCTCCAGAGAAACAGAACCAATAGTGTATATATATATGTATGTATATATATATATATATGAAGAGATTTATTTTAAGGAACTGGCTGACATGATTGTGAAGGCTGGGGTTTCCAAAATCTGCAGGGTGGGCTGGCAGGTTGGAAACTCGGCAAGGAGCCAGTGTTGCGGTTCAAGTCCAAAGACTGCCTGAGAATTCCACGCTGTTCCGGGGAGGTCAGTCTTTTGTTATATTTAGATCCTCAGCTGATTGGATGAGGCTGACCCACATTATGGAGGGCAATCTGCTTTACTCAAAGTCTACCAATTTAAATGTAAATCTTATCCCGAAACACCCTCACAGAAGGCATTCAAAATAATGTTTGATGATATATCTGGGCACTGTGGCCCAGCCAAGTTGACACATGAAATTAACCATTATACCACTTTTTTCTTTTTTTCTTTTTTTGGCTGCATTGGGTCTTAGTTGCAGCACGCGGGATCTTCATTGAGGGGTGCGGGATCTTTCATTTCCGTGCGCGGGCTTCTCTAGTTGTGGTGCACAGGCTTCTCTGTAGCTGTGACGTGTGGGTTTTCTCTCTAGTTGTGGTGTGCAGGCTCCAGGGCATGTGGGCTCTGTAGTCTGCAGCACGCGGGCTCTCTCGTTGAGGCGCATGAGCTCAGTAGTTGTGGCGTGCGGGCATAGTTGCCCTGCAGCATGTGGAATATTAGTTCCCCGACCAGGGATCAAACCCAAGTCCCCTGCATTGGAAGGCAGATTCTTTACCACTGGACCACCAGGGAAGTCCCTACACCACTTATTTTTAAAAAATGAATCAAGTTGGGGGGGTGGGGTAGAGAGTAAAACTACCACTCTTATAAAGATGAAATTTTTGAGCTTTTAAGCACTCAGAGTCTTCCAAATATAAATTAAAATTACAATTTTTTATTTAAACATTCGTTTAATTTTCAATTGGAAATATGATGAATCACTTATATAGGTTTCACTGCCTTTTAGAAGCACTTCAAAAGAGATGATGAAATAAAGCTGTCAAGGATTCCTTTATTATTCTTTTTTAAAAAAAATATTTATTTATTTATTTGGTTGCACCAGGTCTTAGTTGTGGCTACAGGGCTCCTTAGTTGCAGCATGTGGGCTCCTTAGTTGTGACGTGCGAACTCTTAGTTGCGGTATGCATGTGGGATCTAGTTCCCTGACCAGGGCTCGAACACCGGGCCCCTGCGCTCTTCACTATGCCACCAGGGAAGTCCCTCCTTTATTATTCTTTTAAACAAAAGTCAACTTCTTCCCAGTTAGTTAGGCAAAGTCACCGGAAAACTATTTCACAGTGGCTTTATTCTTTTTTTTTTTTTAACATCTTTATTGGAGTATAATTGCTTTACAATGGTGTGTTAGTTTTTGCTTTATAGCAAAGTGAATCAGCTATACATATTCATATATCCCCATATCTCTTCCCCCTTGCATCTCCTTCCCTCCCACCCTCCCTATCCCACCCCTCTAGGTGGTCACGAAGCACTGAGCTGATCTCCCTGTGCTATCTGGCTGCTTCCCACTAGCTATCAGTTTTACATTTGGTAGTGTATATATGTCCATGCCACTCTCTCACTTCGTCCCAGCTTACCCTTCCCCCTCCCTGTGTCCTCAAGTCCATTCTCTAGTAGGTCTGCATCTTTATTCGTGTCCTGCCCCTAGGTTCTTCATGACCATTTTTTTTTTTTTTTAGATCCCATATATATGTGTTAGCATACGGTATTTGTTTTTCTCTTTCTGACTTACTTCACTCTGTATGACAGACTCTAGGTCCATCCACCTCACTACAAATAACTCAATTTTGTTTCTTTTTATGGCTGAGTAATATTCCATTGTATATATGTGACAGTGGCTTTATTCTTGAAATTTATTTTTACTTTCACCTCTTCTTTTTCTCAGATATTAGCTGATATGGTATATGGGGGAAAATAAAATAAAATATTTAGTATCTCATCTTGAGATGGCTAACTCTTCTAAATTATTTTGGCCCTGACATTTCATGCTATTTGGGATCAATTCTTTAAGACTCTTCTGTTCGCCTTCCTGAAATCTCACTACTTTGGAGAATGGTGGGCTGGTAGTTTACATGCAGAGGGGTAGTGGAGACAATCATTCACTGGTTCCCCCAAACTATTTTATTTTCCTCTCCCAGAGAGAGCTTCCTATTTGTTCAGCACTAATCTCTAGACAGAAGCCCAGCTAGAACCTCCTTATAATAATAAGGCAGGGGATTCCCTGGTGGTGCAGTGGTTAAGAATCTGCCTGCCAATGCAGGAGACACGGGTTTGAGCCCTGGTCTGGGAAGATCCCACATGCCGCGGAGCAACTAAGCCCCTGTGCCACAACTACTGAGCCTGCGCTCTAGAGCCCGCAAACCACAACTACTGAAGCCGGCGCGCCTAGAGCCCGTGCTCCGCAAAAAGAGAAGCCACCGCAATGAGAAGTCCGTGCACCTCAATGAAGAGTGGCCCCCTCTCGCTACAACTAGAGAAAGCCTGCGTGCAGCAACAAAGACCCAATGCAGCCAGAAATAAAAAAATAAAAAATAAAAAAGGCAGAGTAGTTAGCCCCTCCATCCAAATATTGTTGTAAATTTTATTACTGAAATTCTTTCACTGTGGTTCTAAACTTTTTGATTTACAGACCACTTCGGTAATTTGAAAGAGCTGCATCTCCTCTTCTAGATAAGCGCAGGGACAAAACACTTGAAACTATGTGTATAACCTTGTGCACTGTTTGGTTTTTATTATTGTGTGTGTAACACCTATTAAATAATGATAAATAATAATGAGGAAAGTTAATGCTCATTTGGGACTTCTAGATAACCCGTGATGAAATAAAATTCATATTTTATGGCAAGACAAGAAATTTTAAACATAAAAATTTCACTGCCCGTTTGGGCCTCCTCCCTCTCCTTTAGGGTGTATTGTGCATCTGCATTAACCAGACGTCCTTAGGAGATAACCTTCCTTCTTAATCTCACACAAGGTCACAACTCCTTAGAAGATAACCTTCCCTCTTAATCTTGTAAGGGGCCACGATGGCCCCCTGTGAGTACAAAGTACTCGCTTTGTACTGTAGATCTGGATTGTGTAAACTGTCAGTAATACCTAATTTGTCTCAAAAACTTATATAACTTTAGGGGAAACACTGACTGACACCATCCACCCTGGCCAGGCACCACAGTAACCATTTGCATGAGTTATCTTAAACAGGAGGACCTGGTAAGGAACATGGAACTAACAAGCCACCACCAACTGGAAGAATTCAGGAAAGGTCAAAAGGAGACACAAGTCCACATGTCCTACTGACCTCCCAGAATCGTCCTCGCTGGAATCCATCTTGGCTGAGTGATGCGTGCGCCACCAGGAAGGACCCTGAGTCACAATGATTGGCCAGAGACAACCTGGAAACTAATTCTATCACCATAAAACCCTGAGATAGCGAGCCACATGGCAGAGTAGTTCTCCTGGGTTCCCTTACCCTCCTGCTCTCCACCCGGGTGCCCCTTCCCAATAAAGTCTCCTGCTTTGTCAGCATGTGTGTCTCCTCGGACAATTCATTTCCAAGTGTTAGACAAGAGCCCTCTCTCAGGCCCTGGAAGAGGTCCCCCTTCCTGCAACATAACCATGCTTTGACCTCTAATGGACAGAATAGTCCTCAGAGCTTTCTGGGTTACAATCATCAGGTTGACTGGAATAAAATTTTCCACTTCTTTCTTAGATCGACTGTTGATTAATTTTTTCATTGACACCCATGAACTGTTTTTTCACAGTTGGTAGTCTCTCCTTCCATGTCACAGGTCATAGATAAAGAGAGCAGGACCATAAGAGTCTACCAATGAATACTAACCAGTGAAGAAAACTTTTGATTTTGTACACCTAAACCTTCATATAAATCACAAAAAAATCATATAAAACATATAAAATACTTTTATTGTAAAAAAAGGCACATTTTCAAAATCTTTAGTGTCAAAATTCTTTAGATTAATAACTTCTTAGTTTTAAAACTTTAAAACTTCAAAGTTATTATTATATTTACTTCTTTCAAACATAAGATTTCATCCTAATTAGAAAATCTCCTTTATTTTGTCAAGATAAATTGCACTATCCAAAATGTTCCAGCTTTCTGTCTACCTAGTCTCTTAACTTCACGTTATCTAAACTTGTACATAATACTCTCCTGAAACTGCTCTGTTAAAGGTTACCATCCACTATTACAACAGTCTCCTTCCTGCCACTATTCTACTTTTCAATTCATCCTAGTTTCATGAGCAGTTTAACCTTTCTAAAACACAAGTATCATTTTGTCATTCCCTCAGTCAAAAGCACAAGTGAAAACTAGTGGAATGAATGGTGGGAAGTAGGGTGAGGCCAGATTATGGTTGCCCTGGAAAGTTAAATTTCAAGAGGGAAGTTTTTGAGGAGGGGATTAATATGATAAAAGGTGTTGTTTTACTTAGATCATGCCAGTAGCAGTGGGCAGATGAATTAGAGATGGGAAAGATGAGTCAGGGGTATCAGCTGTTGCAGAGATCAGGTACACTGTGCTGACAGGAGGGAAAGTCTTTCTTGTGGGGCCTGAGCCTGCCAAAAAATGCTACCTTGTTGAGAAGTTCATGGTGTTGGTTAGTAGACTGATTGGAAATTGATCAGAGTGTGCAGTGCACGGTTTAACATATACACAAAATGAAGCAATTTAGTTAAAGTGTAGCAATTTGATTTTAGATGCAAAAGCTGTATCTGAAGCACAAAAGTTTCCATGGTATGATTTTAAAGGGTTGCTGGCACACTTGGGCATGTGGGACTGTGCCCAGGATCTGTGGCCACTCTCTTTAAGAGCTATGACTATACTCAGTTAACCCCATGAAGAGAATCCTTTGGCCCTTTCCTCAGGATCCCAGGTCAGACAAACCAGACAAAACTCTGGTTCTGCTATTGATGTAAACTTGCAGGTAGCTGTGCTCCTCAGGTACCTTCTGGGCATCCAGGATGCCCCCCTCCCAAGTCATTACCCTGCAAAATTGGAGAGAATTGTAAACCCTTTCTCTCTCCCTGAGCTGGAGACTCACCTCAGTCCTCACCAGCTGTTCCAGGGAACAAAGTTAGTAGGAGACAGAATTTAGGCTTGCTTTGTTCTTACACCTATATAGTAAGACTGTACTTTCTAGGTAAGGGGTCTCTTGGTTAGAAGAAAAAAAATTCCTAGTCTTAATTCCCTCTTCAGAGTTAAGAAATTTGTCTTCAGACTAAAACAGTGGGAAACAGAGTTAAAAAAAAAAAAAAAGAATTGAAGCAGGTGTATTCAGAGAGATAGGAGGAAGACTCAGGAAGGAGGGAATGCTCACAGAATCAATTGCCTGGAAACCTAGAAGTGTGAGTTATGGGGATTTTGTTCAAACAGAAATTATCAGAGATTTTGGACACTGCTGTTTCAGAAAGAGGGGAATTCAGAATAAGAGGGAATGAAGGAGTGGGCAGTAGAAATTGGAAGCTCCCTTTCTACATTGTGTGGTGCTATCAGGTTAGTTTCATTACCACCTGCCTCCACCTGCAGCCTGTACTGTCTTTTCGTCTTCTATATAATCCTGAACTGTTTAGAGTCTACCCATCTTTTAAGCTTTAGCTCCGTTTCACTTCCTCCTTCAAATCTTCTCTGAAGATTATAGTTTCTATTTCTTTCTCCATTCCCTGAAAGCTTATTGAGTTCATTGCTACAATCACACTAGTTAGAATGTAATAGTTGTGTCAAAACTGTAAGCTTTTTGATATAGCTATGAACTCCTCTCCAGCAAGGCAGTGTAATTTTTGAGTTTGAAGACTGTATTGTAAACTTCTTTTGTATACTCTCTGGAAAAATTCTGGGTTTATACCTATTAAATATACTCCCAGGTCTAAAGTTCTGTTAACTATTCAAGAACAACCACTTAAAAATACTGTATAAAAGCTTCTATCTCAACATGCTTAAGCTAAATTTTCAAATAAAATGTTTCTATTTTGACTATCTCACAAAATCGCCTATAGCAGAGTTGAACACTCTCACTTATTCAGAATTGTCAAAAGAAGGGACAGCCCCCATTGCTAGAAGTCTCTAGCAATGAGTCCTCAAATTCGGTCTGTATTGAGTAGTGACCTTATAATCATCCCGATGGTAAAAGTGTCAAATTTCGAAAACACCTAGAAAAGAGAGTGAAATGATCATTTAACAATAGCCTGCTTGCCTGCCAAACAAGGGAGTTGACCCGGTTCCCAAACTCACTTTGGCTCAGATTCTAACCCGGGTTTCGCATCCTTAGTTGCAGGCAGCCAATTGGGCCGTTTGGGTGCCGTGCATCCTGGGAGCTGTAGTCTCTGGCTTTTTCCTCCCGACTACGAGTTCCACCGAGCAGTCGGAGGACGGTTGCTTGGTATTATTAGCAAGCGGGAAGTATGGCGGTGGCGCGCGTCGACGCGGCTTTGCCTCTTGGAGAAGGTAAGGCGATCCCCACCCCTGGGTCCCCAGGTTTACTCCATAGAACTGAATTATAGTTGCCTGGTGGAGAGAAGAAGACTGGGTTTAGGGGTGCAATTCTGGACCAGTTCTTTTGATGTGGGGTTGTGGGCAACGCGGAGGCGCGCTGCCCTCTGGGAGTTGTAGTCCCCTGGGCGCTGCCTGGCTCTCCGGCGTCGCGGCGAGGGCCAAGCGGGGGACTACAAACCCCAAGAGACCTTCGCGCTGCTCCCGCGCTCCTGAGGATGACTGGGCGGTGGGTTTCTGGCCGCGGTAACCTTTCTTGGATGTTTACTTTGAATTCTGGGTGCCCAAGTGAAAGCTGCAGGATCTCCCCCTTTCCCAGAACGTTCAAGAAAACCCTGTCTCAAACACAGCTCTCTAGATTGACGTTGGACCCTTTCCTGGAAGTGTCTGGTGGCCGTGATAAAATCTGGGGGTTATCCAGAGCCCACGGTTCTCCACCCCTTGTTCTGCAGACCGGGTCCTGGGGTATAGCTTGGTCTCTGCCCAGCGGAACGCGGGGCGTGGGTGCTTTTGTAGGTGCTGTGTGAGCGGAGCTCCTTTGTTTTGGTTACGGTTCGGAGGCTCTGGGTCAGGGTCAGGGCTGAGGGTGAAGGCCCGTCTCCACCGCTTAGGTCTGGGGCTCATTATCTAGGAGGGAGAGTCTAAGAGGTCTCTTGATCCCTTTGAATTGTGTGCAAAGGCTATGCATTTTCCTGGGACGGTATATAGCTTTCACCAAATTCTCAGAATCGAATGACCGCCCCCCCTCCCCGCCCCAAATGCTAGAAGCCATTAGACAGTGGAAAAACGTTGGTTGAAACCCTTCAGGAGAGCAATCTCGCATAATTATTTCCCGCAGGAATCTTAATCTGGGTAGAAATTTGAAATTGGCAGTTTCTCTGGCCCTCCCTTCCGCACAATCTATCTGTGGTAGATATCAAAATCTATCTGCAGCTCTTAAACTCCACCTCCAGCCCACCATGGCAATGTACTGTTAATAATAGCAGTTAACATTTATAGAGCATTTTTTATATGAGCAAGACTATGTTCTTAGTGCCTTTTTTTTTTTTTTAATTATCTCATTTTCTCTGTAGAACAACATTATAAGGCAGGTATTATTATCATTCCCATCTTACAGAGTAGAAAAGTGAGCCCAAAAGAGATCAATAACTTGCCCAAGATACCACAGTGATTAGCTTAGTGGAGCCAGGATTTGAACGTCTGTTAAATATACCAAATTACTTTATTGAATTCTGTGTGCCAGGAATGGGACTAAGTGCTGTTCATATGGTTTCTCTTTTCATCCCCACATCAATTTAGTGAATCAGGTATATTATTTCCATTTTGTAGATACATTAACTATACTTTGATTTTCAAAATAGTTTGGGCACTTTAGGATATACTGATAGGTTGTAAGCAGGTTGGTCTCTATCAAAAGATTAGTTACATTTAAAAAATACTGTCATTACTTAGACACAAAATATGGAAGTAATAGTTCACATTTAAATATGAAGAATTCCAAAGTATTATATCAAAGAAACTTGAGTAGAGGGACTTCCGTGGTGGCGCAGTGGTTAAGAACCTGCCTACCAATGCAGGGGACACGGGTTTGAGCCCTGGGCCAGGGAGATGCCACATGCCGTGGAGCCACTAAGCCCTATGCGCCACAACTACTGAGCCTGCACTCTAGAGCCTGCGAGCTACAACTACAGAGCCCGCGAGCCACAACTACTGAAGCCTGGGCACCCTAGAGCCTGTGTTCTGCAACAAGAGAAGCCACCGCAATGAGAAGCCCACGCACCACAACTAGAGAAAGCCCATGCGCAGCAACGAAGACCAATGCAGCCAAAAATAAATAAATAAATAAATTTAAAAAAAGAAAGAAAAGAAACTTGAGTAGAATATCACAAATCTAGGTATAATTTGATATTTCTAAAGGAAAATGAATAATTTCAATCTGTAGTCACTTAGAAATCGATTGCTTTAGATTTTAAAGCTTGATATTTATTATGCTCTAGTGTTTTCTAACTCTAAATGTATAAGATTTTATGAGTATAATTTTATCCCTATGCTCAGCTGTTGTAGTTGTGTTTTCTAACAGTTTCCCTTCTCTTTTCAAGGATCAGTGGTCAATTGGTCAGGACAGGGGCTACAGAAATTAAGTCCAAACTTACCCTATGAAGTTGATATTCATACTTTGATTCTAGATAAAAATCAGATTATTAAATTGGAAAATCTTGAGAAATGCAAACGTTTAATACAGGTAGGTATTGCTATGTGGGGAAAATAGCTATATAAGACCAGTTTATTATTATACAAAATAAAAGAGTAAGATAACAAAAAGTAACTCTGCAAGCCTAGAAAGCAGTAAATATTGCCTTAAATTTTTAAAACTTTTAATAACTAAAATAAATGTATTTAATAAATGAATAAAATAATTTAAGAAAAAATTTAAAAAATTAATTTTTACATGATGATTATTAAGTGATGCTTTTTAAATTTCTCCTGAAGATGAACACATTTTTGCTACCTTTAGAGTAGACTAGAAAAAAGAGCATTTGTTAAAAAAGAAAACATTTTATGTTGGCAAAATATTGTGTTGTTAAGATAACCTTTTATTTCATGGTGGGGGTAAAGAGTTGATTAATTCATTCCTTCAACAAATGTTTATTGGGCCCTTATGTGTCTGGTACTGTTCTAGATTTTGATGGAGATAGTGAAAGGACTCTGTTATTGTGGAGTTTACATTCTCAAGTAGTTGCTGTGTTAAAGATGTTTTCTTTTAGTAGTTGGAGGAGGTCTGATTGCTCAGCTTTATATGTATTTTCCACTGCTTAGGAATGACAACAACAACAAACTAATAGTTGCACTGCAGAATTTTTAGACAATATATGTGAAAAGTACAAATTGGGTTTGTATATTTGAGAATGTTGGGCCATATAAATAAATCTTTTTAACCACCCTAATGTGAAAGTAATATTTATATTTTACTCCTAAGAATAATGGTATGTTTTCTTTACACAGTTGTCAGTGGCTAATAATCGGCTGGTGCGGATGATGGGTGTGGCCAAACTGACCCAACTCCGGGTGTTAAATTTGCCTCATAATAGCATTGGCTATGTGGAAGGCCTAAAGGAGCTAGTACATTTGGAATGGCTGAATTTGGCCGGAAATAATCTCAAGGTGAATTGTTTCTTTAATTTGCCTCATAATAACATTGGTTATGTGGACGGCCTAAAGGAGCTAGTACATTTGGAATGGCTGAATTTGGCCGGAAATAATCTCAAGGTGAATTGTTTCTTTAATTTGCCTCATAATAGCATTGGCTGTGTGGAAGGCCTAAAGGAGCTAGTACATTTGGAATGGCTGAATTTGACAGGAAATAATCTCAAGGTGAATTGTTTCTTTCTTTCTTTCTTTTTTTTTTTTTAAGTAATTAGGTTTTTTGTTTTTTGTTTTTTTTTTACTTCACGAAAGTATTTGCTGTGAAAAAGAAATTTAAACAGTATAGAAATAAACAGAATAAAAAGTGAAAGTATCCACTCCCATTCCCCAGAGGTAATTTCAGTTAACATAAACTGAAAAAGAAAATCTCATTTTGAAAATTCATGCTGAATTAAGTTTTATGTACATGTTTAATGGTACAGTGGAAAATATACTGTTTTAAAAGTCAGGAGGTCTGGATTCTAGTCCTGCTGCTACCACTTAGTTGCTCTATAATTTGGGGTAAGTTAATAAATATTTCTGTGTCTTATTTTTTGATATGCTAGGTAAGGGAACTGGATTAAATGATGATAACTGACTTTTATTGAGTATGTAATATATGCTAAGTACTATTCTAACCACCTTAACTGTTTTAACTTAGTCAATCTCATGACAGCCAATAAGGTAGGTACAGTCTTTATGCTTATTATATAGATGAGGAAACTGAAGTACAGAGAAGTTGAGTAACTTGCCTAAGGTCACACAGTCAGGAAGTTGCAGAGCCAGGATTTGAATCCAGGCAGTTTGGCTCTATTGTTAACTTGTAAACTCTATGTTATACCAACTGTCACGTGTCATCACTAAAAGTTTCTTTAAGCTGTAAATATCTGACTCTACTCTTACAGAGATAATGAAGGTAGAAACTAGCTATATAGTAATATGCCAGATTCTGTTGGCACTGCCTCTTTTTTCTCTTACTAAGCCCTGCTCCTCTGCTTCTGATAATGTGCAGAGGAGGCAAGAGGCTCAGCCACAGGAAGTAGGGAAGAATTTCATTTTTTTTTTTTTTGAATAAATACAAATTTTAATTTAATATAACTTTCAACTTTAAGAGGAGTCATTTTTTTCTCTGTAAAGCTGGATCATTAATCAGGCCACAGTATGACCCTCAAAGCTGCTAAATAGATACAAACAAAAAGAGTATACTGGTCAACCTTCAATATTTAAAGTGAATATTTTTCCATCATACAAGACTCATATTAATAAAATCATAGTAAATAAAGTTGATATCTGTTCGAAACTGTACAGGGCAAGTTCTACCCTAGAGTTGAGGAGTGGAATTATTCCTAGCTCCTCTTCAAATTTATTTGCACTTCAGCTAGATTTATTTGATGCTCTTTAAAATGTCTCCAAGGCTTTTCGAAGAGTCTATCAAAACTGCAAATAGTCAGCTACTATTTGTAATATTTCAATTATTTTCTGATACATTTTTCCTAAATATTAATCATCACCCACAGCAGCATCTGTTACTTCTTAGTCTAAATTATAGTGCTGCTGGTATTTTATTATTTGCATTTTGAAAAGTATTTTAAATGATTTTGAGGTGAAAGTGTATGCATAAAAATACTTCACATTACTTTTCCACAAGGAATTTCATTTTTTGATTTCATGTGCGTGAAATAATGTGATCCTTTTCTTGTAATAGGCCATGGAACAAATCAATAGCTGCACAGCTCTTCAACACCTCGATTTATCAGACAATAACATACCCCAGATAGGTGATCTATCTAAATTGGCATCACTGAAGGTAAGTGTGTTTTCTATGTCATTTCTGAAATTTTATACTAAAATACCAAGAGAAAGTAACCTAATTGATCTAAAATCAGCCTGCTGTTACGAAGAACAGGTAGTGTTCATTATGATAAAAATTCTATTAGAGTACCAGAAATTAAGTATGGAACTTTTTGTTGTTAATTTCTATAATTGATTTACTTTAACTAAAACTGGTTGTTGTAGTTAAGGGTAATTCTTGTTTACCATCCAACAGACATGATGAAATTCCCTTCATGCCCAATCAGCCAACATTAGCAGCTTCAGTTATATAGTACATAACATATTGGTGGGCTTGAGAGTAAACATTCCTGAACTTGACTTTGTTTTTTGACACTCAGGATTGCTATTTTTTTAGTAACAGATATTACTAAATTATCAAAATTAACCTCACTTTAATTTAAAAAATCTGTGGCCTGTAGCACTTTTTATAGAGGGGAATGCAATCAAATAAGTCAGGGGTCCCCAACCCCTGGGCCATTAGGAACGGGCTGCACAGCAGGAGGTGAGCGGCAGGCGGGCTGCACAGCAGGAGGTGAGCGGCGAGTGAGCAAAGCTTCATCTGTATTTACAGCTGCTCCCCATCGTTTGCATTACCACCTGAGTTCCGCCTCCTGACAGATCAGCAGTGGCATGAGATTCTCATAGGAGCGCGAACCTTACTGTGAACTGCTCAGGCGAGGGGTCTAGGTTGCACGCTCCTTGTGAGAGTCTAATGCCTGATGAGGTGGAGCTGAGGCAGTGATGCTAGCGCTGGGGAGCGGCTGCAAATACAGATTATCATCAGCAGAGAGGTTTGACTGCACAGAGACCATAATAAATCAATTGCTTGCAGACTCATATCAAAACCCTATCAGTGAGTGGAGTGAAAACAAGCTCAGGGCTCCCACTGATTCTGCATTATGGTGAGTTGTATAATTATTTCATTATATATTACAACATAATAATAACAGAAAGTACATAATAAATGTAATGCGCTTGAATAATCCCCAAACCATCCCGCCCACCCCCGCCCTGGTCTGTGGAAAAATTGTCTTCCACAAAACCCGTCCCTGGTGCCGAAAGGTTGGGGACCACTGAAATAAGTAACAGTTGGCACCACAGCTTCAACATGTGTAGGCTTTTTCCATATTTTTGCTCCATTGGATATTATTAGCATCAGATGAATTCATTAACCTTAGAAACAGTATTATTAGCTCAAATTTCACTATATTGTTGGCAGAAATCATTTTTAGCAACAATTATTCTAAGCAATTTGATGTAGCCAGATACTAAGAGAATTCAAATGAACTAAAAATGATTGAACGTTTTTTTTTCTGGAATGGAGGCATGATTACCTTATCAGAATCCTGGGTGTTAGGACTTCCCTGCTGGCGCAGTGGTTAAGAATCTACCTGCCAATGTAGGGGACATGGGTTTGATCCCTGGTCCAGGAGGATCCCACATGCCTTGGAGCAACTAAACCTTGTGCCACAACTACTGAACCTGCGCTCTAGAGCCCGAGAGCCACAACCACTGAAGCCCGCGTGCCTAGAGCCCGTGCTCCGCAACAAGAGAAGCCACCGCAATGAGAAGCCCATGCGCCTCAATGAAGAGTAGCCCCCGCTCACTGCAACTAGAGAAAACCCATATGCAGCAATGAAGACCCAACGCGGCCAAAAAAAAAAAAAAAAAAAATCCTGGGTGTTGGGAGTATTCGCTTTATTCTTCATTGTTGCTGACTTAATTTGAGTCAGCACCATCTCTAAGCACATTCAACCTTCCTCAAGCTTTAAGTTACCAAGAGAATATAATTGCAAATTATGGTTTGTGGGTTATCTCTCTCTCTTGGAAAATTTGCTTTATACCTGACTGTTTTAGTGAATGTTTTCTTTCACTTTTCTCACCCCCTGTTTTGATGTTTTAAAAGGAAATGAACAAGTATGTTGGAAATTGCTCAAGTTTTAATAACTTAAATCTCACAGCATGCCTACACTAAGCATATGTTCTTGGACAAGTCTTTAAACTTTCTTGAGCTTAGAATGTGGATGTGAAAAAGGAGAATTGGACCAGAAGACCACGTAGGACCCTTCCAGCATTAACAGTCTTTGATTTGTGTGTGATGAGAAGTATAATAAAACAGATCACTTTATGTTTGTACACACCATTTTGGTTTTATCAAAATAGACCAATTTGTAATCTTTTCATTTGTAATGCATTTTCTTTTTACTTTCAAGACCCTACTTTTACATGGAAATATCATCACCTCTCTTAGAATGGCACCTGCTTATCTACCCAGATGTCTTGCTATACTTTCTTTGGCAGAAAATGAAATCCGGGACTTAAATGAGGTAAAATTTGAGGGTATCTTATGGGATCTGGGAAGCTGGAAAGTCAGGAGAGATGCAGGAAAGGGTTGTGAGCTCACTTTAGACTGTGAGCATCTTGGAAGAAACTGTTATCAGGATGAAACACTTGGCTGTAGAAGACCATTATTTTTCTTTCTACTTTTACTTAATGTCAGTGGGTTATTAAGACTTAATTTCATTTGTAATGCTGTACTTATCACTCCATTGGGAAGTAATTGTTGGTAGAGGGACATGTACATTAACAAGGTTAATAAGGTACGCTGTGCACCTTTTTCTGGCTGCTGTTATATTTTCAAAATAGGGTTCTCTTTGCTAGGAAACAGTGCTTTCTAAGGGACTTTGTGCAGCAAGGACAGATGGCCATATTGTTGGAATTTTGGAAGTCAGTGGATAATATAAGAGTGTTACTTGTCACTTTTTAAAACAAGAGGGAAATTGTTACATTCTCAAACTGCCAAAGATGTGTAATCAGTGGAAGCCCTGCGCTTGACACTGAGTAGTCCATTTCATTCATCAAAGATGTCCTTTGTTCCAGATCTCTTTTCTGGCATCTTTAACTGAATTGGAACAGTTGTCGATCATGAACAATCCTTGTGTGATGGCAACACCTTCCATTCCAGGGTTCGACTATCGGCCATACATCGTCAGCTGGTGCTTAAACCTCAGAGTCCTAGATGGATACGTGATTTCGCAGAAGGAAAGGTGAACGTGACCTCTGTAACATCACATTTATCATGGAAGTTAATTGAAAGGCCCATTTCTAGCTTACTACAGATTAATAAACTGAATATTTCTTGAAATGTGCATTTAGAAATTAAGATCATTCGTACCATCATATAGCAGACTCTGTGCTGTTCATTTAGGATTTTTTATCCTTTCTAAAAAAGGATAAGAAATAAATATCAGCCTTAGAGGTTGGGGCTAGTGAGTTTAACTTCTTGCCCAAGATACAACAAATTGATTTCTAAAAATTCTTTTGTTAATCGATTGTTTGGGGCTTGGAGCATTTCTATATAGAAACCGTGTTATAGATGCTGTGTAGAATTTCAGATCAATCCCACAAAAGCTGTCCATCATATTGTAAAGGCAGTATAAATAATACCTTAGTACCCAACTACCCTTTATAACAGTGACCTTGGGAAAATGCGTGCAGAGTTCCAATTTGGAACTGGTAGCAGACATGCTGATGGGTCCTCACCTTCTACCTGTGAAACAGCAGAAGTGGGAACTCCCCCTTCTCTAGATCTTTGATGGTTTCTGCAGCTTGGAGCTGGGACCCCTGCATGATGGGGTCTTCTGGACGCTGGCACACGATCAGTAGAATCAGAGCCTTAGGGGAGGTAAGGAACTAGGTTGTGGACAAGAAGGGGTGGATTTAGAGAGGATAGTGAGAGTCAAGATGACTTAATTCTCTTCACTCTGCCTCATTTCTCTTCTTCCTTTCACTGCATACACACCTGCATTCATGGACTCAACACATACATTCTTCCTCGCTGTTTTTGTCCTTCTGTTCTACAGATTGATAGTCACTTGAGGGGTTTCCCGACGGCAGAAGGAATGGTAGATTACTGACAGGGTTTTCCTTTTCTTTCTGTCTGCTATTTCATCTAGTTGCCGTACAGGGTGTGGGGCAGTGAGGAATGGCAACCAGGAGATACATAGTGGTGGTGCTGGTGTAGGGTGCGGGACGTATGTCAGCTCTGGTTTGCCTACAAAAAAGTGTGGCTTTTCCTTTTTCCTGCAGTGAGTGTTGCTTTGTATTCAGATACCTTATTTTATTTCAAACTGTGGGTAATTCTAAAGCTGGAATATGGGTTTACTTGGATTATCTTCTCTGGATCTTCCTTTAATAGAAAGAAAGACGTTATCAGATTTCTCTGTGGGAGTAGGACTGGCAACATTTTCATATATGGCAGCAGCATGGTGAGATGGGCAGAGGTAAGGGTTTGGTATAAAGAGAGACCTGGGAAGAGAATGAGACCTGGTCAGGAGAGACAAGAGAAAGCTTCACATCTTTCCCTGCCGCCCATTAGCAATGTGGCCTGGACAAGTTCCATAACTTCTCTGAGCCTTAGTTTTCTCATCTGTAAAATGTGGCTAAAACTACCTAGCTTTCAAGGATGCTATGAGAACTAAAGATAATGGATATAGCATAATACTGGTCAGACAGTAGATGCTTAATAAATGATAACTGTCATTATTACTTAAGGATAGGGACTGGGGATTGAAGAGTTTTGCAGAAACTAAAGCTAGTGTTAAAAAGCAGAAAATATCTGTTGAATAGATGAATAATAATGCAAAGGCTATGTTTCTATACTGTGGAAATGGTTTTAACCCAAGTAACTTTAAGGTGAATTTGTATTTTTTTGGAACTTTCTCTATAATGTTTTGTAGATGTTTAATTTCAGATTCTTCAAGAGGTAGGGAAGAGTGGACTTTTACTTGGGTAGCCTCTCTCTCTCTGGGGTTATTCTACACTAAAGTATGGGAGGAAGGAAGAGGTGGGAGTGTAGCATAATAGCAAGCCTTTCTCAGACAGATTCTTTTTCCCCCCACATTAAAAAAAAATTGCACAGTATCATATTAATTCAGAAATAGTTAAACGTAATATTTAAAAATACCCATATAATCATCGCTGAAAATAAGACTAGAACAAAACCAGCACTCCAGAGATCTCCTTTGCCCCACTCTCATCATAACTCCCCTCCCCACTAGAGATAACCACTATATTGATTTTTTTGATAATTCAGAAAGATTATTTTTTTCCTCATTTATTATGGAGGCTTCAAATCAACCAGCTCCCAGCAGAGTAGCTAAAATTAAAAGGATGGACAATACTAAATATTGATGAGTATGTAGAACAATTGGAACTGTCAGACACTGTTCTAGGAGTGTAAATGGTGCAGCCATTTTGAAAAACTGGCAGTATTTACTGAAGTTGAACTTATAAATACACTATGACCCAGCAGTTTGGTTTCTGGTATATACCCTAGAGAAATAGGTGCTTATGTCTACCAAAAAACATGTATATAAGCATGTTCGTAGCAGCCTTATTCATAATAGCTCCAAACATTTGGGAGCTATGTAGGACATTTGGGAAACAACCCAAATGTCAGTGCATAGAAGAGTGGGTAAATAGAGTTCTATTCAAACCAAAGAACCTAGGTGGTTGAGAAAAATGCTGCTGCAGTTGATGTCTGAGACAACTGTGTAGTCTGTAAACAGTGCTCCCATGTTTTAAAACAACTCTGGAAGTATTTTGTCTTGGAGGGAGGAAGTATTCTAAGGGAGAGCTATTGACTGAAAAATCAGTGGGTAGCCTGAGTAGTGTTCCAGCATTTTCCTGGTCAACCTTGGAATTGCCCTGAAGGATAGGCAGGAAGGAATTTCTAGTTTTTGTATCTACCCAGCCTGTTATTTGCTAAGAACAACCAAGTTAAATTTTTTCTCCATGATGAAAAGTATCCCAAGTTCCCTGATGACCTTGGGTAACCAGATCTTGAGTGTGTGTGTCACCCAAAAAAGTAACTTGAGCAGTCACCCACCGCTGTGGTGCTTTGGCTGAGGGCTTTCTCAGAGAGAAGCACACCTGGGGAAGGACCTTTGTGTAACACCTCAGTATTTGGAGTTTTTTCTGAATTTGTTTTCAATCTCTGTTTTACTGTTTATAGGACCTAGTACCAAGCTACACCTCTGTTGCTTACAGATCAGAACTTAGGGAGCAGAATTTTGGAGATGTTTCTTTTTTTGAAAGGATGTTTAAAATATATACAGAAGTAGAGTAACATAATGAACACCTAAATACCCACCATGTGGCTTCAACAGTTATCAACATTTTGCCAATCCCGTTTCATCTATCCCGCACTTTTTTTTTTGGTTAGGATATTTTAAAAGCAAATACCAGATATCATTTCATCCATTATTCCTTTTTTTTTTTTAATTAGGTGAAAGAGCAGTTTTAAATTCTCTCAGTAGTTGCTATCCCTGTTATAAAATGTAGACTGTTCCTTTAATTTCAAGAGAAAAGTCATATTCCAGTGATTTGAAATTAATATGTTAGAGCTGAATTAATTTTAATTTTGTCTTTGAATGGGCAGAGAGATTTTTTTTACCTAAGAAAATATTGTGTGGATTAATAAACTTGTGTAATGGTGTGTTTATTGATGAATGTGAAGCAAAGGCAGAAAAACAGATCTTACAATAGTTGATACTCCACAGTTCGTGGTTCACCTCACACACTTAAACTGTGGAATACCTGAGCCTCCTTCTGTATCCTTTTACTTTCACTTTTCTTTCCTCCCAAAATACAAACCATCTATAACCTGAAAATGTCGCTTGCTAGCTATTATTAAAGTTGGGGATTGTCCTCTATTAATGGACCTTTTTTAGGGACAGCCTCTCAACAAACCATTTGCTTGGCAGGAGAACTTATGGAAACTTAGAGTTCATGAAGATTCTGAATGAGCTTTATTTAATCCACAGGAATGTGTCTATGGAAGAAATACTTCTAATTATTTTTATTAAGTGTATTAAAATTTTTATTGTTACATGACTTCAGTTAATCAGTTTGGCATACTTTATATCTCATTGTTAGAAAACAGTTTCTCCTTTCTTGTGACACTGGCACATCACAGAAAACTAAACTCATTTTACTGCACCAAGACTCTTCTGCACTATTTAACCAGCTATCAAAAGAACCATTTTCTTTTCAGTCTATAATACATCTGGGGTGGCTTAACAGTTTTGGACTATACAGTTTTTTGCCTAATGTGGATACCTTAATATGAAGATTGAAGAAAATGGTTGTGGATTAGAAGTGATTTTCAAACTGTTTGCAATGCTGAGTTAAATGGTGTACAGAGAAACAAAGTATGCTAAAATGATGCAACTTTAACTTCAAGTTGATGGGCAGATTTGAGAATGATAAAATTGAGGCAAAAGCATGTTAATTAAAAAGAAATTCAAACATATTACAAAAGTAAACAGTAGTGTAATGACCTGCCATGAATCTGTCACCCAACTTCAGCAGTTTTCAATTCATGGCCAACTTTGTTCATCTATACCTTCACCCATGCCCCCTTTTCCTGTATTATTTTGAAACAAGTCTCAGATTACATATAATTTCATCTCTAAAAGATAAGGACTCTTAAAGAAATAACTACAATACTATTATCACTTATCAAAAAATTTAACAATAATTCCATAATAACACCAGATATTAGTTAAGTGCTTACATTTCCAGTAGTCCTCATAAATGCAGTTTTGTAATGGATTTTTGGAAACAGGATCCAAATAAGGCCATACATTGTAATTGGTTGATATATTAAATAAATTTCTTTCCTGCTCTCTTTTTCAGTGTATTGTCATTGCATGCTCCATGGGTTGGCTGTGCTGATTGGGTAGTTTTCACTTGGGATCTTGTGGTGAGATCACAGGGGGCAGGAGTCGTTTGAAGGCTCGACTTGGCTGGAGGTCCAAGATGATGCTCTCAAATCTCTCTATGGGTCCCTCCTCTTTTTATTTTCTTTGCTTTCTTTTCTCTTTTTTTGGTTGTTGAAGAAATCAGATTATTTGTCCTATAGAGTGTCCCACTGTGCTTATTTTGCCAATTGCTGTGTCTCCGTGTCCTTTGGCATACTCCTCTCCTTCTGTATTTCCTGTAAATTGGTAGTTGGATATGGAGGTTTGATCCGATTTTTGTTGGGGGAAGGACTACTTTGTGGGTTCTATTGAGAGGCACATGGTGTCTGGTTGTCTCTTGTGTTAGGAGTAGCTATTAATGATCAGTGCCTAAATCCATTAATTCATTGAGAGTTGCAAAATGGTGAAATTTTAATTCTATCATTAATTTTTTTATTAGCTGGAATACTTCTATGAAGTAACTATTTGGTCATTGGTATAGTTTATATAGGAAAGGTAGAATTAATAATATTTAATTTGTCTCCTTTATTTACCAGTTTTTAAAAATAATGAGTTGGTAGTTCACTAGCATCCTTTAGCTGTGACCAATTAGCTTTAAAAAAAAAAACTATCATTATGAACTAATGGATTTAAACACAATTTATGTATTTAGGTACTTCAGTTTGATAGTGAATGGAGGGACTATTCATTGCTTCTTTGAAAATAATTTTAAAATATTTGGAGCCATTAGTACAAATCTTTGGAAGTGCTCCTAAGCAAAAAAAAAAGGTTTAAAACATTGTAATAATAAGGAGAATGAATCAGAAGAATAGATTTTCTTTTTAACTTGAGTGAATTTTATTTATGAATAATATCCAAGGATGCTATAAAGGTAAATTAAGAAGGAAGAGTCATTATTGCTTAAAAATGTATCTTGTCTACCCTAGTGCCATCCCTTCTTCTTTATGTCCCTCAATTCCAGTTTAAAAGCTGAATGGCTGTATAGTCAAGGCAAGGGGAGAGCGTATCGGCCTGGCCAGCACATCCAGCTTGTCCAGTATCTGGCTACAGTCTGTCCTCTCACTTCTACGCTGGGTCTTCAAACTGCAGAGGATGCCAAACTAGAGAAGATTCTGAGCAAGCAGAGGTGAGCCCATTTATCTGTAGTGGCTGATGAATTCACAAGTGAAAATACCTCTGACTCTTTCCTGCAGGGTTAGTAGGACTGAGGCGAGTGCTGCGGCCCACATTTCTGGGCACTTGGGCCACTCGTCACTGCAGCAGTCTGTAGGGGAACCGAACCTTGCAGTGCAGTCCAGTTTGCTCCCCAGCAACTGCATTGCTAATCATTTCTTCAGTGTGGAGAGCCAAGCAGCATGGGAGAGTGGGATTTTAAAAAACTGCGTTTGTCCCTTAATATGGGTGTTTCATATGGGTTTTAAAATACTAACATTAAGAAGTATAGCTTGGAGTCTTCCCTGGTGGTGCAGTGGTTAAGAATCCGCCTGCCAATGCAGGGTATGTGGGTTCTATCCCTGATCCGAGAAGATCCCACATGCCGCGGAGCAACTAAGCCCATGCGCCGCAGCAAGAGAAGCCACCACAATGAGAAGCCTGCGCACCGCAACTAAGAGCGGCCCCCGCTCGCTGCAACTAGAGAAAGCCCGCACGCGGCAATGAAGACCCAACTCAGCCAAACATAAATAAAAATTAAAAAAAAGAAGTATAGTTTGGGAATTGCCTGGCGGTCCAGTAGTTAAGACTCCACACTTTCACTGAGGAGGGCCCAGGTTCAATCCCTGGTTGGGGAACTAAGATCCCACAAGCCGTGTAGCGCGGCCAAAAAAAAAGGGTATAGCTAGAAGCGTTTAGTAGTCACTTCTTTTATCAGAGATCCTGCCTTTGAAGGTTTGTGCGTGTATATGCATATGATGGTGTCTGACTATGTGATTTAAAAATAAGTTTCTTAACCTTTTCTATCCAGTGCTTTTAAATGAAACTTTGTAATTTGGGGGTTATTAAAGGTATATACTTTCTGCTTTTTTTTTTTTAAATTATTTTATTGAAGTAGAGTTGATTTACAATGTTGTGTCAATCTCTGCTGTACAGCACAGTGACTCAGTTATACACATATAGACATTCTTTTTTTAATATTCTTTTCCATTATGGTTTATCCCAGGAGACTGGATATAGTTCCCTGTGCTGTACAGTAGGACCTTGTTGTTTATCCATTCTAAATGTAATGGTTTGCATTTACCAACCCCAAACTACCAGTCCATCCCTCTCCCTGCCCTCCTCCCCCTTGGCAACCACAAGTCTGTTCTCTATGTCTGTGAGTCTGTATCTGTTTTGTAGATAGGTTCTTTTGTGCCATATTTTAGATTCCACATACAAGTGATATCATATGTATGTCTTTCTCTTTCTGACATACTTCAGTATGATAATCTCTAGTTGCATCCGTGTTGCTGCAAATGGCATTATTTCATTCTTTTTTATGGGTGAGTAGTATTCCATTGTGTATATGTACCCCATCTTCTTTATCCATTCATCTGTCAATGGACATTCAGGTTGTTTCCATGTTTTGGCTATTGTAAATAGTGCTGCTATAAACAAGGGGTACATGTATCTTTTTGAATTATAGTTTTGTCTGGGTATATGCTCAGGAGTGGGATTGTTGGATCATATGGTAATTCTATTTTTAGTTTTCTGAGGAACTTCCATACTGTTTTCCATAGTGGCTGCACCAATTTACATTCCCACCAACAGTGTAGGAGGGTTCCCTTTTCTCCATACCCTCTCCAGCATTTGTCATTTGTAGACTTTTTTAAAAAATTTAAAAATTTTTAAAATTTAATTTTATTATTATTTTAAATTTTATTATTTGGCTGCATTGGGTCTTAGTTGCGGCATGTGGGGTCTTCGTTGTGGTGCGTGGGCTTCTCTAGTTGCAGTGCTTGGGCTTCTCTCTAGTTGTGGCACACAGGCTCTAGAACGTGAGGGCCCAGTAGTTGTGGCACATGGGCTTAGTTGCCCCGTGGCATGTGGGATCTTAGTTCCCTGACCAGGGATTGAACCCCTATCCCCTTCATTGGAAGGTGGATTCTTAACCAGTGGACCACCAGGGAAGTCCCTGTTATTTGTAGACTTTTGATGATGGCCATTCTGACCCATGTGAAGTGGTACCTCGTTGTAGTTTTGATTTGCATTTCTCTAGTAATTAGTGATGTTGAGCATCTTTTCATGTGCCTACTGTCCATCTGTATGTCCTCTTTGGAGAAATGTCTGTTAAGGTCTTCTGCCCATTTTTCGATTGGGTTGGTTGTTTTTTTGTTGTTGAGTTGTATGAACTGTTTGTATATTTTGGAGATTAAGCCCTTGTCAGCCACATCGTTTGCAAATATTTTCTCCCAGTCTGTAGGTTGTCTTTTCTTTTGTTGTTGTTGTTGTTGTTGTTGTTTTTTTTTTTTTTATGGTTTCCTTTGCTGTGCAAAAGCTTGTAGGTTTGATTAGGTCCCTTTTTTTTATGGCTTTTAAAAATAATTAATTAATTAATTAATTTTTAAATTTTTGGCTGTGTTGGGTCTTCGTTGCTGTGAGCAGGCTTTCTCTAGTTGCGGTGAGCGGGGGCTACTCTTCGTTGCCGTACATGGGCTTCTCATTGTCGTGGCTTCTCTTGTTGTGGAGCATGGGCTCTAGGTGTGCAGGCTTCAGTAGTTGTGGCACGTGGGCTCAGTAGTTGTGGCTTGCGGGCTCTAGAGCTCAGGCTCAGTAGTTGTGGTGCATGGGCTTAGTTGCTCCGCGGCATGTGGGATCTTCCTGGGTCAGGGCTTGAACCCATGTCCCTTGCATTGGCAGGCAGATTCTTAACCACTGTGCCACCAGGGAAGCCCCCCATTTTTTTATTTTTGTTTTTATTTCTATTGCCTTGGGAGACTGACCTAAGAAAATATTGGTATGATTTATGTCAGAGAATGTTTTGCCTATGCTTTCTTCTAGGAGTTTTATGGTGTCTTGTCTTATGTTTAAGTCTTTAAGCCATTTTGAGTTTATTTTTGTGCGTGGTGTGAGGGTGTGTTCTTTTTTTTGTTTGTTTTTTGTTTTTTGGCTGTGCTGAGCGGCTTGTGGGATTTTAGTTCCCCGACCAGGGATCCAACCTGGGTGCTTGGCAGTGAGAGCGTGGAGGGACCACTGGACCACCAGGGAATTCCCCTGTGAGGGTGTGTTCTAACTTCATTGATTTACATGCAGCTGTCCAACTTTCCCAGCAACACTTGCTGAAGAGACTGTCTTTTTCCCATTTTATATTCTTGCCTTTCAAAGGTATATACTTTGAAAACTTGTAACCTTCTACCTTTTTTTTTTTTTTTTTTTTAAAACCTTCTACCTTTTTGACAGTGTTACCTTTCAAAGGAAGCAGAAAAAGCTTTCTGTTTTTGGTTTGCGTTAAATCACATCAGATGTTACTGATTTTTAGGTTTCACCAGAGGCAGTTGATGAACCAGAGCCAAAATGAAGAGTCGTCTTCTCTTGCTCCTGTTGAAACAAGGGCATCCCTTGTACCGGAGCATTCCAGCCCCATTCAAGATTGCCAGGTAGTCCAGGAAAGTGGTAAGAAGTTAACTGATCTCTGATCCTTTTTCTCCAAGTTGTTTGATCTGTTTGGTATCATCAAACAAAAAAAGTACATGTTTTCATAATTTTTTACTTGTTAGCTTAAGTGAACATTTGGATCTTATATGTATATACACAGATAGACATATATAACTACTATATGTCTAATTTTTGAAAATGTTCAGAGGACTGCTACCTTTTGAAGAAACCTGGTACTTTGATTATTCTTATGACCATTGCAAGAATTCATTTTCTTAAATATATTTGGTTTGGTGTTTTAGGCATATTGGAGGAAATTACTGAAAGCATTTCATTGCACTTTACTATATTTCAGGGATTAGAGTTCATTAAAAGGATCCAACTGAAGAAACACCTCTTTAAATATTTAATGTTTTAAATGATGTTCTGTTGATTCTTTTAGAACCCGTCATCCAGGTCAATTCTTGGGTTGGGATAAGCAATAATGATGACCATTTATATGCTGTTAAGAATAACTTTCCAGCCTCTGTACACACTACAAGATATTCTCGAAATGACCTGCACCTGGAAGACATCCAGACAGATGAAGACAAGTTAAACTGTAGTCTTCTCTCTTCAGAGTCTACTTTTATGCCAGTTGCGTCAGGACTCTCTCCAGTATCACCTACAGTTGAGCTGAGGCTGCAAGACATTAACTTGGGCCTAGAAGATGATGGTGCTGCAGATGAATCTGTGAAATGTCCGGAAAACAGCGGCTCTGATAAGGAAGGGGAAAAGGCTTTTTGGGCTGCAAATGAGAATTCTGTTGAGCTGACAAAAAGTGCTATCAGTACAGAGGTAAATGAGAAAGATGGGCTATTACCTCTTTCTGAGCCAACAGTAACCAATACCGTCAAAAAGGATGACACCCACAGTCTTACATCTTTTCCTGAGTCAGTTGGACACAATGTCTTCCATACTCAGCCAGACAGTGAAGAAACCATGTCTCAAACAGCTTCAGAGAAACTTCCTTGCAGGGTTTTAACCCACAGATCTGTTACTTTGGGACAAAATAAAGTTGCCCTTCAGAAATTGAATGAAGCAGCCACCAAGCTTCAGGCCTATTGGCGGGGCTTTTATGCCAGAAACTACAACCCACAAGCTAAAGATGTACGCTATGAAATCCGGCTGCGCCGGATGCAGGAGCACATTGTCTGCCTAACTGATGAAGTAAGGAGGTGGGTGAAAAGTCCCTGTTTAGGACTTTTACAGTTTGGGTGCTGTTTTGTTGGTTTGGGAGTGTCAGATTCTTAGCATTGATTCAGAACACTGAATCACTGCTTTTGTGGCCGGGACACTTTCCATACCATGTTGCCACTCTTGGTTTGTCTCCTACAATATACTGAAAGCATCTTGAGTGCAGGGACTGCCATATGCATCTTCATCTCTAGTATAACAATTGGAACATAGATGCAGCATAGCAGTAAATTTTGAATGAATGCATGCCTTATGGACATCTGTATACCTAAACACGGAAGGTACAGAAAATGTAGAAAAACTGAATTTTAAGTATAAAAATGAGAAGATGAGAAAGTCTACATAGAACCCAGTAGGTGACATAAGAATTAAAGAAAATAGCAGGGACTTAAATGGGGCTAAAATTTGGGGGCTATGGTGGAAATTATTTGTTCATTCCATGGCTCACATGTTTTCATGACTGTCAACTCAGGAAAATTAGGATTTCATAGATTTATTCTGAGTATTAGTATTATAACCAGCAGTATTTATTAATACTATCAGGTGGGAGAGGAGGAAGCAATAAAAGAGACTGAGGAGGGACAGCTAGAGTGGTAGGAGAACTGGGAGAGTATGTTTCCTAGCTCCAACAGGGAAGTGTTTCAGGAGAGAAGAGAGGTGCTGTAAGAGGACAGAGAACTGTGTTAGATTTAGCAGCTGGAGGTTATCAGTGACTGTTGAGGGTCCCCAAGGCTATCCTCAGGTTTGATGATTTGCAAAATGGACTCACAGGACTCAAGAAAGCTATTCTTTATGTTCATGATTATGGTTTATTAGAGTGAAAGGATATAGATTACAATCAGCCAAGGAAAAAGACACACAGGGCAGAGTTCAGGGGAGACCAAGTACAAGCTTCTAGTTGTCTTCTTCCAGTGCAGTTGTACACATGGGGCTCGATTCTCCTGGCAACGACGTGTGACAACACATGTGAAGTATGTGAACCTCGAGGGAGGCTCACTTGAGCCTTGGCATCCACGGTTTTTATTGGGGGTCAGTCACCTAGGCATTGAGTGCCCATGTGACTGACCTTAACTACTCAGACCTCAGCCCCCACCCAAGGTCAAACTGATGCATTGTGGCCCAGGGTCTCAGGTGAACAAAACAGGTATTCACCAGAAAGTACACTGTTAGCATAAACCAAGGTCCCAGATGTACAAAGATACTCTTATCAGGCAGGATATTCCAAGGGCTTGGAGGGTATCTCTCAGGAGCTGGTCAAGGCTAGTCCTGTCTTTAGAATGTGCGGGGTTCAAACACCCTAGTCCTGTTGAGTTAACCTTTTCCTGCCCAATGAGCTTCTTAAGAGCAGCTTCAGTGCGTAGTGGGATGAAGGCAGTTTGGAAAGGATTGAGTAGTGAATGCGAGGTGAAGAGTGAGGGTAGCCAACTTTTGGGAAGTGTTGATGTGAGGAAGAGAAGAGAGTAGGTGGTTGCCGGAGGAGAATCTGGACTTAAGATCCTTTTTTAAAGATGGGAGATATAGAGTAGGTGTATGTGTTGATGGAAATGATTCTATAAGGAAGGAAGAACTGATGGTGCAGAGCAAAGAAAGAAGAAGTGCAGGATGGAGGTTCTTGAGAAGGTGAGAGAAGAAGAGGTCCAGTGCACAAGTGGAGGGAGTAGCCTGAAGTAGGAGCAGGTAAGGCGGTAGGTTTGAAGGTGGGGGATAGGGAAGTCCTGTCTGATGGTTGTTTCTCCTTTTCCAATAACATTCAAGATGCGGTCAGCACTTGGAAGTGAGGAGAGGGGTGAGGATGTGGGAGGTTTAAGAGAGGTATGAGGTGTAGGTAGGGTATTCACCTCAAAAGTGAACTTATAAGGGGAATGGAGGGGGATAACTGGACAGGGTGAGGAAAAACTTAAAGTGCAGAACGATAGGTTAGACTGTATGATTTTCATCAACAACTCTCAGCTCTTCCATTCTGATTTTGGACATGGTTCAGCCAGGAGTGGGTTTTTTTCCAGTTGAACATGGTAGGGGAGAGAGGGAAGGGCCAGGGAGCTGACGACATTTGGGAGGGGAATGATTATAATGATGGATCTCAGAATTTAAACGAGGTAGAAGGAAAGACAAGAGAAAGGGGTCATGTGTTTGGTGGTCATAGATGAAGATTGGTCGTCCAGGTTGTTGCAGGTTATGGCAAGAACAAGTGAACTGGGAGGATTGGACGTAGTGGTTTGTGTTGGTGCTTGAAATCATTTTCGAAAATGGTGCAGTCAAAATGCTTGAGTCTAATACACTGCCAAATGTAGACTAGATAGCTAGTGGGAAGCAGCCGCATAGCACAGGGAGATCAGCTCGGTGCTTTGTGTCCACCTAGAGGGGTGGGATAGGGAGGGTGGGAGGAGATATGGGGATATATGTATATGTATAGCTGATTCACTTTGTTATACAGCAGAAGCTAATACAACATTGTAAAGCAATTATACTCCAATAAAAATGTTTAAAAAAAAAATGCTTGGGCCTAGAGTGGGACTGAGGATGAGTGATGAGGGGTGGATTATTGTTAGATAGAGCATCCATGTGAATGTCAAGAGCTCCAGAAATGACAAGGGGAACAGGGCAGAGAAAAAGACTAGTGCTGAGCCTTCAGTGAATGGGGACCGATAATGGGAGGTCAGTACTTGAAAAAGAGTTTTGGGAAATTTAGCAGGATGGCTGGAGTTCTTGAAGGAGGAAGGTTAAGACTCATTTGTAAACAGCAGTGAGAAGCAACGTGCTGACCCTGATGTATGAGTGAAAAAGTAGCTGCCACTTGAGAGAGCTACAGTGGTTGAGTGTATATGGGAGTTTGCTGATTATAATTCGGGAGTCCCACATGGCACAGTAGGAGGGCTTTGGGGGGCTAGAGAAAGTAGATCAGAGGTTCAGAACAAAATGGGGTGACAGTTTAAGAGATAATGGACAGCTAAGAGAACCTTAGGTTTCTGACTAGTTTAAGGACAGAGAGGGGGGCAGTGAGCGCAGAGTGAAAACTTTAATGAATGAGGGGAAGGTCTGTTGATAGCAAGGAATATGTCAGGAGGCAAACAGAGATGTGAAATTTGGTGTGATTAGTCCTACTAGTCTCTTAGAAGAGGGTGTTTCAAGCTGTGGTCCTGATCCTTTCTGCAGCTCCTGCCTCTTTGGTGTGTTTGGCTGGGAAATTGAGGCCAGATAAAGAGCCATTTAATATTTTATTTTTCATTACTGGCTATCCTTTGTAGAACCAGTATAATCTGAATTTCAGTCACATCTTATTTGCCTTCTATGTTGAGTCATAGCTTAAAGCTAAAGTTTCACTTAGATATTCTAAAAGTGGAAAGGACTGTTATTAGAATATTAATCTCTTTACAATGTATATGTTTATTTGTCATAACAAGAAGTACAATTCAAAGCACCCTTTCTTGTATCAGTAATGGATTTTGAATTATCGTAGATTACGAAAAGAAAGAGATGAAGAACGTATTAAAAAATTTGTACAAGAAGAGGCTGTCAGATTCCTTTGGAACCAGGTAAGCTCCCTCCTGCTGAATTACCTACTGTGTGAACAAAGAAAAATTCTAGATTTCCTGAGATAATCATAGAGTAAGTAGTTTCAGGTAAAGTAAGCACCCTTTCTCAAAGTTAAGGATGTGGTTTGTGTTCCTTGCCACTAACTCTGAACTAGTACAGTGAATTTTGTTACATTTTATTTAGTCTGAAGAAAAATATTTTCATAATTTTGACCAGAGAGATAAAGAACTATAACACTGAAGGAAAGTACTAAATTGAGGGATATTGTTATAATTTTCCAGTAGAAATAAAAAGCCCAATTTGAAGTTTCATGTAGCTATCTTGTTTTATCTTTTGAGACTATTTGAATGAAAGGTGATTGAAATAGTGTGTGATGGCTATAATATGCATGTCCTAAAAGATACACATGACTTCCAGGGAGGGAGTTTGAATCCTGTAGTAGCACACTTTAGGGACAGTTCCCTAAAACAGTGGTTTTACTATTATTGTATCCCTACAAATACTTCTTGATAATAATCCCTTGGAAGTATTTTTATAAACAAACATTATAATAGGATTTTACCTATAATATTATATTTGAAAATACATAGTAAAAGGTCTGGAAGGCTACATATCAACCTGCTATCAGTGATTACCTTGGAGGATGGTCAAAGGGAAACTAAAAAATTCTATCTGTTGCTTTCTTGTTGCAGATTTTACAGTAAAATTCTGAGATTTTAATTATACTTTAAAAGTGTAAAAGCATATTATCAAGAACTTGGGGTATTTTTAGGTATTTTAGAGTTGTATATACTATATTGTTAGTTTTTAAAAACTCTTATCCCAAATGGGTATCTAAAATGAGACTTTAGGGAATCTACTCATATTATAGGCTCTAATCTGTCTTATTAGATAGACCTCAATGTATCTTTTTTTTTTTTAAAGATTGATTGATTGATTGATTGCTATGTTGGGTCTTCGTTTCTGCGCTAGGGCTTTCTCTAGTTGCGGCAAGCGGGGGCCACTCTTCATCGCGGTGTGCGGGCCTCTCACTATCGTGGCCTCTCTTGTCGCGGAGCACAGGCTCCAGACGCGCAGGCTTAGCAGTTGTGGCTCACGGGCCCAGTCGCTCCGCGGCATGAGGGATCCTCCCAGACCAGGGCTCGAACCCGTGTGCCCTGCACTAGCAGGCAGACTCTCAACCACTGCGCCACCAGGGAAGCCCAACCTCAGTGTATCTTATTGAGTGCCTTATTTACCCCTTAGTCAGCTATACATGTGCTATTGTGCTTCTGATTATTTTTCCAGTAGTAGGAAGAGAATTGCTTTGGCCCATCCCTGCTCTGCTGGTGAGGACCTTTTATTACCAAGGACGTGAACCACTTGTGCCAGCCAGGTCTAGGCTGGGGGTGCTATGGAAAGGATAAGGGGAGTCAGGTCGTTTCTAACTCCAGTTATGCCATCTGCCATTTACCAACTTCATGAGTGTTGGGGAAAAATGCTCAAAGGCCAGTTGTAAAACAGGCATGATTTATATTTTGTAGTAAAACTATATCCTTTGGTTTATAGGTAAGGTCTCTACAAGCTTGGCAGCAGACGGTGGACCAGCATCTAAGTTCCTGCCGTCCTGATGTTCCTCCTATATCAAGTACTCTGGTGCCATCTAACCCTCCATTATTCACCCAAAGTCAGGAGCCCTCTTCTGATCAAAACTCTGATTGGTTCATTGCTCCTGATGAAGCTCCTCAAGAGAAATCCTTACCAGAATTTCCAGACTCTGGTTTTCATTCCTCCTTAACAGAACAATTTCACTGTTTACAGCATTCTTTGGATTTTGAAAAAAGTTCCACAGAAGGTAGTGAAAGTTCCGTAATGGGGAATTCCATTGACACAGTCAAATATGGCAAAGAGTCAGATGTAGGGGATGTTAGTGAAGAACGTGGTGAATGGAGTAAGGAAAGCTCAAACAATGATCAGGATAATAGTCTGCTTGAACAGTATCTAACTTCAGTTCAACAGCTAGATGATGCTGATGAGAGGACACATTTTGATGAAGGGACGGGAGATAGTAAGCTTCACATAGCTTGTTCCCCTGAAAAGTTAGATGTCTTGTCTGACGGTGCTTCTGTAGATGACACTCATGGCATATCTCCTACTTTGCAAGATGAAATCAATCAGACACCAGAGAACTGTGAATTAGATGCAGAAATTCAAGGGCAGCAGTCAGAATGTGATTCTACATTTCAGGTATTGCATGTTGGTATTATTGTGTAGCATGTCTGGTTGTTTGGGAAGCAGAAGTCCATTTAATTTAAGAATATTTTCAGTTGGCTTTTTTTGGGAAAGAAGAATATTTCTCCCAATTTTGTTACTATTTATATAGAATTTATATTCTTGTCTCATATTTTCCACATCTTAGGTACTAAGCTGAATCTTCATTTTGATTTAGTTAGCTTTTTACTTAAGCTGTAATGTGTCAAACAATATTCATATTGAAAGCCACATGCACTTTATTAACAACTAAATTGAATCAACAGTGTTCCTGTGTTTTTATGTATGTATTTCCTTTCAAAAATAAACTAGAATACCTTAAAGAAGATAGAAAATTTTACCTTAAAGATATAAATAAGAGAATTTTAATTCTTCTGTATGTGAGGAAATTAATTATGTAGTGAGGAATGCAGTTGGTTACAGTGAACATAAATGACAAATGTAAGGATTGTGAACTACTGAAATTTGCCATCCTCCTTGGAGTAAGAACATGTGTTTTTAAGCCTTTTTTCCACCCTTATGAGTCAAGGGAAGCCTTCTAGTAAGTGAATAGGGAGAAGAGATAAGATTATATGATTTTTCAGTGGGGATGATTAAATTGTCTCATGGAAAACTTTAGTTAATGCCATGTATCAGTTTTAACATATGAAGCAAATTGTTCCATCCAGAATTAAAGTCAAGCTTATTTAAAGAGGCAACACAAGACTATTTCTCTTAGGTATAGGCTCCATTCTCTTGGAATAATGTCACAGCAAACATTTATTATCTTTTCATTTAGTGATTTTTTGACCCCATAGATTAGCACTTATGTGCCAATATATTGCCAGAAATTAATGTTCGTTTTCTTTGTTCCTGCTTTATATTTGCTTATGTTTTTCAGCAGAGGCCCATGATCATTTACTTAACTCTTGACCTCTGCCTCATAGAAAAGAACATTTAAAATAATACCAGTGGTAGAATATGAATGGCATTTTTTTAAGGACTATTTTCTATCTAAATTTCTGAAAAAGTGCCGCATTCGGAAGACAGTTTAATGGTGGTAAAGAAAAAATAAACCTCATTTATTTCTTTACTTATTAAAAGAATATATGTCTGTAACTCCAGGAAGAAATGATAATATTGTGTTTGAATGTTGTAGATAGATGCATTCGCAAATCAAGGATAATTTTTGGAAGCTTGATATTTTAATCTTTGAGAATGTTCTGATATCATTGAACAACACATATCTGACTTCCCCCCAATCTATGGACGTACAGTGATTTAAAACTATGGCAATACTTAACTGTTCTCTAAATTTAGGTGCTAAATATGTATTCATTATTCAGTTACAGTCACTAGGCCCCCTTCTTTGAAGTTATATAAAATAAAAGCTGGTCCTTCCAAGAATAAAGTCAGGGATCGCATGTTATACTTTGTTGATGGTTAGAAACTTTTCTCCAGTATGGGTAAGATGCATTTTTCTCGGTTTATAAATGTGTAGCACTCAGGTTGAAAAGACTTGGATTTCATTCTCAGAAATCCAGAATCTCTTGCAAAGGAAAGATTTTCTGTCTCATAAACAAAATAGCAGTCTTACATTCAAAGGATTTTCCCTAGCAAAGCATGTATAACATTGAATGCATGTTAGATAAAAATAGAATTTTTAACTTTTTGAATAATGCTAATTATCTTTTATGAATGATTTTGAATTTTCTTCTTAAATCTACCCTATTTTTCTATTTTACAGTTAAGTGCCTCATTTGCTGCCCATAGTTAGACAAAGGAAAACCAACTTGCACTGCACTAGTACCAAAGTGCTGCTTCATGGTGCATTAATTCTCATAAAAGCTCCTGAAATGTCATGGTTCAGTATTACCTAAGTAGGTTTCTCCTGACATCTCCTCCCTCTTCTCTTTTTTTGAGAAATGGCAAAACACAACTGAATTCATTTGAACATCAGCATTTGCCAGCAAGATTTTCTTTTTTACCTTTGTGTTGTTTTTCTAGCCCATAAATGGTATTCAACATACTTTTATTTTGAAATTGACAGAATATGATAATGACTAATACTCTGCTGTATTTAACTTCACTGGTTTTGAAGTGCAAGAATATTAAGTAGCCCCCAACCTTAACTGTACAGATTATCTTGAATGTAAATAGGATGAAAATAATGTAAACTACACCCCTAGCCTAGACCTGGCTGGCACAGTGTAATTAAAATAATTTATTTAACTAAGATATTTGGTTTTAACTCTGGGCTATTCATTGGTCTGGCTGAAGAGGGAATGGGCCTAGTAAGGTTAGAGAAGTTGAGTTTTAACACAGTCTTTGTGTTTTTCTAATAAGAGAGGTTTAGTTCAGCTGTGCTATTTTAGTTCAGTTCTCGATTTATGGGCATTCAATATATCAATTAAATATTCCTTCAGAAGCACAGAATCATACCATATGAGAATTGTAAGGAACCTTAGAGATTGTCTATTCTAATCTCTTTGTTTTAAAGATGAAACTAAAGCACAGAGAACTTAGATGACTTTTCTGAGGTTATAGCTAGTTTATAGAAAAAAACTGTGGAAACTTAAGCGTTATTGTATTCCAAAATTTTATTATATACTTTCTATTATTCTTTACATTTAGTAAGTCAGTAAGAAAGTCTCTACATATTTTTCATTCTCTTTGAAAGAGAAAAAATACTTCTAAGAGAGCTAGAACTCTACCACTCAAGGCAGAGTTGCTTGTAGAAAACAACTGATTCATTCAGAACCCTGAGTGAATTTTCTCCAAGAAATGTGATTTGATTAAAATGGTTCTTAAAGAGTAACGCAGTAGAAACCAACATTTTGAAAGAATAACTGCATCTTGGAGTCTATTTTTTGATGACAAGAAGTATAACAGATTGCTGAGATATATAAAATTTTCTAGTGAAAAGCTAGTTTAATTATATTTCATCTTCAGTTTTACAGAACAACAGATGTTAAAGTTTTAACTCTCCTGGTGTGCAGAAAGTTTCAATCATGACAGTTGATATATAAACAATACAGTTTGGTTTTTATAAATTCAATTATAAAAGGCCTTATAATATGCATGTTTTTAGGAAAATATTTAGCCACACAGTTGTTAGTATTTATGCAGAATACTTTATTCTTGAATAACGTGGTTGCCATTCTTGAGTGTGGATTTTTCTTTTATTTTGTTTTGGATTATTTTAAATATACAAACACCATAATAGCGTATTTTTCTGTTATCTACTTAAGACAAGTCTAGTTCCACTTTTAATAAGTATTTTCAGAAACAACATGGACTGAAGATATCATACTATCTCCCTTGGTTGTTTTTTGGGCATCAATTCTTAGAGTTGGATTTATAACAATAATATAAAATATAAAAAAAAATCTTTTTCTGGACAATTAAGACATAAAAAGGGAAAATATAAAATAAGTCTGATCAATTTCCCACTTGTAAATGAAAAGTAATTGTTTAATATATATTTTTATTTTGCCATGTACCTTATTGAGGAATATTTATTATGTTATAATATAATATTTTAACTTTTAAATATATGACCCCCTCATTTATGAAATAAAGCAGAAAAGGTCTATGAGGAGCATTCTAAACATTTTTAGTGACACTGTTTTCATTGATCAAACCTATTGGGCCATATTAAATTTAAAAGTCAAGGGCTTCCCTGGTGGCGCAGTGGTTAAGAATCTGCCTGCCAATGCAGGGGACACGGGTTCGAGCCCTGGTCTGGGAAGATCCCACATGCCGCGGAGCAACTAAGCCCGTGAGGCACAACTACTGAGCCTGCGCGTCTAGAGCCTGTGCTCCGCAACAAGAGAAGCCACGACAATGAGAAGCCCGCGCACCGCGATGAAGAGTAGCCCCCGCTCGCCACAACTAGAGAAAGCCCGCGCACAGAAACGAAAACCCAACACAGCCAAAAATAAATAAATAAATTTATTAAAAAAAAAAAATTTAAAAGTCAAGTAAACAGAGTAGTCCTCACAGCCTTGAAGAGAAACAGATAATTAACTGTCTTTTAAAAATGAGGTGCTTTTTATTTGTGTATGAGTAGAAATCATACTATAATTTAATTCCTTAGTTCATTTTAGTGGATAGCAGGAATCACTCTGTAGTGGCTTTGTTCGTTTTCTAATTAAATTTCTTTGAATGTTTTGTAATAATATTGACAGTATGAGTTTAAAAATAATTTGATTTTTCACTATTTTTAGATTTCTCTTTAATTTTATTGTAGAAATAGTAGATGATTTAAAGTGGTTGTGGATTGTTTTATGAAGGCTTAATTTATATTATACTTATCTAATTTGTGTTTGAGTCTCTAATTCTAAATAAAAAGTTTGTACATTTGTTTGAGTGATTCATCTGTTTATTATAGTGATTAGTAGTAATGGTTGTTATTCATTGTGCTTGTAATTATTGGGTAATTAAATAAAATTCAGAACATATTGCAGGTAGAAATTCTTTTTTTTTTTGGCTGTACTGAGTGGCATGTGGGATCTTAGTTCCCTGACCAGGGATTGAACCCGTGCCCCTTGCAGTGGAAGAGTGGAGTCCTAACCACTGGACTGCTAGAGAATTCTGGAAGATACAAATTCTAAGGAAGGTCCAGAGTATTGTTATATAAGTGAATTTACCGTAAAACAATCCTAGCCTTATGAAAGGAATGCAATTTAGTTTAGTATAAATTTCATTATTTCCAGGATACTTACTGGAATTCTCTGGGTAGAGAAGAGCAGATATCCCTCAAAGAGCATAGGTGACACTGCCAGTTGCTGTTGAAACAGTGGGTGCTGAAATTGTTAGGGAGGGAGGGAGGGAGTAAATATAGCAGAAGCCTTCTCATTTGACACAGTTAGGACTGTAGCTGGTTGGTGTTATGGACTGAATTGTATCCCCCCCGCCCCAAATTCATATGTTGAAGCCCTAACCCCCAAAGTGATTGCATTTGGAGGTAAGGACTTTAAAGAGGTAATTAAGGTTAAATGAGGTCATAAGGATGGGGCCCTAATCCAATAGGACTGGTATCCCTGTAAGAAGAGGAAGAGACACAAAAGATTGTCTGGGCATCATGCCCAGAAGAAAGGGCATTGGAGGACACAGCAAGAAGGCAGCCATCTGCAAGCCAGGAAGAGAGGTCTCATCAGACACCAAACCTGCTGGCACCTTGATCTTGGACTTCCAGCCTCCGGAAATACGAGAAAACAAATTTATGTTGTTTAAGTCACTCAATCAGTGGAATTTTATTATGGCATCCTAAGCACAATAATACAGTTGGTTAATTAAAAATTGATTAGAGCAGGAAATAATAAAAGATGATATATATACCTTAAAATTATAAAAAATTCTTTATTGAAATATAATTGACATAAAATGAACTGCATATATTTAAAGTGGACACTTTGATACATTTGACACATGCCCATAACACCATCACAACAGTCAAGAAAATGAACATATTTATCACACCTGAAAGATAAATCATTTCATAACCCTTCCTTCTGCTTTGGTTTCTTTTACTCAGCATAATTATTTAGAGATTCACCTGATAGTTCATTCTTTTTTATTGTTGAGCCATATTCCATTGTATGTATTTTCTATGATTTGTTTTTGAGTTTTTTTCCAACTTTATTAAAATTTTTCTTCCAGTTTTATTGAGAAATAATTGACATATAACATTGTGTAAGTTTAAGGTGTACAATGTTTATCACAATAAGGTAAGTTAACATATCCATTACCTCACAGTTACAATTTTGTGTGTGTGTATGTGTTGAGAACTTCTAAGATCTATTCTCTTAGCAATTGTTGAAGAGTTTTATGGTATCATGTCTTATGTTTAAGTCTCATTTTGAGTTAATTTTTGTGAGTGGTGTAAGATAGGGGTCTGGTTTCATTCTTTGGCATGTGGATATCCAGTTTTCCCAACATCATTTATTGATGAGACTATCCTTTCCCTATTGAGTATTCTTGGCTCTTGTCAAATATTAGTTGACTGTATATGCAAAGGTTTATTTCTGGGCTCTCAATTCTGTTCCATGGTCTATGTGTCTGTTTTTATGTCAGTGCCATACTGTTTTGATAACTATCGCTTCGTAATCAGGAAGTGTGATGCCTCCTACTCCGTTCTTTTTTCTCAGTTTTGGCTTTTTGGGTTCTTTTGTCGTTCCATATGACTTTTAGGATTGTTTTTTCTACTTCTGTAAAATGATGCCATTGGAATCTCATTAGGGATTGCAATCTATAGATGGCTCTGGGTAATTTAGATGTTTAACAATATTAATCTTCGAATCTATGAACACAGGATATCTTTCCAATAATTTGTGTCTTCCTCAAGTTCTTTCATCAATGTCTTACAGTTTCTTTTTTTTTAAATTTTTTTAATTTGTTTATTTTTGGCTGCATTGGGTCTTTGTTGCTGCGCATGGGCTTTCTCTAGTTGCGGCGAGTGGAAGCTACTCTTCATTGCGGTGCGCGAGCTTCTCATTATGGTGGCTTCTCTTGTTGTGGAGCACGGGCTCTAGGCACGTGGGCTTCAGTAGTTGTGGCATGTGGGCTTAGTAGTTGTGGCTCGCAGGCTCTAGAGTGCAGGTTCAGTAGTTGTGGCACACAGGCTTAGTTGCTCCACGGCATGTGGGACCTTCCCAGACCAGGTCTTGAACCCGTGTCCCCTGCATTGGCAGGCAGATTCTTAACCACTGTGCCACCAGGGAAGTCCTTACAGTTTCCAGTGTAAAGAAGTTCACCTCCTTGGTTAAATTTATTCCAAAGTGTACGTATATGTGTAGCTGATTCACTTTGTTTTACAGCAGAAACTAACACACCATTTTATTGTTTTTGATGCTATTGTTATGGGATTGTTTTTTTCTTTTTCAGAGAGTTTGTTATTAGTGTATAGAAATGCAGCTGATTTTTGTATATTGATTTTGTATCCTGCAACTTTTCACTTGTATTCATTGATTAGTTCTAATGGCTTTTTGGTAGCATCTTTAGTGGGTTTTTTTAAATTTTTTTATTTTTTTTAAGATTTTTAGAAATTTCATGTAATGTCTGAAACTTTAGTGGTTTTTTTTGTATAAGATAATGTCATCTGCAAACAGACAGTTTTACTTTTTCCTGATTTGGATACTTTTTATTTCCTTTTTCTTGCATGATTGCATTGGCTAGGACTTCCAGTATTATGTTGAATAGGAGTGGTGAGAGTGGGCACCCTTATTCCTGATGTTAGAGGAAAAGCTTTGAGCTTTTCACCATTGAGTATGATGTTGGCTGTGGGCTTGTCATACGTAGCATTTATTATGTTGAGGTATGTTCCTTTTTTTTTAATAAATTTATTTATTTATTTAATTTTTGGCTGCATTGGGTCTTCCTTGCTGCACGTGGGCCTTCTCTAGTTGTGGCGAGCGCGGGCTAATCTTCGTTGCAGTGCGTGGGCTTCTCATCATGGTGGCTTCTCTTATTGTGGAGCATGGGCTCTAGGCATGCGGCCTTCAGTAGTTGCAGCACGTGGGCTCAGTAGTTGTGGCTCACGGGCTCTAGAGCACAGGCTCAGTAGTTGTGGTGCACGGGCTTAGTTGCTCTGTGGCATGTGGGATCTTCCCAGACCAGGGCTCAAACCTGAGTCCCCTGCATTGGCAGGTGGATTCTTAACCACTGCCCCACCAGGGATGTCCTGAGGTATGTTCCATTTATACTCAGTTGGTTGAGAGTTTTTTGTCATGAATAGATGTTGATTTTGTCAAATGCTTTTTCTGCATAAATGATCATCTGATTTTTGTCTATCATTCTATTAATGTGATGTATCACATTTATATTTTAAATTATATATTATATATGTTTAAATTATATCTTTATATATAAATTATATATATTTGTATATAATTATATGTAATTATTATATATATCATATATAATTATTATATACAGTTGACACTTGAACAACACAGGAGTTAGAGGTGCCAACCCCCCTGCAAAGGCAAAAATCCTAGTATAACTTTACAGTCAGCCCTTTGTATCCACAGTTCCACCTCGGAGGGTTCAACTAACTGAGGATTGCGTAATAATGTAGTATGTATTTATTGTAAAAATCCTGTGTATAAGTGGACCTATGCAGTCTAAACCCGTGTTGTTCAAGGGTCAACTGTATATATAAATGTGAAGTATCATATTTGTATTTTATTTTATTCTATTCTATTTTTATTTTTTTTGGCCGTGCTGTGCAGCATGCAGGATCTTAGTTCCCTGACCAGTGGTCAAACCCATGCCCCCTGCAGTGGAAGTGTGGGGTCTTAACCACTGTACCACCAGAGAAGTCTCTTATATTTGTATTTTAAATTATATATTATATATAAGTTATATATTTGCATATATCATGTAATTATACATTATACATTATATAATACATATAATTATTTTATAATATATAATTATAATAATGTCAGGTATATATACATACATATTATATATTTGTATGTTATGTAATATATAATTATATTTATGTAATATTTATATAATATATAAATAAATATATATTATATATAAATTATATATATTTGTATTTGTTGAAAGATCATCCTTGTATGGTGTATGATCCTCTTATTGTACTTTTGAATTCAGTTTGCTGGTATTTTGTGTAGGAAATTTTCACCTATATTCATTAGGGATATTGGCCTATAGTTTTCTTGTATTCTTACCTGGATTTGGTATCAGCACAAAGCTGGCTTCATAAAGTGAGCTTAGGAGTGTCCTCTCTTCTTCAACTTTTTGGAAGAGTTTGAGAAGGATTGGAATTAATTCTTTAAATGTTTGATAGAATTCACCAGTGAAACCATCTGGTCCTAGACTTTTCTTTGTTGGGAGGTTTTTGATTACTGATTCAATCTCCTTACTCATTATTGGTCTTCTCAGATGTCTTCTTAATTCACTCCTGCTAGATTTTATGTTTCTAGGAATTTCTCCATTTCTTCTAGGTTGTCTAATTTGTTGGTGTATAATTGTTCATTTTAGTCTCTATGATCCTTTGTATTTGTGTGGTATCAATTGTAATAAGTTTTGGTATTTTGCCTTTTCATTTTCATTTGTCTCAAGATATTTTTTAATATACGTTTTCAGGAGTGTTTTCTTTAATTTCTATTTATTTGTGAATTTTCCAGCTTTACTCCTGTGCTTGATTTCTAGTTTCATTTCACTGTGGTTGGAAAAAATACTTGATATAATTTCTATCTTATTTAATTTGTTGAGACTTGTTTCGTGACCTAACATATGATCTATCCTAGAAAATGTTCCATGTGCACTTGAGAAGAACGTGTGTTCTGCCACTGTTAGATGGAATGTTCTCTATGTCTGTTAGATCTATTTGGTCTATAGTGTTGTTCAAATCTGCTGTTTCCTTATTGATTCTTTCCATGGATGACTTATCCATTGTTCAGAGTAGAGTATTAAAATTTCCAACTATTATTGTACTCTTTATTTCTCTTTTTAGTTTTGTTTGTATTTGCTTTATATATTTAGGTACCATGAAGTTGGATGCATAAGTATTAATTATAGTTATGTCTTGATGATGGATTGACCCCTTTATCATCATATAATGACCTTCTTTGTCTCTTTTGACCATTTTTATCTTAAAGTCTATTTTGTCTTAAGTATAGCTACTTGTGCTTTCTTATGGTTACCATTTGCTTGAAATATCTTTTTCCATTCCTTCACACTGTGTGTGTCCTCAAAGCTAAAGTGAGTCTTTTGTAGGCAGTATGTCATTGAATCTTGTTTTTTTATCCATTCAGCCATTCTTGGTCTTTTTTTTTTGGCTGCATCTTGCGGCATGTGGAACTTCCCTGACCAGGGATTGAACCTGTGCCCCTGGCAGTGGAAGCATGGAGTCTTAACCACTGGACCGCCAGGGAAGCCCCATTCTCTGTCTTTTGATTAGAGAATTAAACCATTTACATTTAAGGTAATTATTGATAGGTGAGGACTTATTATTGCCATTTTGTTAATTGTTTTCTAACTGTTCTGTAGATTCTTTTTTCCTTGCTTTGTCTTTCTATCTTCCTTTGTGATTTGATGACTTTTTTTGTGGTGGTGTGCTCTAACTGCTTTATTGTAATCTTTTTTGTATTTACTACAGGTTTTCTTTTGTGTGTGATTACTATGAAGCTTATATAAAGTGTCTTATATTTTTAACATTCTGTTGTAAGCTGATAACCATTTTGATAGCATATAGAAATTTTATACTTTTAGTATACTTTTAGGTAACCTCACATTTAGGTTATTGATGATACACTTTTAACATTGTATATCCAATAAGAAATTTTGGTAGTTACGGTTTTTTGTATTTTTTTTTTTGTTACAAAGCATTTAATTTCTGGTACATTGTAAGAATTGACATTTAAAAATGAAATTATTACAACATTTTTCTAAATGTCTCATGAGAAATCAAATGCTATTATTTTGTAACTACCATAATCCATTTAAAATACATTAATATACTCTTCAGTAAGAATTAGAAAATTGTTCCTTTTTTTATTAACTCATATTTCTATTCCACTATACTCCCAAAGATATTTATCCTTGAATAATATATTTTGTGTTTGAAAATATTTTGTTGATCATCATATCATGCTTATCTGTAACAATATATGCATATAAGTTTAAATTTAAATTTTTAATTTTCTCTAACCATGAGAATTTAAATGTTCTGAATTTTCTTCTGGATTAAGTTACCATTATCATTTTTAGTAATGCATTCTTTTTCATTTATTTATTTTTAAAATTTACTTAATTTTTTATTGACATATAGTTGATGTACAATATTATATAAGTTGCAGGTGTACAATATATTGATTCACAATTTTTAAAGGTTATACTTCATTTATAGTTATTATAAAATATTTGCTATATTCCCCATGTTGTACAGTATCCTGTGGCTTATTTTGTACCTATTAGTTTGTACCTCTTAATCCTCTACCCCTATATTGCTCCTCCCACCTTCCCTCTCCCCACTGGGAGCCACTAGTTTGTTCTCTGTGAGTCTGCTTCTTTTTTGTTATATTCACTAGTTTGTTGTATTTTTTAGATTCATATATAAGTGATATCATACAGTATATATCTTTCTTTGTCTGACTTATTTCACTTAACATAATGCTCTCCAAGTCCATCCATGTTGCTGTAAATGGCAAAATTTCAGAAATTTCAAAATTGCGTTTTTTATGGCTAAGTATTCCAGTGTATGTATAAGTGTGTGTGTGTGTGTGTGTGTGTGTGTGTGTATGTAGATATAGACTTCTTCTTTATCCATTTATCTGTTGATGGACACTTAGGTTGCTTCCATATCTTTGCAATTGTAAATAATGCTGCTATGAACATTGGGGTGCATGTATCTTTTCAAATTAGTGTTTTTGTTTTTTTCAGATATATACCCAGGAGTGGAATTGCTGGGTCATATGGTTGTTCTATTTTTAGTTTTTTGAGAAACCTCCATACTGTTTTCCACAGTGGCTGCACCAATTTACATTCTCATCAACAGTGTAGGAGGGTTCCCTTTTCTCCATATCCTCACCAACATTTGTTGTTTGTGTTCTTTTTGATGATAGCCATTCTGATAGGTGAGAGGTGATAATCTCATTGTGGTTTTGATTTGCATTTCTCTGATGATTAGTGACCTTAAGCATCTTTTTATATGCCTGTTGGCCATCTGCCTCTCCTCTTTGGAAAAATGTCTATTCAGTTCTTCTGCCCATGTTTTAATTGGTTTGTTTGTTTGTTTTTTGATGTTGAGTTGGATATTAATCCCTTATTGGTCATATCATCTGCAAATATTTTCTCCCATTCAGTGGATTGTCTTTGTTTTGTCATTATGGTCATTTTTAGTACATTTCCTTTTTAACTTTTTTTTCTTTTTTGGCTGCACCACTCAACTTGTGGGATCTTATTTCCCTGACCAGGGATTGAACCCAGGCCATGGCAGTGAATGTGCCGAGTCCTAACCACTGGACCACCAGGGAATTCCCTCCTTTTTAACTTTTAAACTACAGTTGTAAGTAAATCACAACAACATTGAAATATTAGAGAATCTTATTTTGACTATAGCATTACCAGTGAGTTTTACACATTCAAGTTTCTACGATGTCAGCATCCTTTTGTTTCTGCTTGAAGAACACCCTTTAGTATTTCTGGTAAGGCAGGTCTAGTGGGATGAACTCACACACCTTTTGTTTGTCTGGAAAAATTTTTTTCCCAGTTTTATTGAAATACAATTGACATATAACACTGTATAAGTTTAAGGTATACAGCATAAGAATTTGACTTACATTTATCGTGAAATGATTGTCACAATAAGTTTGGTAAACATCCATCCATATAGATACAAAATTAAAGAAAAAAATTTTTTCCTTGTGATGAGAACTCAAGATTTACTCCTTTAACAACTTTCATACATAACATACAGCAGTGTTCACATTACATCCCTGGTACTTATTTATTTTATAACTAGACCATCTTTATGCAACACCCCCTCCCCTGACCTCCTGCCTCTGGTAACTGCAAATCTGATCTCTTTTTCCATGAGTTTGTTTTTTTGTTTTTAAAATATAACTAGATTCTATTCTGTTCCATTATTTATTTGTTTATATCAGTACTACACTATATTGATTACTATAGCTTTACACTAAGTCTTGAAACCAGGTAATTTATTTATTTATTTATTTATTGCCATCAGAATAAAGCTCTTTATTCATCTTCCTTGTTTCAAAGAGTCATGGTAGTTCTTACAGTACAGAGAGCATTTCTGGCACATGGTAGGACAGAGCCAAGGCACGCTCAAACACGCTGAGCCCCAGCATCTCCCTGGGGGCGGACAGTTGTAGAAAATCCAATCAGGGACAGAGGGGAAATGCCAGTGAAATGAGAACCCCAGGTCAAGGCTTGGCTTTAGACTTGGGCTGTGATCCTGGGACATCCAGGCAGGACCAAGCCCAAGCCAGAGAGCAGCTCATTCCCAGGAAGTACTGTGACTGGCCTGGATACAGGCCCCCACAGAGAAGACTCATTTAGGAGTATTCAGCAGGCTGACAGTGCAAGCCACAGAGGGACACAACTTGCTTCTCCCATGGGGAAACTTGCCCTGGCCTCTCAATTAGCTCCAGAAGGCCAAGGGCCTTTGACTCCTTTGTTCATTCAGCATAACTTTACCGCTGTCTACTCTGTGCCAGGCTCTGTGCCGGGTGCAGTGGACAAAGAGAGGAATCAGACACAGTCCTTACTTGCAGGGAATTCAGAATATAATAGAAAAATATATTTATATTTATAAATAAATCGTTGTGATTCAAGGTAAAAAGAATGCAGAAAGGAGTCAGACAAACTTGGCCCTCAAGGAGTTCATAGCCTAGCAGAGGCCTAGGCTAGGTCGGAACATGGACAATAACACAGGGCAGCCTGTGATAAGGCCCAAAGAGAGGCTCAGGCCGTGTGCTCTGGCAGCACAGGGAAGGATGACACAACAGCCACTGGATGACGCAGTGGGGGAAATTCACAGCTTATCAGAGAAGACTGAGCAGCCTAATCTGGCCAAAGTGGAAGTAATGAATCCTACTGCCTTGGGGAGGGGATTGTGCAGCCTCAGGCTGACCTCTGTGGGTCCCTTGGGCTACCCAACAGGCAGGGTGCAAGGTCTCTTATCTATGGATGCAGCTGCATGATATCCTGTGGATATCTGAGGGGAGACTGGTGACCAGGGGGAACAGGTCCAGATTAAAAGGGCCCATGGTAAAAGTTAGGAGCCTAGGAGTGAGTGAACCAGGAGGGCCTCGGGGGTCAAAGGACCGCAGCCTACACAGATCCCACATGTCACAGAGCAACTAAGCCTGTGCGCCACAACTACTGAGCCTGTGCACCACAACTACTGAAGCCCATGAGCCCTAGAGCCTGTGCGCTGCAACTACTGAGCCCACACGCTGCAACTGCTGAAGCCCGCGTGTCTAGAGCCTGTGCTCCACAACAAGAGAAGCCACCACAATGAGAAGCCCATGCACTGCAACAAAGAGTAGCCCCTGCTCACCACAACTAGAGAAAGCCCACATGCAGCAATGAAGACCCAACACAGCCAAAGAAAAAAAAGAAAACAGAGGGGATTGAAAGCAAGTCAGCAGAATAACACGGCTTTCTGTGTACTTTCTCTTTTGTCTTTGAAGGAAAAGAAAATCTTTTTGCACCGCAAAAAAGATTCCTCCAGGGACTTCCCTGGTGGTCCAGCAGTTAAGACTCCACACTTCCACTGCAGTGGGCACAGGTTCGATCTCTGGTCGGGGAACCAAGATCCCGCATGCCACATGGTGTGGCCAAAAAAAAAAAAGATTCTTCCAAATTTAGATAATTTAACATACAGAGCTGAGAGAAGAGTCCTTTTAAAATGCTGTAAATTGAAGCTGACTCCCAATTTGGTGATTAGGTGGATATTGGTAATTGTTTTAGATGTATCTGAATCAGCAAGAGTAATGGCTTCCAAACTTTTTGCTAATCAAAATATTAGGAGTACATATTGCATGATTCCATTTATATGACATTCTGGAAAAAGGCCACACTATAGGGAGAGAAAACAGGATTAGTGGTAGCCAAGAGTTGAGGGCAGGTGAGGCTGCTCGTGGGAATTTTTAGGTGATGAAACTATTCTATACAGTACTGTGGCTGTGGATACATGATTCTAGATATTTGTCAAAACCTATGCAACAGTACACAAAGACTGAAGTTTTACTATATGCAAATTTTACCCCCCAGATCTTAACTAGGATATCAGGGGATCTCAAGATGGAATGAGGACTATGACAAATGAATATGTTTTACAGATGTATGACATAAACTCACTGAAGGGGATAGGAAAAAGGGAGATGACCTAAGTAACTTTGGAAAATTGTTTTGACTGTATACTGTAAGTGTCTTAGTCTGTTTGGGCTGCTATAACAGAATACCATAGACTGGGTGGCTTATAAACAACAGAAATTTATTTTTCACAGTTCTGAAGGCTGGAAATCCAAGAACAAGGCATCCAGTGTCTGGTGAGGGCCAGCTTCCTGTTTCATAGATGGCCATTTTCTCACTGTGTCATCACATGGTGGAAGGGGTGAAGGAGCCCTCTGGGGAGAGTGGAGCAAAGGAATACGCATTAACTCCGAAACAGGGAAAAATATTCCCAAACGAGGCAACAAGCTCAGCACAAGCCACGAGCTTTTCTCTCTTGGTCAGGAAGTGTTCCAATCCAAAGCCTCATGCCTGAAAGACTGCCTTTCCCAACAAGAGGCAATTAAGGTTAAATGAGGTCATAAGGCTGTGGCCCTAACCTGATGAGAATGGTGTCTTTATAAGAGGAGGCGGAGACACCAGAGAGTTCTCATTCTCTCTGCCATATGAGGACACATTGAGAAGGTGTTTATCTACAAGCCAGGAAGGGAACTCTCACCAGGAACTGAATCAGCTGGCATCTTGAACTGGGGCTTCCAGCCTCCAGAACTGTGAGAAAATAAATTTCTGTTGTTTAAGCCACTCGGCCCATGGTATTTTATTATGGCACCCTGAGCAGACTAATACAGGCACCAAATACCTCTTCTAGTCTCCACCCTTGGCAGCATCCTCTCATTGTCCGTGGTGTTTTGCAATAGGGTGGTTGGTATCCAATGTGACAGCAGTCACTTATTTTGAACAATGGCTTGATGGTTCTTCTGGCCCAAATTTCAGTCACTTTCTCAAAAGGAGGAAGCAAAGGAACTGAATCAGGAGCTGACGTGGACTCAGGAGTGCTTATGCAGCAAGCTTCTGCCATCAGAGATGGAGCCAGACTTGCTGGTGAATACCGCTCAAGTTAGCTGCATCATAAACAAGCTTAATTTGCTTTTGTTTACCTAAACTTAGGATCCGTTCTTTGTTTTACTTAGAGAAATAAAGTTTAGTAACATTAGCATCTAAACCATTTCTGCAGACAGGTCAGAAACGACCAGTTCCTTTGGTTTCATATCAAAATATACAAACCTATGTTCTCATTTTTTTTCCCCAGCTCAAAGTTAGGTTATCATAAATGCAACATTTAGAAATTCCTTATGCTATGTCATAACCTGAGATAGGGAATTCAAGAGGAAGAGATTTGGGACACTCTTTTGGTACTTTTCATTTGTCTTCTCACTTATTCCTAAGTGCAGGTTAGTGTTGCCCCTAATTTACAGTTGAGGAAATGAAGTCAGAGAAGTTAAGTACTTTGTTTGGGATGGCACTGCTAATAAGTGACAAAGCTGTGAATTAGACTGAGTCAGGCTAGGATCCAAAGTGCATGTTTTTTTTGTATAGTAGCACTCTGCACTGGGAGTGTGGTGACTTTGCAGTCAGAGATCTTTTAAGAATCTAGTGGTGATGGACAGGCATCTCTGGTCCCTGCCACTCTTGTTTGTGTCTGTAATAACTGTACAATGTAAGATCACTAAAATGCCTTAGGGTTCTGAGTGCCTGTGTGAATGGGGGTTAATAAGGCTCACCAATGGTCCAAAATCATGACTAGGAGTCAGCATGTCCTATTTAAGTATTAGCCACTTGCCAGACAGCCAAACTGTGAAAGACAGGTGGCAGGGAGTCCACCTACTGGAAGATGGGACTTGGAGCAGAAGTCTATTATATGGGGCTGTTGATCACTAGGCACAGAGGCAATGGAAACCACCTTTTATGAGTACAAAAGGCTGATCCTCGAGAAAGAAGAATGAAATGATTACTCCAGAAGAGACTGCCCCATGTAGAACCTCCTTTTATTCCAGTCATACGGGTGACCCAGGCATGCACGTCTGCCATGAAAACTTCTGAATGAGCACATAGAGTCCATTGTGGTCAGTAAATGTCAAATATTTTGACTTTGGAACAATAGTCTTGGGCAGTCTACGTTTGTTTTTTCTTGTTGTTTGTTTGTTTGTCTTTTTGGCTGTGTCGGGTCTTCGTTGCTGTGCGCAGGCTTTCTCTTGTTGCCGCGAGCGGGGGCTACACTTCGTTGCGGTGTCGGGTTTCTTGCTGTGGTGCCTTCTCTTGTTGTGGACCATGGGCGCTAGGGCCAGGGCTTCAGTAGGTGCAGCACACCTGCTCAGTAGTTGGCAAGGGAGGGCCCTAGAGCGCATGGGTGGGGCAGTCTACTTTTAGAGGCTGCGTTTTGCTGGGATAAACTGGGGTTAACCCCACTGTGTTCCCAGCCCTGAGGAACACGGAGCACCCCTGCCATCTCTTCCGGTTTCCTGAGCAAGTGCTTGTCTTCGAAGGACTCCTCTCAGTTCCTGAATTTCACATAGTTGTTAAAGACGTTTTACTGCTTAGAAGAAAGTCCAAAATAGGATTACCTAGAATTCGGGTGTGTGTGGGGGGAGTATTCAGGCCTTTTTGCTGGAAGACCCATGTCGTGTACAGGGCGAGTAAAAGCAAAAGGGTTGTTTTAAGGGCTAACAGAATACGTCCACTAATTTCAAGCAAGGAAAGATTCAAGGACCCAATGGCTCTCTGCTGGAGCTTGGCAAATCTTTTTTTAAAAAAAATTAATTAATTAATTATTTTTGGCTGCCTGGGGTCTTCATTGCGGTGCGCAGGCTTCTCATTGCAGTGGCTTCTCTTTGTTGTGGAGCATGGGCTCTAGGCACGCAGGCTTCAGTAGTTGCAGCACGTGGGCTTCAGTAGTTGCAGCACGCGGGCTCAGTAGTTGTGGCTCACAGGCTCTAGAGCGCAGGCTCAGTAGTCGTGGCACACGGGCTTAGTTGCTCCGCGGCACGTGGGATCTTCCCGGACCAGGGCTGGAACCCTGGTCCCCTGCATTGGCAGGTGGATTCTTAACCACTGCGCCACCAGGGAAGCCCCAGCTTGGCAAATCTTATTTCTCTGGTGCAGGGAACAAAACATTGCGCCACTTAGCGGAAAGACGGCCCAAGTAGGGGCATCTGGGGTTTGGTCACTTAGGCTGAGAAGACAAAAGCTTCGAAATGGATGCTCCCTGGGGAAATCCTGATGTCTGAAGGCGACAGGAGCCGGGGTCCTGATAGGGGACAGAGCTCAGACCATAGGGCAACAGCAGCAGGACACCCTCGCGCGTGAGCCTGGTGGTGCGGAGCTCGACAGGCGCCAACTCTGCGTGCTTGCTCCGGCGGACGCTTGCGCTCCAAGCCCGCAGCTGTCAGTCAGCGCCCTCGGTCCGCCCCTCCCAGAGCTCAACCAATCGCAGCCGGGGGTCGGGGGTGAGGCGACACAGCTGGTCCAGGAAGCCGGGGCCCGGCGGCCTGGTGCAGCTGCGACGGATTAGGGCGTCCGGGTCCCCGGCCGCCGGAGAGCGCACGTCGGGAGGCCAGAGCGGAGGTGAGTGCCAGCCTGCAGCTTGTGCTCCAGGGCCGGGCAGGGCCTCTGTCGCCCGAGCGAACCATTGCCTGGCTCCTCCCGGGCGCCTCTCGGCTGCTAAGCCCCTTCCTCCGCGCTTTGGCTCCCGAGCTCCCGGCCCGGTGCAGAGGAGCTGCAGCCCCGGGGGTCATGGCTGGGGCATCTGAACCTGGAACGGGAGGCTCCGGCCCAAGTCGGGGCAGAGTTAAAGCCCCCGGCTGCCGTAGCCTTGGTCCGGAGTAGCCTGAGCTGCAGCCGGTCCCTGGGCGGGGCGGGGCGCGAGCATCTCCATCCTCAGCTTTCTCGACTTGCTGCAACACCCGCAGGAGCAGCCACAGCGCGGCGGAGCCTAGACTTCCGGGCCGCTAAAGACTCCTTCCCCTCACACCTTTTCTAAGCGAGTGCGGGGCACTTGGAGACGCCTCCCTCCTCTGCCCGCATCTGCAGTCTCATCGCTGCTCCGAGACCCAGCTGCCTCTTGGCTGGCGGTCCTCTCATGCGTTGGACTATTCTGGTTTTACTGAGCTGTCGTTTTGGGACATCACATTGAGGTCGCTTGGGTAAAGTGTGACTCTACAAGGTGTGATGTGGAGACTCTGCCTGGCCTGTCGCTCATCTCCACTTGATCAAAGACCACTAGTGTGGTGGTAAGAGGGATTCACAGGATTTATACAAAATTTGTAATTGTCTGTAAAATTTTCCTTGCTTTCATTATTTACTCTAAAGGAGGATTGTTGCCACATTTTCTGAAGAATAAAGGATCACGCTGCTTTGATGGATCTCTCCCCTTCTCACTGTGGTTACTTATCATTTGGAACATCAGCGTGCCCTTGAAGCTGGCGGCACTCCCAGACCCTGATAACTGTCTCAGTCTAAGCAGTAGAACAGCACACTGTTCTTCCATAGTGTTTGGGCTCCGCTTTCCTTTGACTGTGTTTAATATCTTCTGTGTCTTTCATCCTCACAATCTCTCTGGGCCTGATACAGTGCAGTTATTTGTTACTGAGAAAGGAAAGGAAGGGATAGATCCCTGAAGTAGGGTTGACTATCCCCATTGACCCAGAATCGGATTGTCCTGGAGGGACAATGTAAGTTACAATTCAAGCATCATTTCTGAAAGGCCATCCCTGACCAATTTGTACAAATAAGACCCTCTGGCCACTCTATACCATTGGTTCTCCTCCCTGGCTGTGTATTATAATTATCTGCAGACCTTAAATAAAAAGCTGTTTCTCGGGCCCTACTCCTATGGATTCTGATCCAGTTGGTTGAGTGGAATGCAGGCATTGGTATCTTTATAAGCTTCTGGGATGATATTAATGGGCATGCAAGGTTAAAGACCACCGCCTATCAACATGCCCTATTTTTTTCTTATAGCACTTATTGCTTTGTGACTTATTTAACTGATTTGTTTACTTCTCTACCCTACTGCCCCCACCTCCACCCGCCCCCCCCTCCCCGGGTATTATGAAAGCATTGGGGTGCTGCTTTGAAAGAAGAGAAGGCCTAGGTGAGTCAGCATTTTGGGCATGTGAGATGGGGGTACGTGAAAGAGAAATGGAATGGAATCTGGGGAAACAAGTCCTGTAGACTCCTGTCCCTGTGTAGACTTCTGTCCCTGCCTCATTTTTATCCAAGGATTGATCTTATTTGGTTGACCCATCATCATCATGGTCTTGGATGAGTCTCCAGTTCTTCCTCTAGACATTGCCCTGTTAAGTTTCTAGGTTTTACTCAGCACCTTATGAAATACAGCTGATCTTTGGAAAGTTCGAGATACGAACATTTAAGTCTGGATATATTCCATGTAAACCTGTGCTTTTGTCTTTTATGTGTGGGGTCCTTGCATTCTGAATTAAAATTCCAGATACTTGCTCTGACAAGTACATCTGTGTGGCTGGCGGGTCAGAGTATTTAGGATGGGGACTGTTCCAGAAACTGGGTGTGTGGTTGTTCAATAATGTATTGTTTTTGTGTAGTGGTTGTCTAAGAACGTTAGCCCCCCCAGAGGGTGGGGTTGCTGCCTAATTTTGAAAAAGTTTTTATTTATTTATTTATTTTTGCATGCGTTGGGTCTGTGTTGCTGCATGCGGGCTTTCTCTAGTTGCAGAGAGCGGGGGCAGCATGGGCTTTAGGCGTGTGGGCTTCAGTAATTTAGCACGCGGGCTCTAGAGCGCAGGCTCAGTAGTTGTGGTGCACGGGCTTAATTGCTCCGCGGCAAGTGAGATCTTCCCGGACCAGGGCTCGAACCCACCAGGGCTCGAACCCATGTCCCCTGCATTGGCAGGGGGATTCTTAACCACTGCGCCACCAGGGAAACCCCTAATTTTCTTTTTAGTACGGAACTCAAGTATTTCATTTGTTACTGACAATTGTAATTCCAAGTGATATAAGCAATCACTTTGTATTTCTCTTGTGAGATGGGGGTAGGAGGTCAGGTACCTAATGGCAGTATAGGGTTGTTGCCACAGTCCATAAAGAATTTAGATTGGCTGGTAAATAGTCTTAATCAAAATTTAGCAAAACGGACCCAGCAGACCATGGATTTTACTTTTTACTTGTCATTTGAACATAAATATGAAGCATGAGTAAGTGGTGTACTAACATTTCAGAAAGATTTGAAAACAAGACTGCTCAAGTGGAGATTCCTCATGGAGTGATCACAACTTTTAGATGTGTCCAGATACTTCTTGCTTTCTCTAGTGGTAGGATGGATCATTGAACTACATGATTATTCTAGTCTTTAAGAAAATAAGGACCTACTGTATAGCACAGGGAACTCTACTCAATACTCTGTAATGGCCTATATGGGAAAAGAATCTAAAAGGAGTGGATATATGTATATGTATAATTGATTCACTTTGCTGTACCCCTGAAATCAGCACAGCATTGTAAATCAACTATACTCCAATAAAAATTAAATAAAAAAAGAAAAATAACATGGAGCTTTTATCTGTGGTTTATATTTTTTCCAGTTATGTTGCTATTTATAAGGTTTTGACCTTTAGCTCAGATCTGAGAATGATTTGCCCTGTGTAAGTTCATGAATATAAATAGCCACTTATTGTTGGTTTTTTTTTTTTTTTATTACTAGGAAATGTTCCTATCCTTATTCCGCCCACTACTTTGTACTGAAATCTATGTACATCTCTTTGCTATAAGATTGTATTCTTGATTTCAAATATATTTTCCTTTGCTTCATTTTCAGTATCTTTAACCTGTATTTCATGTGCTTATCTCTGTTGCAGCAGGAAGAATGGTATAAAAATGAAAAACATCAACATGTGCTTCGAATGTGTCAAGAAAAGAATAAGGGCTCTCACGATTGCTTGAGTTCAGATTTTACACTGGAAGGAAAGTTAGATGTAAACCCTAATTTCTTAGTTCTAATAAGTATCTCTTCTTGGGAACTGGAAATTTCCAAATAAAAAAAAAGGTAAATTAAATTCAATTATATATTTTTATTTTTTGGTTGATCTAGGAAACTTTTTTTTAGAGTTATTCCTATCTAGCACTATTGTTCTTACTCAATTCTAAGGCAATTTGAGATACCAAATGATATTTTCCTGCTCTCTTTGCAAATAGATTTCTTGCTATAATGCCTAGGTTTTACATTTGTAGGAAAAACCCAGAAATCTGTTACAGATTTCTTTTTTCACTTTGGAATCTTTCATTTTAAATTTGTTTTCTCATATCTGATTTAATGCCTTGTTTCTCCTTATAGCTCATCTTTAATTATTACTTTTAGAAACCAGCTTTTTTCTTTATATTTGTGATTTTTATTTCCTGGTGAAGATGAAGGAGAAAAACAAAAACCACCCAGAGGTGACAACTATCAACATTTTAGTATGTGTCTTTTCAAAGAGAGGTCTGTCTAGTACACCTCAGGCTGTATCTACTTAGGTGTACAGATGGATCTCTCAGTCTCAGTGTTCCACCTACTTGTAGCAGGAACTCAGATCTTTTCCTGGCGTGACCTTCCATAATGATTTTTATAAGAAGTCCCTGGCTGTGAGGGGCTTCTTGCATGTTTGCATTGCTGCCTGTAAGGGCTTTCGTTCCTTTAGCTCTGAAGTCTGCTGCCCTTGTGCCATCCTTCTGCGCCACTGACCATTGCTGTGCTGCTGCTGAGCAGCTCTGAACCACACTGCCGTCCTCTGAGCTACTGGCCTTTCCACAGTACGCAGACCACGGCTACCATGGTGCAGCTGAGTTCCTGTGGAGTATTATCTTTGGTCTTCCCTCCCTGGCCATCAAGGAAACCTATGATTTTTTTTTTTTTTTAACATCTTTATTGGTGTATAATTGCTTTACAATGGTGTGTTAGTTTCTGCTTTATAACAAAGTGAATCAGTTATACATATGTTCCCATATCTCTTCCCTCTTGCGTCTCCCTCCCTCCCACCCTCCCTATCACACCCCTCTAGGTGGTCACAAAGCACCGAGCTGATCTCCCTGTGCTATGCGGCTGCTTCCCACTAGCATTTCCTTCCTAGAATTTACAGGCACTTCAGGGTGGGTAGGTAGCTGGGTGTTGGAGAGGGGTGATGTTGGGGGGCTATGAAATGGTTAAGTGCAGTCTTTCACAGTACTTGGCATCCCTGTGGAGGTGGCCAGGAGTGGGGGATTTATTCCTGTGTAATTTAGGAGAGAAATACCTCTTGCCTAACATGAGTGTAAGCTTTGCCAGGAGAATTTCTGGCACTTAGTGCAGTGTGCGGTACAGAGTAAGCCTCCATAATTATTTATTGTGTGGATTGTTGAATCAACATATATCATGTAAAGAGCTAAGTACTGGGAAGGAATCAAAAAGTATGATACATTGTTATCCTTAAGTTGCTTTTCTCTGATATATAGTTTCTGTTTTTTTTTTTTTTTTTTAAAGTCTTAATTGGTATAGAGTAGCTGGGGAGACGAGAAATACATAGAAATACAGAGATCAGCTGAGAAGTGAAAAACGTGAGTGCTGTGGGAATTCTGAGGATGGAAAGCATATTGGAATAGCTTAGCCTTATCTCCTTTATGAAGCTGGGGTGACGAAGTGTTGTTGTATGTCCTTGTGGTATGGGACTTGTGGTATGGGAACGGATTAGACCAGAAGAGTGGAGGAGTGAGGGAAGAGGGGGCTTGCCAGGTCCAACACAAAACTCTAGGAGTATTGGTGCAGCTGAGGGAGTCTGAGGTCCTCTGCACTGTGGTTATGCACCCTCTTCACCTTTACCTCTCTATCCTGCCTTCCATGGAAAGCCTCACTGGGAACTAAACACTAACATTTTCACTGCTTACCTATATCATAAAAGCAGCTGGGGGACTTCCCTGGTGGCGCAGTGGTTGAGAGTCTGCCTGCCAATGCAGGGGACACGGGTTCGAGCCCTGGTCTGGGAAGATCCCACATGCCGCGGAGCAACTGGGCCCGTGAGCCACAACTACTGAGCCTGCGCGTCTGGAGCCTGTGCTCCGCAACGAGAGGCCGCGATAGTGAGAGGCCCGCGCACCGCGATGTAGAGTGGCCCCTGCTTGCCGCAGCTAGAGAAAGCCCTCGCACAGAAACGAAGACCCAACACAGCCATAAATAAATAAATAAAAAAAAAAAAAAAAAAAAAAGCAGCTGGGGAGAGCATTTTAAAATAATTACATGGAAGAACAGTTAGGAGCCACATACTCTTCAGTCCTCTGCCTCTAGCAGGTGTGATGAAGGGTTTGGGGGAGCTGTTACTCCTGAAGCTTAGCTTTCCTCTCCTACATCTTCAGGGCAGGTGTCTTTGCTCCTGTGCCTTGTTACTCAGCTGAGGAAGCATCAGAACCACATGTGTGGTGAGGGAGCCAGAAACCCAAAGGGTGTGTCCTGTCTCCTGCCATACAGAGGGATGGCATCCCTGTTTTCCAGAGGTTGTCAGAATGGTTTGCACCTAATCCCAGATCTTCTCATAAAATCACAGGTTTTCTTCTTACTGCTCTTTAAATATAATTACTCTAGTAATGTAATAAAACTTCAACTGTAAGGGAAGGGAAGTGGTTTTATTTACTTAGACCTCTTGAGAAAATTAACACTTGAATTTGTAATTTCTAAGGGTTTGAAGATATTCTTCTTTGCTCTCTTAAAAATTAAAACCTAAATAGGTAGAAGGACAAACATCTCTGTGTTTACACAGAAGCCTGGAGCTGGGTTTAATTAAATTGTCCAGATATGGAATAGATGTTACCGTGCTCTGTTTCTTTGCTTTCTCTTATGACTTTGGGTCTTCAGTAAGGTTAAGGAAGAGGAAATATGGTGTCTTTCCTTTTACTCCACTCTTAAGCTGTTGTAATTGGTAATCTGTTTTCTCATCTCCCCTCTTCGAAGGAGTCCTTTGGAGAAAAATGTGCTTCTTAAATCAACCCCAGCTGCTCTTTTATACAAAGAACTCGTAAGGAAACTAGCAGAAAAGAAGCAGGTCAAACTGAAAGCTCACCTGCAGCTCACCTGCAGAAAAACAAAGACATGGAGTTTTAAGGAGTGAAGGGAGCATGGTGTCGGCCATGGGTGATCAAGACACAGCCAGACAATGTGGATCAGTCTCTTCAAACTACGTTTTTTCTGCTGTCTGCTTGCAGTATTGATGGTGGTAGTGCTGGTCATCAATGTCACTCAGCTAGAGGTGAGTACTCAGCATGCTGCATCATAACTAAGGGAACCAAGTCGAGGGATTTGGGGCTAACTAGCCTGGAAAGCGTTGATCATCAGGAAACTTATCTCAGTCACAGTTTCTGTTTTCATTCATTCGATAAGTGTTTGAGTGCCTTCAATGGTTATAATACTGTGCTAGTCACCAAAGGTGCAGCGGTTTCTTCACTATGGAGCTCGTATTCTAAATGTGCATGGGAGAAAATAAGAGTAATAAGTAATCATAGAGTATAATAATGAATGATAATTAGAAATTGTGAGACGTACTGTAGAGATAAGAAAGTGGGTTCTGTAGAGTAGCTTTAGAGTGATGAAAGAAAGTCTTTTCAAGAAGGGGACCTTTTAGCTGACTCCTGGCAGAAAGCTGAAGGAGTATTTCAGGGGAGGGAGATGATGATGTCCGTTTTTTTTTTTTTTAATTTATTTATTTATTTATTTTTGGCTGCTTTGGGTCTTTGTTGCTGCATGCAGGCTTTCTCTAGTTACGGCGAGCAGGGACTACTCTTCCTTGCGGTACGTGGGCTTCTCATTGCGATGGCTTCTCTTGTTGCGGAGCACGGGCTCTAGGCGTGCGGGCTTCAGTAGTTGTGGTGCATGGGCTCAGTAGTTGTGGCTCACAGGCTCTAGAGCGCAGGCTTAATAGTTGTGGCGCACGGGCTTAGTTACCCTGCGGCATGCGAGACCTTCCCAGACCAGGGCTCGAACCTGTGTCCCCTGCACTGGCAGGCAAATTCTTAACCACTACGCCACCAGGGAAGTCCATTGAGTCTGTTTTAAGGACTGGGTGTGGTGCTCAGGACAGGGACCATGTCTTATTGAACCCTCACAAGTGCCTGGCGCTGACAAGGTACTTAGTAGTAGTCCCCTCTCCCCCTCTCTTCCATTCCCTTCATGAACTCACAGATCACCAAAATTTATGGAGTATTTTTTATCTAAACTGATGCTGTCCTTTTAATTTTGTTGGCTTGTGGTACTTCTCAGGTTATAGGTCCAACTTAATTATGGTATTTCTTTGCTTTTTGGATTTTGCTGTAGACTGAATGTTTGTGTCTCTCGAACATCCCGGCCCTGTGGGAGCTCAGGTTACTGTTTTCTCTCGTGCTGTCGTGTGGTTCATTCCCCAGCCTCCAGGAGTTTCCTTACACACTTGTGCTCTTCAGTACTCTGCTGAATACTTAATTAGGACTCTCTGTAGATCTCCTGAGTTCTGTGTGCAGCTGTCTCCTACTGTTACTGTCCTGTGGATTCTAATCAGCTTGGTCTTTTAAGACTCTCAGCCCATCTCCTCAATTTAGGGGGTTCTCCAGGCTCCACCTGGGTTCCCCTCTTGCTGCTGCAGCCTGGAGATGCTCTCAAGGCTGTAAGCAAAGGGCAATCAGTCATAGGGATCATTTCCTTTATTTCCCATCTTTCAGGCATCATGTCTTTCGTTGTCTGATGTGCAGTGTCTGGAAAACCACTGTTTCAGGTGGAGGAGTAAATCTCACTGTTGCTGTATCTTGGCTGCAAGTGGAAGTCTGAGGGACTTGCATTTGAGGGGAAAGAGTTCATAGAGGAGCTGGAGAGAAGAATTAATGGACCAAGGAGAGGAGGAGAGGATGGGACCTATAGTACAGATGGAGCAATAACTATGTAGAATGAGGGACATGGTACATTGTGAGTGTTCTTGTTATCATTTTATTATTAATTATGTAGGAGGAGCCGTGCTCCTTCCTCTGACCTAACAGGGAAAAATGTCATAATGGTTGGCAATGTAGATACATTTGCTGCTGGAAGGTAAGACATTGAGGGAGTTCTTGCCTAGAGAGGAGGAGGAAGGTGAAAGGAGGGTGGAGCCCAGGAGGCTGGTACGTAGGGGCTTGAAAGAATGGGGGTGGAAGATGGAGCTGACCCTGCAGGATGATAGAGGGGCAATAACTTTCAAGATCATATGTATGCATGGCGCTTACTTGCATTGGTTTTGTGAGTGTGTGTTTTGTTTTACCACGTTCAACAGCCTGGGTGTAAGAATAGAGAGGATAGTTGTGTAGGTCTAGGATGGCCGAGGAGGTAGGAGAAAGAGAGACTTGAGAGGTTAGGCTATAGTCCCACATTGTTAATGTCATTATAATCAGGAAGGAATGTTAGGAATTATTGTTAGGAATTCCCCTAATAGTCCTGCTGTAGTTCTTGGAAACTTCTGGAGAATGTCCGCTAACAGCGCTAGCTATCTGCACGAACACAAACCGAACAATAATGGAGAAGGGAGGTGGCAGTAATATAAATGATGTAGGACAATTTTAATATTGAAAATATAAATAGATCTTTTAGTGGAGTGTGGTGAGACACTTCCCTCGTCTGAAGAGGTTATCTTCTCCAGGCTGAGAGTATTGTTATGACTTTTAAACTGTTCAGTTTATTACTATGATGATAATTGTTAAAGAAGCTTGGGGTGGGGAGTGGGGAGTGGGAAAGGCTCTGAACCTTGGTCGTCTCCCACCCCTTAATCCCTGGTCTGTCCTAGGCTTCTGAGCCTGATTGTACTCTCCTTGCAATTAGAGTATCTGAGTATTTTCTAAAAAGCACAGATTCAATTTTAATTAAAAATATCACATAAGAAAATTAACCATCACAGGTGGTAAGAGGAGAAAAAGCATTTTCAAATATGCCAAATTCAGAGTTGGTTAAGATAAACAAACAAAACAAACAGCACTAAATGCAGCAAATATTCTTTCCATTGGTAACAGGTCTCCTTCATGTTTTTGTTTCCTCATCTCATGCTCAAGTTAGTCTCGTTTATATTGTATATGCAGAGTTTTTTGAAATTTAAGAAAGGAATATTTCCTTTGTCACGACTATTACATTTTTACTTAGTTTTCCAACATAAAATGTGGTTAGATACTTTAAATTCTTCAGCTTCTGAAACATTAATAAAGATTTATTGAATGAAAGTTGAATAAGTTTGAAATAATTCATGGGGGTTTAAAAAATACAAATCCTAGGACATCCCGTTTGCTCCATCTCAGATGTGTCACACCAAAATCCCCACATTTCCTAAGATTTGGCCAAATTCAGTTAAACAAATAGAGGAACAAATAAGATCCACAAACTAGCAAAACCTCTCTAGTTAGGTGATTGTGAGTAGAACAACTACTATAGTGAATTCACAGATTTCTGAATTTCTAGAAGTCTCTGAATATAAAGGACTTATTATCATGTTGGTGTATATGGTAGGCTGAATAAAGCCCCCAAAGATGTCAGTGTTTGAATTCTCAGAACCTGTGAATATGTTATCTGATAAAAGGGACTTTGCAGACAAGTTAAAGTTAAGAATCTTGAGATAGGGATATTATTCAGGATTATTTGGGTGGGCCCAATATAATCACATGGGTCTTTATAAGAGAGTGGCAAGAAGGTGGAGGTGATATGATGATGGAAGTGGAGATTAGAATGATGCAGGTAGAAACCATGGGAGAAAAAATATCACATATGAGAAGGAGATATATATCAATAGCTAGCAAAAGTTTGTAGGGAGAATTCTCTGTTAGTTCTCTGATAACCTCTCATTGAGGATGGCCTGTATTTATTTGTTTTTTCCTTATTCATTGATATTTTAAATATATATGTTTTCTGATTATGAAAACAATACCAGTGTATTAGGGCTTTTGGCTGCAAATAAAGCTGATTCAGTCTGGCTTTAATATTAAGGAATAATATTCATTTAGAATAGAAGTCAGGAGGTATAGTTGGGCATAATTCATTTTGCTATTTTTTCTTTTTTTTTTTAAGTTACTCTCTTTTTATTTATTTATTTATTTATTTATTTATTTATTTATTTATTTATTTATTGGCTGCCTTGGGTCTTTGTTGCTGCGCGCAGGCTTTCTCTAGTTGTGGCAAGCAGGAGCTGCTCTTCATTGTGGTGCGCGGGCTTCTCTTGTTGTGGAGCACGGGCTCTAGAGCGCAGGCTCAGTAGTTGTGGCACACAGGCTTAGTTGGTCCGTGGCATATGGGATCTTCCCGGACCAGGGCTCGAACCCGTGTCCCCTGCGTTGGCAGGCGGATTCTTAACCACTGCGCCACCAGGGAAGTCCCATTTTGCTACGTTGAGCGTAGTTCAGGCTCCATTTCTCTGTAAGTCTCTCAGCTGTGCCCTCTGTACATTAGCTTTGTCTATGGCGTCCTCTTTCATGGTTGGACTTTAGGTTGCTGCCACAGCAACAGGTGGTTGCTTTCTTGTACCTGTCCAGCTTGAGATACAGTTTTTTCCCTCAAAATATTCTCAAGAGTTACTTGCATTTTTTTCATTGGCAAGTAAAATTCAGAGAGCTGTTCCCAGAGTACTGGTGGTGTCTGGATTCGGGTGCATGAATCCATCAGAAACATGCAGCAGCTTTTCATAGAACAGAATTGGGTCACAGGCCCATTCCTGAATCAGTCACTTGGGATTATTCTTTGATCAGTCAGGCCCGCCCCTGAGCTGACAGGTCAGTAAACAGCAGTGTTGTGTTTCAGTAGACAGGAGTGAAACAGGCCTGTGGGACAGGCAGGCGTAGTGTTCACTCCAGTCCACACCTTACAGTGGCTCCAGGAGTGACCATTAGTGTTTCCTCTTGGCTCTGAATCTAAAAAGATGGCAGACCTTGAAGCTGTCCTTGTTACTGGCCTAGAATAGGGTTATCATTTGGGAAAATTAAGTGAATTGACATTTTTGCATTCTTTTTCATTTTTAAGTAAAATTCAGGTGACTTAGCACCAAGCATCTGGTGATTCTTGGATTGGGCTGTATGGGTCAGTTTGCTGGCCTTGAGTTGGTAGCTGGTGGCTACCCAAGGAACAAGAGTGACCATGGGAGAGGAAGAGAGGAAAAAGAAAGGAGAAGGAGGCATGCTGTGAGCACACAGTGCATGGTTTGGTCCTTAGTGGTTTGTTATAGCTTCACAGCAACTAAAAAGGAGAGGGAGGCTGGAATATTTCCTAAAAGGTAATCTGTAGGTAAGGGAAATTTTTCTGTTTTTAAAAAATTGAGATATAATTTACATATAACGTTGTGTAAGTTTAAGGTGTATGATGTGTTGATTTGATACATTTATGTATTGTAATATGATTACCACTATAGTGTTAGCTAGCACTTCTATCATGTCACATAATTATCATTTCTTTTTATGGTGAGAACAATTAAGATCTTGTTTCTTAGCAACTTTGAAGTTTGTTACATAAACTTATTATATTTATATTAATACAATAATACAGTATTGTTGACTACAGTCACTATGCTATGCGTTTGATCTCTAGGACTTATTTATCTACTAGTTGCAAGTTTGTACCCTTAAACAATATCTCCCTAATTCCCCAATCCCCTAGCCCCTGGTAATCATTTTATTCTCTGTTTTCACGAGTTCAGCTTTTTTTTTTTAACACTTTATTCCTTTTTTTTTTTTTTTTTTTTTTGGCCGCACCACGTGGCTTGTGGGATCTTAGTTCCCCTACCAGGGATTGAACCCGGGCCCTTGGCAGTGAAAGCATGGAGTCCTAACCACTGGACTGCCAGGGAATTGCAGAGTTCAGTTTTTTTAGATTTCACATATAAGTGATATGGAGTATTTGTCTTTCTCTGTCTGACTCATCTCACTTAGCATAATATTCCATTGTGCGTGTGTGTATGTATATATATATATATATATATATATACATACACACACACTGCATTTTCTTTATTCATCCATCAATGGACTTAGGTTCTTTCCATATCTTGGCTATTGTGAATAATGCTACAGTAAACACGGGTGTGCAGATATCTTTTTTTATACCTTTTTTCATTTCCTTAGGATATATACCCAGAAATGGGATTGCTGGATCATATGATAGTTCAATTTTTAATTTTTTGAGGAACCTTCATGCTGTTTTCTGTAGCAGCTGAACTAATTTACATTCCCAACAACAGTGTGTAAGGGTTCCCTTCTCTCCCTATCCTCTTTATCTTCCTTATGATAGCCATTCTAATAGGTGTGATGTGATATCTTATCATGGTATTGATTTGCATTTCCCTGATGATTAGTGATGTTGATCATCTTTTCATGTACCTATTCACCATTTGGATGTCTTCTTTGGAAAAAATGTCTATTTAGTTCCTCTGCCCGTTTATTTATTTATGTATTTTTGGCTGTGTTGGGTTTTTGTTGCTGTGTGCGGGCTTTCTCCAGTTGTGGCAAGTGGGGGCTACTCTTTGTTGCAGTGCATGGGCTTCTCATTGCGGTGGCTTATCTTGTTGTGGAGCACAGGCTCTAGGCATGTGGGCCCAGTAGTTGTGGCTCGCGGGCTCTAGAGTGCAGGCTCAGTAGTTGTGGTGCATGGGCTTAGTTGCTCTGAGGCATGTGGGATCTTCCCGGACAGGGCTTGGATGTGTGTCCCCTGCATTGGCAGGCAGATTCTTAACCACTGTGCCACCAGGGAAGTCCCCCTCTGCCCATTTTTAAAATTGGATCTTGTTGTTATTCTTACTGAGTTGTATGAGTTCTCTATATATTTTAGATATTAACCCTTTATCTGATATATAGGTTGCAAATATTTCTCCCATTCCATAGGTTATCTTTTCATTTTATTGGCGCTATCTGTTGCAGTGCAGAAGCTTTCTAGTTTGATGTAATACCCCTTGTTGATTTTTGCTTTTGTTGCTTGTGCTTTTGGTGTCATATCTAAAAAAATCATTGCCAAGACCGATGCCAAGGCGCTTCTTCTTCTAGTATTTTACAATATCAGATCTTATGTTTGTTTTTAATCCATTTTGAGTTCATTTTTGTGAGTGGTGTAAGATAGGGGTTCAATTTCATTTGTTTGTTTGTGGTTATCCAGTTTTCCCAACACCATTTTTGAAGAGACTATGCTTTCCTCATTATTTGTTTGCTCCCTTATCAAATATTAGTTGACTGTTTATGTGGAGGTTTATTTCTGAACTCTTGATTGTATTCCACTGGTCTATATGTCTGTATTTATGCCAGTACCATACTGTTTTGATTACTATAGCTTTGTAGTACAGTTTGAAATCAGGACATGTGATACCTTTAGCTTTGTTCTTTTTTCTCAGGATTGCTTTGGCTATTTGGGATCTTTTGTTGTTCCACATAAATTTTAGGATTGTTTTTTCTATTACTGTGGAAAATGCCATTGGAATTTTTATAGGGTTTTTTTTTGATAGGGATCTATAGATGACTCTGTTAGTATAGGTGTTTTAACAATATTAATTCTTCCAGTCTATGAACATGGGCTCTCTTTCCATTTGTTTATGTCTACTTCAGTTTCTTTCACCAAAGTTTTCATTGTATAGATCTTTCACTTCCTTGGTTAAATTTATTCCTAATTATTTTATTGTTTTTGATGCTACTGTGAATGGGATAGTTTTCTTTATTTTTTTTCCAGATGTTTTGTTGTTAGTGTATAGAAATGCAATTAATTTCTGTATGTTGATTTTATATCCTGAAGCTTTACTGAATTTGTTGATTAGTTCCAACAGTTTTTTGATTGAGTCTTTAGGATTTTCTAAATACAGGTGACCCTTGAACAAGATGGGTTTGAACTGTATGGGTTCACTTATACATGGATTTTTTTTCAGTAGTAAATACTTCAGTACTACATAATCCACAGTTGGTTGAATCTATGGATGTGGAACTGCAGATATGGAGAAACCGTGTATATGGAGGGCTGACTATAAGTTATATGCAGATTTTCGACTGTGTGGAGGGTAAGTGCCCCTAACCTCTGCATTGTTCAAGGGTCAACCGTATGAGATGATATCATCTTCAAATAATGACAATTTTACTTCTTCATTTCTGATTTGGATGCCTTTTATTTCTTTGTCTTGCCTAATTACTCTAGCTGACACTTGTAGTACTATGTTGAATCAGAGTGGTGACTGTGGACATCCTTGTCTTGTTCTTGATTTTAGAATAAAAACTTTTACTCTTTCACCATTGAGTGTGATATTAGCTGTGGGTTTGTTGTAAATAGCCTTTATTAAATTTACCTTCTATACCCAGTTTGTTGAGAGGTTTTTATCATGAAAGGATGTTGTATTTTATCAAATGCGTTTTCATTCTATTAATATGGTGTATCACATTTATTGTTTTGTGTATGCTGAATCATACTTGCATCCCAGGGATAAATCCCACTTAGCCATGGTATATATCCTTTTAATATATTGTTGAATTAATATTTTGTTGAGAAGTTTTGCATCTGTATTCATCAGGGATGTTGGCCTATAGTTTAGTTCCTTGTAGTGTCCTTATCTGGCTTTGGTATCAGGGTAATGCTGGTCTCATAAAGTGAATTTGGGAGTGTCCTCTCCTTTTCAATTTTTTGGAAGAGTTTGAGAAGTTTTGGTGTTGATTTTTAACACCAGCTTTTAGTTTTGTTGATCTTTTCTGTTGCTTTTCTGGTCTTTAATTCATTTATTTCCACTGTGATCTTTATTTCTTTCCTTCTGCTAACTTTGGGCTTAGTTTGTTCTTCTTTTTCTACTTCCCTGAGGTGTAAAGTTAGGTTGCATGAGATCTGTTTTCTTAATATATACATTTATTGCTATGAACATCCCTCTCAGAACTGCTTTTGCGGTAGGTTTTCCATAGGTTTTAGTATGTTATTTCCAGCTTCATTTGTTTTGAGATATTTAAAAATATTATCTTTTGACTTATTCTTTGATCTATTGGTTGTTCAGGAGTACGTTGTTTAATTTCTACATATTTGTAGATTTTCCAGCTTTCCTCTTGTTGTTGATGTCTAGTTTCATACCATTGTGGTCAAAAAGGATACTTGGTATGATTTCATTCTTCTTAAATTTGCTAAGACTTGCTTTGTGGCCTATCATGTGATCTAAACTGGGGCATGTTCCATGTGCACTTGAGAAGAATGTGTATTCTACTGCTGTGATTGAATGTTCTATAAACGTCTCTTAGGTTCATTTGATCTAATATATGGTTCCAGTCCAATGCTTCTTTATTGATTATCTGTCTGGGGGATCCATCCATTGCTGAAACTGGGGTATTGAAACCCCCTCCTATTACTATATTGATGTCTATTTTTCCCTTCAGTTTTGTTAGTATTTGCGTAATAGATTTAGGTGTTTTGACATTGGGTAGGTTTAGATTTATGATTCTTATATTTTCTTGATGTATTGATGCATTTTTCATCATATAATGATCTTCTTTATCTCTTGTTACTGGTTTTGGTTTAAAGCCTATTTTGTCTCATATAAGTATAGATAACCCCCTTTCTTTTGGTTTCTATTTGCATGTAATGTCTTTTTCCATCCCTTCATGTTGAGTCTTTTTATGTCATGAAATCTGAAGTGAATCTATTGTAGGCTGCATGTAGTTGGGTCTTATTTTTTTATTCATTCAGCCACTCTGTGCCTTTTGTTTGGTGAATTCAATCCACTTACATTTAGAGTATTTATTGATACATAAGGACTTATTAATGCTATCTTATTAATTGCTTTCTATTTGTTTTGCATTTTCATTGTTTCTTTTCCCCTCTGTTTATGCCTTCCTTTTTTAGTAAATTGGTGATTTTCCATGGTGGTATGCTCTGTTTTCACTTCTTTCGCTTTTGTGAATTTTCTTTATGTTTTTGTTTCTTGGTTACATAAAACATTTCATAGATAAAGCAGACCATTTTAGGCTGATAACAGCATAACTTCAATTGCACACAAAGCTCCACCTTTTTCCCTCCCTTTTATATTTTTGATGTCACAGTTTACCTCTTTTTGTACTGTGTATTTGTTAACAAGTTATAGTAGCTGTAGTTATTTTCTTTAACCTTTATACTATAGTTAAGTGGTTAAGTGGTTAGCACACCATCCTATTACAGAATTAGAGTTTTCTAAATCTGTATATTTATCTCCACCAGTGTGTTGTACACTTTTGTATGTTTTCATGTCACTAGCATCTTTTCATTTCAGCTTGAAGAACTCCTTTCAACATTTCTTGCAAGGCAGGTCTAGTGGTGATGAACTCCCTCAGCTTTTGTCTGTCAAGGAAAGTCTTTATTTTTCCTTCACATCTGAAGGATAACTTTTCCGGGTATTCTTGGCTGGCAGGTTTTTTCTTTCAACACTTTGGCTATGTCATCCACTCTCTCCTGACCTGTAGGTTTTCTGCTTAGAAATCCACTGAGAGCCGAATGGGCATTCTTTTGTAGATTACAATATTTTTTCCTTTGGCTGTGTTTAAGATTCTCTCTTTATGCTTGTTTTTTGACAGTTTCATTATAATGTGTCTTGGAGAAGGTCTTTTTGCATAGAGATAATAGAGTGATCTATTAGCTTCTTGAACTTGGTTGTCCAAGTATATCCCTAGGTTTGGGAAGTTCTCAGCTATTATTTCTTTAAATAAACTCTGCCCCCTTTTCCCTCTCTCCTCTCTCTCAAACCCTGATTATTCTAATATTTGTACATTTGGTGGCATCGCATAGATCATGTAAGCTTTCTATGCTCTTTTTCGTTCTTTTTTTCCTGTGTTCTCTTCTGATTGGTTTATTTCAAAGTTCCTGTCCTCTAGCTCCCTTATTCAGTCTTCCATTTGATCTCCTTTGCTATAGATGCTCTCTATTGCATTTTTTTCATTTTATTCATGGAATTTTTCAGCTCCAAAATTTCCATTTGCTTCTTCTTTATGATTTCTATCTCTTTGTAAGTTTCTGATTTTGTTCATGTATATTTTGACTTGTTTGTCTATGTTTTATTGTAGCTCATTGAGTTTCCTCAAACAGCTATTTTGAATTCTTTATCTTCTAGGTCATTAATTCTGTGCCTTTGAGCTTGGTTATTGGAGGATTATTGTTGTCTTTTGGTGATGACATGTTTCCTTGATTCTTTATGTTCCTTGTACATTTGCATTGCTGCTTTCACACTTGAAATAGCAGATACCTCCTCCTGTCTTACTAGTTGCCTTTAGATGGGATAAAATGTTCATTAGTCCTGTTTTATCTGTGTTTTTTTCTGCCCTTGTATGGGTACACTTGCTTCCCATGTCTTGCTTCTTCTTGTGGCACAGTTCTTAACCTTTTCTTACAATCCACCAGGCTAGCTGCTGTTAAGCTTTTGTTTTCCAGAAGGAGGCACTATGGCTTAAGTTTGTGTTTCTCCCTTGTCCACAGAAACTGATAGTGTTCTGTTTAGCAGAGTCTCACTTACTGCCTCATTTGGGAGCATGCACAGGAGCTGCTGGTTCCAGAGTGTGGGGAGGTGTGGGTTTAGCACTCAGGGCATTGGGAGTGCCCGTGGGCTCTGTGGAAAGATTGTCGGGTGAGGGTCTCCCATGGGCTCGTGGGCGGACTCCCTGCTAAAGTCCTGAGCACAGTTAGCAGGAACTGCATCCCTTCAGTGCCCTTTGATATTCTTATCTGCCTCTTTCCTGATCCCTTCCCTCCCTCCAGTCATGGAGGTCCCACCTCAGTACTTGGGGTGCTGCTGAGTTAAATGGGTTTCTCTCACGTTGGGGGTAGCTGGGCGCTACTTGCCACTCTCCTTTTCCCTCTTGGAAGAGGGCGCTCCTGGGTGGTTCAGCCCTGGGCTTGTTATGTGTGGGGAGGGGCAGTGCTGGCAAAGTTCCTCTTACACTCTTAGTCACATCCAAACTTGTATTTTTTTTCTTTCTGGGATTTCCCCTTGGGAAGACTGGATTTCTACAAATTCTTTCTCATCTGTTGGTATCTGCCTGGGTCAGCACGCTCCAGGTTTTCCCTGACTGTGGCCAAGAGGGATTGGGACAAGTTCACTGGCTTTGCTGTCTTCACTGAGGTTTATCTGCCTATTACCAGATACACATGTGGTCGAGACTCCTCCTAGGTCCCTTGGCATGTGGTACTGGATCCCACAATTCCCACAGAGGCACTTTTGTTTTTGGATGGGTGCCTGATTTGTTGTTAAAAAGGGGGACAAAAAAGGAGGAGTGTCTTGGACAAAAAAGGAGGAATGTCTTATGCCGTGTCATGACGCTGATGTCAACTCTGCTAGGGAAAAATTTTCAAAGTCATTATTACCCTTTTTAATGAACAAATAATACTGTGTGTTCCTTTAAAATGAAGGAGCCTAATGAAATTCTTCTAATTGAGAGTGTCTGGATACAAGTGTAAAATGAAAGGGAAAAAATACAGAATCTAAGAAGATCATTAAAAATCCATTTGTATTTTGGGATTATTTTTACCTTGTGTGGCATTACGTTTACCTCGTATAGGATTTTGAAGTGATTTGGCGTAGATGGGGAGCCTGAGGCCTTGTTTAAGTGGTTTATAACAGGTAATACTAGCTATTGAGGAGAGTGGTTTTCAGTTTTGCTTTGCTGTTGTTGTTTTCCCTTGCAATTTAACTTATTGCATAATGTCAGATGCAGTTCCCTGGGTTAGGTACTAAAAAGGTCCTGCACCCAATTTCCAGTGTGGGTAGGGGGGATTTTTCCATACCACCAGGCAATTCTTGGACACCAGCAGGGTGACCTACAGTTCAAATCAATTCTGACACTGTAACTGAGCAGGACCCTATGGGCCCTTCCTGGACAGACCCCCTCCCCCAGGTCCTCTGCCTGCCTGTCCTTTGAAGAAAAGCTGTAGTTTCTCAGGCCTCCCAAGAGTCACAAAAGCCTGGCCCAGGAATTAATGATTGAAAGGACAATATAGTGACAAAAGTAGCAGTTAGGCCAGGAGAACTGGTAACAATTGAAACAGTAAATCAGCCACATGGCAGTCACAGTATCTATAGTTCCTCCCTGAAATACATAGATAACAGTATCTGATACACATTCCTGAGTTGTTTTACAGATGCTAAAACGCCCACCAAATAGAAGAAGTTAACTATTTGATGATCATGAGCACATAGCCCCCAGACCATCTGAAACCTGAAGATTGATAATGTTAACCCCTGTGACACCGCCTTGCTACCACACCATCAACCAGTCAGAGAGTTGTGCACGAGCTGATCATATACTCTGTGACTCCCCTCCCTCCCCTTCCCTTTAAAAATGCTTCCCTGAAACCCATTCGGGAGTTGGGGTGTTTCTGAGCACTAGCTGCCCTGGACTCCTAGTTTGGCGCTTTACAATAAACGCTGCACTTTACTTCCCCACAACCTGGTGTCAGTAGATTGGCTTTACTGTGAGCAGGCGAGTGGACCCAAGTTTGGTTTGGTAACAACACCGTCTATCTGAAGATAGCATCAAATCCCACAGGTTAAGGGCTCAGTCCTATAAGACTCTCCCCCAACCCCAACTTCAGATGCCAGTCACAAGTCCAGGTTGTCACCTGTGCTTCTGACTGACTATAGATCAGAAGTTCCAATGATCTCTGCCTTGGCTTCAATTAATTTGCTAGAGCAGCTCACAGAAATCAGAGAAACATTTTACTTACAAGATTACTGGTTTATTATAAACAATTTTAACTCAGGAACAGCCAGAAGGAGGAGATGCATAGGGCAAGGTATATGGGAAGGATATAGAGTTTCCATGCTCTGAGTGCACCATTCTCCTTGAATCTCCATGTGTTCAGCAACCCGGAAGCTCTCCAAACCCCATCCTTTTGGGTTTTTATGGAGGCTTTATTCCATAGGTGTTATTGATTCAGCCTCCAGGGGTGGAGGTCAAGGGTGGGACTGAAAGTTCCAACCTTCTGATCATGGTTGGTTCTCCTGACAACCCAACCAGCCCCCATCCTCAGGTGCTTTCCAAAAGCCACCTCAGTAACATACACCCTGCTGGGGTGGAAAGGGGCTTGTAACGAAGAACAAGGCACCCATTTCCCGTTTATGACTCTGAAGTGTTTTCAGGAACGGAGGACACGAAACCAAATATTACAGCAAAAGATGCTCCCATTGCTCTTATCGCTGCCAAGGATTTTGGGAGCTGTGAGCCAGGAACTGTGGATGAAGACCAAATGCATATTTCTTACAAATCACAGCATTGCAGGTACATAGCTATTTTTCCCATCCATTTGTTCATCTGTCCTTCTGTCTATTAAGAAAATAATTAATGAAAAGTATAAAACACTTGAAAGAATAGAGAGTGGTATTAAGTACGTAATTGAATTCCCTCCCCAGTCTTCACTCTCAATGTTGTTTCTTGGATGTAACTGCTTGTTTTTAATTATTTGCTTAGTTAGCACTAATTACACATTACACAGTTATATCTTGTTTTGTCAGCTTTACACTGTACCTTCTGACCTTTCCGCATCAGGCAGTGCAGCATGGTTGGTTAAGTTAAAACACAGACCGAACTCAGACTGCTTGGGTTCTAGTCGAGGTTTGCTGCTTATAACCTATGTGACCTTGGGCAAATTATCAAGCCATTCATTGCCTCAGTTTCCTTATCTATCATATGGCATAATAATAGGACTTATCTCATGGGATAATTTAAACATTGTATTAAAAGATTTATGTAAAGTCTTCAAAAGAGTGTCCAGCGAATAGGTGCTTAGTAGATGTTGGTTGATACTGCTGTTCCTGTTAAGATAATGAAAGATGACGTCTTCTGCTGACTCACACTTTCTGTCACTCTCTTTCTAAACTTTGTAAAATTATTTTTATTTCTGTGCATTAAAATAATGTATTTAGACCTTTTCTTTCCCTAATAGCATTAGATAGCACATTTTAACTCCCTCCTGTAAGTGAGGAAGAAAAGCACTTCTGCATTATTTTACATTTGACTTCTGTTAGCTAGCGTATAACTTTTGCATCATCAGGCTTTATAATCTTTAGTTTTATTGCTCTAACTATAATTAAGGCTAACGTGTACTCTTTATGGATTGCTTCTTTTTTTAAAAAAATTTATTTATTTAATTTATTTAATTTTGGCTGCATTGGGTCTTCATTGCTGCGCACGGGCTTTCTCTAGTTGCGGAAAGCGGGGGCTACTCTTTGTTGCGGTGTGCGGGCTTCTCATTGCGGTGGCTTCTCTCGTTGTGGAACACGGGCTCTAGGCGCGGGGGCTTCAGTAGTTGTGGCACGTGGGCTCAGTAGTTGTGACTCACGGGCTCTGGAGCACAGGCTCAGTAGTTGTGGTGCATGGGCTTAGTTGCTCCACGGCATGTGGGATCTTCCCAGACCAGGGATCGAACTTGTGTCCCCTGCATTGGCAGGCAGATTCTCAACCATTGCACCACCAGGGAAACCCTGGATTGATTCTTATACTTAAAAAATATAACATTATGATAATCATGTAAATGTTAGTCAATATAGAACATGATCCTTTGAAACCAAATCTATATCTCTTGATGGAGAATGTCCCAAACACCAAGGTCAAATGGATCTTTTTTATACACTACCTCAGTTGCTTAATCATGCTGCATTTTAATTTGCTTCATATTTTAATGATGACTTTCTTATACCTCTTCTTGTTTTTTTTTTTTTTTTCTGGAGTGCTAGTTGCCTTTTCTTTCTGATGAGAGAAAATACTACCTTCTGTAACATGTCATGAGGATTTTCCTTCATATGATTTGTTGAATTGAGTCCACTTGCTTCTTCTCCTTTTTTTTTTTTTTAAAGATGTTTTTGATGTGGACCATTTTTAAAGTCTTTATTGAATTTGCCACAATATTGCTTCTGTTTTATGTTTTGGTTTTTTGGCCGCGAGGCATGTGACATCCCAGTTCCCCGACCAGGGATCGAACCCTCACCCCCTGCATTGGAAGGCGAAGTCTTAACCACTGGACCACCAGGGAAGTCCCTCCACTTGCTTCTTCAAGGCATTTTGTTTTTTTTTTCCCTCAGAGCCCTCTATCTTCCTATTTCAGTGTTCACTGATTATTGTCTTGACCTGTTGCCCAGCTGTTATTCTGAGTTTGCTTTTCACTGAATTCCTGGGTTGGTTTCACTGTTGCTCATGTCTTTCACTTCCTTGGATTTTTCTTTCCATTTTACTGGGTTAAATCTTCAAATAATGTTTTTCTGAAAGGGCACATGGGAACAAAGCTTACATGTCTGAAATTGTCTTTATTTTGCCCTCATGTATGATTTGTATTTGGATTTAGAATGCTGTATTCAAAATCCTTTTCCCTCAGAACCTTAAAACTTTGCTCCACTGTCTTCTAGTGTCCAGTATAGCAAAAGACAAGGCTAATGCCAATCTAATTCTTGTTTTTTTATTGGTAACATTGTTCTCCTTTCTGCAAGCTATTAGGACCTTTTCTTTACCTGTGAAATTTTACAAGGCTCTAAGGTGAGTTTTTTTTTTTTTTTTGGTAGAAAACTTTATTGTCAAACAGGCAGATCTGCTCACTAATAAGAAAAGAGCTTAAACATCTGAAATTTAGAGACAGAGCATAAAATTTTGAGATACAAAATATTAGAAAGCCATTGTGTTGTACAGTATGTAGCCATTGTGTATGTACAGTATTTTACAGTATGTAAAATGCCACAATATAAATAACAATTAATGTCCAAACTAGAAAAGACCGAAGTCCTTATAAGGTCATCTTCTAAGCAGAAAGGCCAAAGTGAAGATTAAGGACCAGTTCTAAGAGGGTGTAAAACATGGTCTTTGGAAAGCACTGGAGTTCTATTAAGGCACTTTTTTGCATACCTGGGATAAATCCCACTTGGTCATGGTGTATGATTCTTTTTACACATTGTTGGATTTGATTTGTTAATATTTTGTTGATGATTTTACATCTGTGTTTATGAGGGAAATTTGTAGTTTTCTTGTAATGTCGTCTAGTTTTGGTATTAGGGTAATACTGGCTTTATAGAAAGAGTTAGGAAGTATTCCCTCTGCTTCTATATTCTGACAGAGAGTGTAGAGAATTGATACAATTTCTTCCTTAAATATTTGGTAGAATTCATCAATGAATCCCACCTGGGCCTGGTGGTGTCCGTTTTGAAAGGTCATTAATTGTTGATCCAGATTCTTTACTAGAGATTATAGGCCTATTCAGATGATCTGTTTCTTCTTGCATGAGTTTTGGCAGAGTGTATCTTTCAAGGAATTGGTGCATTTCATCTCAGTTATCAAATTTGTGGGTATAGAGTTGTTCGTGGTATTCCTTGATTATCCTTTTTTAAAAAATTTATTTAGGGCTTCCCTGGTGGCGCAGTGGTTGAGAATCTGCCTGCCAATGCAGGGGAAACGGGTTCGAGCCCTGGTTTGGGAAGATCCCACATGCCACGGAGCAGCTGGGCCTGTGAGCCACAACTACTGAGCCTGCGCGTCTGGAGCCTGTGCTCCACAACAAGAGAGGCCGCGATAGTGAGAGCCCCGCGCACCGCGATGAAGAGTGGCCCCTGCTTGCCGCAACTAGAGGAAGCCCTCGCACAGAAACGAAGACCCAACACGGCCAAAATAAATAAATAAATAAATAAATTAATTTAAAAAAATTTATTTATTTATTTACCTATTTATTTTTGGCCGTGTTGGGTCTTCGTTGCTGCACGCTGGCTTTCTCTAGCTGTGGTGAGCAGGGACTACTCTTCATTGCGGTGCGCGGGCTTCTCATTGCAGTGGCTTCTCTTGTTGCGAAGCATGGGCTTTAGACGTGCAGGCTTCAGTAATTGTGGCTTGCGGGCTCTAGAGCGCAGGCTCAGTAGTTGTGGCGCATGGTTTTAGTTGCTCCGCAGCATGTGGGATCTTCCCCGACCAGGGCTTGAAGCCATGTTCCCTGCATTGGCAGGCGGATTCTTAAACACTGCACCACCAGGGAAGTCCCTTGATTATTCTTTTAATGTCTATGGGATCTGTAGTGATGTCTCTTCTTTCATTTCTGATAATGGTAATTTGTGTCCTGTCTTTTTTCCTTATTAGCCTTGCTGCAGGCTTATTGATTTTATTGATCTTTTCAAAGAACCGGCTTTTGGCCTCATTATCTTTTCTCTATTGATTTCCTGTTTTCAGTTTCATTGATTTCTGCTCTAATTTCTAATTTCTTTTCTTCTCCTTACTTTGGAGTTGATTTGCTTTTCTTTTTCTAGTTTCCTAAGGTTGGAGTTTAGATGATTGATTTTAGATCTTTCCTCTTTTCTAATAATGTGCATTCAGTGCTGTAAATTTCCCTCTAAGACCTACTTTTACGGCGTCCCGTAAATTTTGATAAGTTGTGTTTTCATTTTCATTTAACTAAAAAGATTTAAATTTTCTATTGATATTTCTTCTTTGACCCTTGTTTTATTTAGAAGTGTGTTGTTTATGTTATTTTATTATTTATTTATTTGTTTATTTATTTATTGGGCACCCCTCGTGGCTTGTGAGATTTTTTTAGTTCCCCGACCAGAGATTGAACCTGGGCCCTCAGCACTGAGAGCGTGGAGTATTAAGCACTGGACTGCCAGGGAATTCCCAGAAGCGTGTTGTTTAATCTCCAGGTATTTGGGGATTTCCTAGCTATCTTTCTGTTATTAATTTCTAGTTTAATTCCATTGTAGTCTAAGAGCAGACATTGTATGATTTCTATTCTTTTCAATTTTTTATGGTATGTTTTATGGCCCAGAATATGATCTGTTTTTGTGCATCTTTCATGTGAGCTTGAGAAGAATGTGTAATCTGCTGTTGCTAGGTAAGTAGTTTATAGATGCCCATCATATCTAGTTGATTGGTGGTGCTGTTGAGTTCAACTGTGTCCTCACTGACTTTCTGCTTGCTGGATCCATCCATTTCTGATAGTGGGGTATTGAAGACTTTAACTACAATAGTGAATTCATCTATTTTTTCTTGCAGTTCTATCAGTGTTTGCCTCACATATTTGACTTTCTGTTGTTAGGCACATACATGTTAAAGATTGTTATGTCTTCTTGGAGAATTGACCCTTTTATTATTATGTAATATCCTTCTTTATCTCTGATGAATTTCCTTGCTCTGAAGTCTACTCTGTCTGAAGTTAATATAACTATTCCTGCTTTCTTTTGATTAGTTCTAACCTGGTATATCTTTCTCCATCCACTTACTTTTAATCTATATAAGTGTTTATATTTAAAGTAGGTTTCCTAGAGACAACATATAATTGAGTCTGACAACCTCTGTCTTCTAACTGGTGCCTTTAGTCCATTGATGTTCAAGGTGATTATTGATATAGTTGGATTAATACCTGCCATAGTTGTTACTGTTTTCTATTCATTGTCCTTGTTCTTTGTTCCTATTTTTGTCTTCTGCTCTTTTTCTGACTCTTGTGGTTTTAATTGAGCATTTAAAAGAATATATTTATTTTATTTATTTTTATTTTTGGTTGCATGGGGTCTTAGTTGTGGCATGAGGGATCTTTCGTTGCTGCACACAGGCTCTTTGTGCAGCACGAGGGCTACTCTCTAGTTGTGGCATGCGGGCTACTCTCTAGTTGTGGCGTGCGGGCTTCTCTCTAGTTGTGGCACATGGGCTTCTCTCTAGTTGTGGTGCTTAGGGTCCAGAGTGCATGGGCTCTGTAGTTGTGGCATGCGGGCTCTCTAGTTGAGGTGCTTGGGCTCAGTAGTTGTGGCGCGTGGGCTTAGTTGCCCCGCAGCATGTGGGATCTTAGTTCCCTGACCAGGGATGGAACCTGCATCCCCTGCATTGGAAGGTGGAACCTTAACCACTGGACCACCAGGGAAGTCCCTAATTGAGCATTTTATAGATTCCACTTTGTCTCCTTTCTTAGTGTATCAGTTATATTTCTCATTTTACTTTAAGTGGTTGCCCTAGAGTTTTCAGTATGCATTTACAAGCAACTCAAGTCCACTATCAAATAATACCATACTGCTTCATGGGTAGTGCAGGTACCTTATTAATAACAAAATATTCCTAATTCCTCCCTCCTGTCCCTTGATAATTGCTGTATTTTTTTCCTTTTAGTATGTCTTGTAATTTTTGTTGAAAGCTGGACATGATGTACTGGGTAAAACGAACTCCAATAAATAGGCTTTTAGTGGTGTGGGGGTGAGGTGTAGGGGAGGTGAAACATTTTATAGTCCTATGATCCTCAGTCCTTTAGTGAGTCTGTGAACTTCAGAATTGTTTCTTAGTCTTACCCCCAACCCTTAAATTGGATAGAATGGTTAGAGTGGGCTGGAGTTGGGTATGTCCCTTACCTCAGTTTGGTTAGGCTCTTATAGAACCTCGGTAGGTTAGGCTCTGGTAAAACCTCAGTAGGTTAGGCTCTGGTAAAATAGTTTTTCTTGAGGGCAGGCCTTGTTAAGAAGAATGGAATATTCTGGTATTCAGTAGTCCCACCATCCACTGTTTCGCTTTCTGTGGTGTCATTTACCCATGGTCAACCATGATCTGAAAATATTAAATGGAAAATTCCAGAAATAAACAACTTAGCAGTTTGAAATTGTGTGTTGTTCTGAGTAGTGTTGTGAAATCTTGTGCCATCCTGCTGTTTCCCACCCAGGATCCACAACCACTGACATCATTGTAGCTCAATCCACGATCACCCGACACAGATGATCCTTTTTCTGACATGTTGTCAGAAGGTCAGTAGTAGCCTAACGCTACGTCACAATGCCTGCGTCATTCACCTCACTTCATCTCATCACATAGGCCTTTTATCCTTTTACACCATCACGAGAAGAAGAAGGACAGTACACTAATAAGATATTTTGAGAGAGGGACTTCCCTGGTGGTCCAGTGGCTAAGACTCCGTGCTCCCAGTGCAGGGGGCCCGGGTTCGATCCCTGGTTGGAGAGCTAGATCCCACACGCGTGGCTGCAACTAAGACTTCACATGCTGCAACTAAGAGTTTGAATGCTGCAACTGAAAGATCCCACACGCGGCAATGAGGATCCCGCACACCACAACAAAGATCCTGCATGCCGCAACTAAGACCCAGTGCTGCCAAATAAATTAGAAAAAAAAGATATTTTGAGAGAGACCTCATTCACATAACTTTTATTCTAGTATATTATTATAATTGTTCTATTTTATTATTAGTTATTGTTAATTTCTTACCGTGCCTAATTTATAAATTAAACTTTATCATAGGTATATATGTATAGGAAAAAGCGGTATATATAGGGTTTGATGTGACCTACAGTTTCAGGCATCCACTGGGGATCTTGGAAGTATCTCCTGTAGATAAAGGGGGACTACTGTCCTTCAAAATGATTCCTTTTCCCTTTCTCCTTCTGGAAGCACCAAAGGGATTTTTCTCTGATATTTGCTGTGGGAACCTGTAAAACTGGTGAGCTGTGGTTTTTGAAACAATGTCATCTCAAGTAAGTTTTATTAAAATTTAAGCTGAAGCAAGGATTTATTTGTTGACTATAAGGAGATTTATTGTAGCTGTGGTTTCTGTTTGTGTCTTTCTCTTCAGTACTTGGACCATGAGACTGCAGCAGCCACATTCATCGACAGTGGTGGACAGTTTGTTTTCTCCCAGGTGACAGGAATTAGCCGGAATCCTTACTGTGGCTATGAGCACCAGACTCTGTCCAGCCAGGAGCGCCTGGAGGAGGACTCCTTGTTGGCCGCCTTACAGTGGCAGGTGCCTGATGTGGGTCCAGTCCCCTTTTTGAAGAGCACTGACCCTTCTTCCAGCTACTTTGTCATCTTGAACTCTGCAGCCTTCTTCAAGGTGGGAAGCCAGCTAGAGGTGCTGGTTCATGTACAGGATTTTCAAAGAAAGCCCAAGAAGTATGGTGGAGACTACCTGCAGGCCAGAATCCACTCCCCTAAGCTGCAGGCAGGGGCCGTGGGTAGAGTGGTGGACTACCAGAATGGGTTTTACAAGGTCTTTTTTACTCTGCTCTGGCCAGGCAGAGTTAAAGTGTCCATATCTCTGGTCCACCCCAGTGAAGGGATCAGAGTTCTTCAGAACCTACAGGAAGAGAAACCAGACAGGGTCTATTTCAAGAGCCTCTTCCGTTCAGGAAGAATTTCTGAAACTACAGAGTGTAACGTGTGTCTTCCTGGGAGTCTTCCTCTGTGCAACTTTACGGATCTCTATACCGGAGAACCCTGGTTCTGCTTCAAACCAAAGAAGCTCCCTTGCAGTAGCAGAATTAACCATTTCAAGGGCGGATACCTGAAGGGCCTCCTAACTGCTGCAGAGAATGCTTTCTTCCAGAGGTACATGCTCCTTGCTCTAGGGGGTAATTTAATAGGTCCTTTTCCATTGTCTTTGTCCTGCTTAGGAGACTTTCTTGTTTTGGTTATGTGCTTCTTATATCTTTCTGAACTTGGCCCAATTCAGGAGAGGTGGTAAGAAAATAAATATTTATATTTTGTGATTAGCGTGCTTATTTCAGTTCAAATTAATGACCTTAAATTTTTGTTCTTTTACCTTAATATCTTTAACTTCAGAATTGCATAGCATATCTGTATAAGCAAGATCAGTTATTCTCAGAACAGATGAAAAAAATCATCCAAGAACAGGGCTGCTAGAGGTCTTATAGTCAGGCTAGTGTTTTAGCTTCATGTCTAATAAACTGAAAAAAGTTTTAAGTGACATATTATTAGTTGTTAAAATCATATAAACATTTATTGATAGGAAAAAGACTATGAATATGGTAACATTGCTGGATTGATTTAATGATAAGCATGGGAAGCCAGGAATACCACAGCAAACTGTATTTTTGAAGGTTAATAGTTGTTGAAATTATTGCATTCCATATAGTTCTGAAATAAAATAACATTCTTAAGGAATAAAAAGAAAAATAACATAGTCAGAAAGTACAATTATTTGAGAGAATGTAAAACATTTTTTATTTTAAAATGAAATCTATACTTTTAAAATATTCCCCTGGGCTTCCCTGGTGGCGTAGTGGTTAAGAATCCGCCTGCCAATGCAAGGGACATGGGTTCGAGCCCTGGTCCGGGAAGATCCCACATGCTGCGGAGCAACTAAGCCTGTGTGCCACAACTGCTGAGCCTGTGCTCTAGAGCCCATGCTCCACAACAAGAGAAGCCACCACAAAGAGAAGCCCACGCACTGCAACGAAGAGTAGCCCCCGCTCGCGGCAACTAGGGAAAGCCCGCACGCAGCAACAAAGATCTGACGCAGCCAAAAATAAAATAAAAATTAAAAATAAATAAATTTATAAAAAAAAATAATTCCCTTGTAGAGAGGGATCTTTGTTGAGTGTATCTGGGCACTCTAAAACTTTTAATGTTTTATGTCCACTCATTACTTGGTGGGGGAAAAGTTCCTACCATAAGATATGTGGTCTGTAGGAGCTCCTAAAATGAAACTCTGATTTTTTACTTCCTGAGTCAGCTTTTGGTCATAAGTTTCAAGTACATATTTGATGCCATGCTTTTAGAAGGCCAGCAGAGGGAGCACTACTCCCATTGTATTCACTGTACTGTTCTCGAGGGGACTGCCTAGTTTTTTGTGGCTCAGTGTAAAAGGACTTTAGTTTTATTCTTGGATTCAGATCTTAGACACATTATTTATCAATGACTATGAACAGATGATTTTATTTCGTGTACTTTTTGCCTATGTATGAAGACTGTTCAGTTACCCCCTTTTATTTTATTTTATTTTAAATAACTTTTTTTTTTTAAGATTTTTTTTGATGTGGACCATTTTTTAAAGTCTTACTCCCTTTTAGAGTTGTGTTGTCAGTCTACTTAGTGGCTTAGCAAAGAGGAGGAAGCATAGCATGTAATTTACTGAAATTCCACGTGGAAAAAAGTGGGAAAAAGTTTAGAGAATTAAGTTAGTGTAAAATTTAAAATGTTCCTAACACTAAATCCTACCATTAAAATCAAAGAACACCTGTGAATCCAGAAGGATAAAATAATGTCTGCCCCTGCCTTTACTTGCATATCCTGGATGAGGCTGGCTGATGATACTTTGTAGTAAAATCATTAAAAAAGATTCTACTTACCTGGAGGTTTTCCGGGAAAGCGTTTGAGGTGGCATAAGTTTTTGGAAACCAAACATTTGACAGAGTCCTGATACAGATTTTTTTTTGCATTGTTTACTCTGTTAAAAATCTGAAATTTTGCATTAGGCTAACTGAAAAGAAAAAGAGAAAGATTGAAATTGATCATTTGAGGGATCTTTTTTTTTTTTTAATTATTTATTTATTTTTGGCTGTGTTGGGTCTTCGTTTCTGTACGAGGGCTTTCTCTAGCTGCGGCAAGCGGGGGCTACTCTTCATCGCGGTGCGCGGGCCTCTCACTATCGCGGCCTCTTTTGTTGCGGAGCACAGGCTCCAGACGCGCAGGCTCAGTAGTTGTGGCTCACGGGCCCAGTTGCTCCGCGGCATGTGGGATCTTCCCAGACCAGGGCCCGAACCCGTGTCCCCTGCATTGGCAGGCAGATGCTCAACCACTGCGCCACCAGGGAAGCCCCTTGAGGGATCTTTGAGTGTAGTATTTTGAGCTCATGGCCTGATTATGTTAAGCTACGCTCATTTTTACCTCCTTCCTTGGTGGCTGGTAATGTTGCTTAATTCAGAAAAGGATTAAGAAGCTTAGCCTTGGTCTTTGGTTCCCAAATGACAGTTGGACAATTAAGGTGATCTAATCTCTCAAGGAAAAAAAAAAAAGTGTTGGTTTTAGAAAGAACCATAGTACTTTGCTTAAAAGATTCTGATAATAAGAGAATGTCTTTTGAAAGAATGAGCTTATCATATTAAAAGCTTCCCTTTTATTTTAGCATGATTTATACTTTTTTTTTCTTTCTAACTTTGTATTAAAAAAGTTCAGATCTGTAGAAACCCTGCAGGAATAACAAGAGTGAGCACCCATATATCTTTTTTTTTTTTTTGAATTATTGAGGGATCTTGGAGATTGGTTCTTTTTTTTTTTTTTTTTTCACACACACACACTGTATTTTATTTTTACAAGAGATAAATAGACTGACACCAAGCATTGTACATGGATGACCACAACAAAAGCAACAATGATTGCAATTACCAAACATGAAACACACTCATACTATGTCATAATATTGACATTCAGTCCAGTAATCCTCCACTGTAACAGCTCCTTTACTTTGCAGTGAAAATTGATTTGTATATTCTTTGCCTCTGAGTCCTTGTGGGATTTTTTTTTTTTTTAATTCAGACAGAAAGTCACAAAAATTATACTCATCCTCATCAGTTCACTCAGTCCCATGTAATTAATTTTTTTTTTCATCTTGATCTTTTGTTAGCACTTTTATGAGTTCATCAGTTTTTCATATCTTTAACTTAGACTCACCATTGTTATGTTTTGCCGCATTTGCTTTCTCTCTTTCTATGTGTTTATACGTGTGTATTTGTGTATAATTCTTTCCCCTCAGACCATTTGAGAGTAAGGTGCAGGCATCATGGCACTGCACCCCAGGCGTATGCATCTCCTAGGACTTTCTCCAACATATAACCATGACACAGTGATCACACATGGGCCTTTTATCATTGACACAACATTGTTATTTAATATGCAGTCTATATTCAAGTTTATCCAGTTGTCCCAATAATATCCTTTATTGCTATCTCTTTTATTTTAACTGAATCTCTGATCACACACAATCTGTTTAGTTGTCTCTTTAATCTTTTAGTCCAGAAGAGTTCTCTAACTTGTTTTGGTTTTTATGACATTGACAATTTTGATGTTGCTGTTTTTGTAGAATGTTGCCTAATTTGGATTTGCTGCTTTATTGTTTCTGCATGATTAGATTGAGAGTAAACATTTTTACAAGAAAATTACAGTGGTGAAGGTTTCTTCTTTTCCTTACCTTAAAACTTTAAACTAATGAAAGTAGTTTATATGTGCTCTCTTAAAGTCATGTATATTAATTGTCACTTTTATAATCCATGAAATGCTGTTATTCTCTAGCATAGCCCCCTATAATTCCTTCCTTCCTTGTTGTCTGTCTCCCTCATTCATTAGAATGTCAGTGCCATGAAGGAGGAGATGCTGGGTTTTTTTTTGTTTGGCTGCGCCACTTGGCTTGTGGGATCTTAGTTCCCCAACCAGGGATCGAACCTGGGCCCTCGGCAGTGAAAGCGTAGAGTCCTAACCACTGGACCTCCAGGGAATTCCCGATGCTGTGTGCTTTGTTTACTGTTATATCCCTAGCAGCTAGGATAGTGCCTGGCACATAGTAGAAGCTTAAGAATTATTTAAGAACAAATCTGTTTTGAATTGATTTTTGATGAAATGAAATATCATGACTGCAAGTTCCCATATCGAGCTTGGAAAGTTAGCATTTTATTTTTTTGTTTGTTTTTGGTCTAAGTGCAAGAGGCCTACGTATTATGACCCAGTTTCTGGAATAGTTACACCATGTTTTCAGTATACTTCTCCTGGACTCCACTGTCCCCTCCTTCTCAAACAGCCCTCTATCAGATATTTTCTGAGCATGGACTCTAGTCCAGGGCCTGTGCTAAGTACTGAAGATGAAAGATGAATGGGACATAATCCATGTCTTTGAGGAGTACATGTTTTATTAAGGGGAACAGACACTACGGAGCCATAGTAATGATGAACAGAGTACATGCATGAGCACGTATCTGGGGACACATGTCCCCAGGTAGGACTCATCTCAGCTCTGGGCAAGGCCTAAGAAATCTGACATATGACTTAATGCTCCGTAGTCTTGCAGCCTGAAAACTAAGTAGTGACAAAATAGACATTCTCATCAGTGTGAGCCGTTCTCTGAGTCCAAGGGAAGTAAGTAATTCAAACAGAATTTGTCATTTTGGAGTTTGCACTCTAAGGGCGAAGCAGTGAAAAATTAAAAACTTGTTTAATTCTTATTCAGTTTATGTATCCATATAACCTGCTTATTATAATATACCTAGTTTATTAATTATCAATTTTATTGATTAACATTTATAAGAATATTTCATCTTAGTAAAGCTTTGTGAAATCCTGTCCATTTAAAAATTTGCAAATAAAGATACATACTAGAAAATAAATGTTCCTGAATCCTAAGCTTGTACTCTTTTTATTCCTCTTTCAAGTGGTGTCAATATCAAAATGCCAATCAACTCCAGTGGACCTGATTGGGTGACTGTGATTCCCAGGAGTATAAAAGGTAAAAAGGAATGAGCTTGATGATTTGTTGTTTTTCCTGCTAAGTGTGTTGAGGCTCTGTAGTTACACTGATGTTACAAAGCCCTTTTTTTTTTTCCTTTTTAATATGCCCTGGTTACTGCTGGGCACAGTTTTAACTGTGTTTTAACAAACGTTCCAGGTGATTCTGATCCATTGGTATAGGATATTATTAAGAGTAAAAGAATGAAATTTAGAAGAGTAAATGTATGTGTTTTGTTTTTGCAGAATAGGTATAGTGAGCTATAGTGACTTGTAGAAAGAAAGGATGAACATTATTAAGGAGCTTATGCAGATGGAAGGTGATCACTCCTTGGCCTTTTGGCCAATATCAGGTGCAGATGGCAGACGAGGTCCTTTTAGCTGTTGAAAGCATGTATGTAGTATCCTACAGAGCAGATAGTGCAAACACCAACGCCACAGGGATGAGGTATATAACACATATGAACCCACCAGTGTGGGTATTGACCATATGCATGCCTTGTGTAAATGGTGGGGAAGGAACTGCAGAGCAAGGGCCATCTAAAGGGAGCAGCCTCTCAGTTCCTACACATTGTTGCTATGCAAAAATGTAGACCCAGCACAGCCAGATCTATAGATTTTTTTCATGAAAACCCAAAAGTCAATTTTTGAATGTTAATATCTCCAGATCTCAAAACACGGCATCCAGTTAAAAACTGTAAAACTATCGTGTGGGCTAAATAAAATTTGAGGCCCAGATGCAGGCAGGACACTGTCAGTCTGTATCTCTGGTGTTCACTGTCACGTGCCACAAGAAATCCCAATCTTTTCCTAGGAAAGAGCTGTATTTGATTTACTTGAACCCAGTGAGTTACTAATTTTAGAGGGTACATATGCGAAACATCGTTAATAGAAATTGCTTACCTTTTATCTGCCTGGCCCTCAACCCCACAGCTGAGATATCAGTAAACATGGGATCACCCAGTAGTGCTGAACACCTCATATGCTCACATCTGACACCTCCGGAGGCCCCGTCCCACTACCAAATCTATCCCCCTCTTCCACAGCCCTGGTTGTCTGGCTCACCCACCTTGTGATGTCCCTGGCTGTCCAGTGGGATGGTCAGTGGGAGGAGCTTTGGATGGTTTACTTGCACCTGACAGGTCTTTGGATTCAGCCAGGAAGTGGTTGTGGGTTTGTGATGTACTATTCTGTTTAGAGAGAAGAAAGATTCAGTAACTAGTGGGGCTTTTGATGGATTTTTAGAGGAAGAAAGAAACCATGAATCGGTAGGAGCAGGGTAGCCTGGCTTTGATAAAACTGACTCGGAGCAGGTAAATAATTTGAAAGAAAAGAGAAGGACAATTACTTTATAAATCAACGAAGTCCGGCTTGGGGGAACTTCACCTAAATTCACCTTAGTGACCAGCAGGGGGCACTCAAAGATCCTAAACGAAGGGCTCACATTCTTCTTTAATTCCTTCCTTCTTCCCTCCCTCCCTGCCTTCCTCTCTTAATTCCTTCATTCCCTTTGTCCTCTTTTTAAAATCTTTTGTTTTCAGATAATTTTAGACTTAAGGAAGAGTTGTGGAAATAGTACAAAGTTCCCATATAGCCTTCACCAAGTTTCCCTTATGCTAATTTCTGATTAATTGATTGATTGATTGGCTGTGCAGAGTCTTCATTGTGGCATGCGGGCTCTCTAGTTGCGGTATGTGGGATCTTAGTTCCTGACCAGGGATCGAACCCAGGCCCCCTGCACTGGGAGTGTGGAGTCTTAACCGCTGGACCACCAGGGAAGTCCCCCCTTATGCTAACTTCTTAAGAAATCACAGAACACTTATCAGAACCAAGAATTTAACATCCATATAATGTTATTAACTAAACTATAGAGTTTATTTGGATTTCATCAGTTTTTCCACTAATGTCCTTTTTTGTTCCAGAATCCAGTGCCGATCTCACATTGCATTTAGTTGCATGTTTCCTTAGTCTTCCCTCTGTGACAGATCCTCAGGCTCTTATTGTCTTCCATGACTTTGACACTTTTGAAGAGCATTGGTCAGATGGTTTTTAAAATCTCTCTAAACTTGGGTTTGTCTAGTGTTTTCTTTTAATTGGAATGAGGTTATGCATTTTTGGAAAGAATAGGACAGAAATGATGTTGTATCCTTTTGAGGGGATACATGATGTCGATACGTATTGCTAACAATGTTAACCTTGATCACTTGGTTAAAGTGGTGTCTACCCCGGTTTTCCACTGCAAACTAATTATTTTTCTTTCTTTCTTTGATGAGGGATCGAACCCTGGCCCTTGGCAGTGAAAGCATGGAGTCCTAACCACTGGACTGCCAGGGAATTCCCTAAACTAATTATTTTTATCTTTGTATTTACTCAATATTCTGGGGAGGTACTTTAAGACTGTGGTAGGCTGAATAATGGCCCCTAAAGATATCCAGATCCTAATCCCTTGAATTGGTGAATGTTACCTTATATGGCAAAAGAAACTTTACAAATGTGATTAAGTTAAGAGTTTTGAGCTGGGGGGAGATTATCTGGATTATCTGAGTGGGCACTAAATGCAATCACAAGTGTCCTTTTAGGAGGGAGGCAGAGGGAGATTTCATACAGAAGACAGAAAGCCATGTGAAGATGGAAGCAGAGAGAGATTTGAAGATGCCATGACATTGGCTTTAGAAATGGAGAAGGGGGCCATGAGCCAAAGAATATAGCTCTAGAAAAGGCAAGGGAACAAATTCTTCCCTAGCTCCTCCAGAGAGAGCGTGACTCTGCTAACACCTTGGTGTTGGCCCAGCGATACTGATTTTGGACTCCTGGCCTCAGAACTGTAAGAGAATAAAGTTGTGTTTTAAGCCACTAAATTTGTGGTAATTTGTTATAGCAGCTACAGGAAACTAATACAGAGACTATGTAAACATTCTGTTTCTGCTTAAACTTTCATCTACTAATTTTAGCATTCATCATTCGATCTTCCCTGCAGCAGTTATTTCTGTGGTGTTCTAATGGTGACTTGCTGTATCTCTCATTTTTAAGACATTTATTAATTGAAATTTTTCTGTAAGGAAGAGTTGTCCCTTCTTCACCGTTAATTTAATTTTATCAGTATAGACTCCTGACTATTTCATTCTTTGGATTATAATCCAATTCAGTTATTCAAATTGTTCCACTTTTGGTAGTTGAGAACTTTTTTAGTTTGGCTTCTGTGCCCTTTTGACATACTCTCATTCTTTTAATTAATTAACTTATTTTTTTTGAGCACTTCCTTACTTTACGGTACCACAGGATATTTCAGGTCCATCTTATATTTTCTTTGCCCAGGCCTTGGAAGTGTTCATAATATTTACACTTATATTATTTCACTTATGAATCCTATATTTTGAAGGTTTTGTTTTCCCTATGACATTTCATAATTTATATATTAGTTAATTGATTTTCGTACAAGGTAAAACTCTTCTCAGGTGCATATTTAGAGTCTGGTTGACTGCTTGAGATTGCCAGTGCTACCCCCGTGCATGCATAATTCCAGTCAAAAGCAAAGAAACACAGCTTTCAATTAGACTAGACTATCTTATCAAGGGCAAGCATCTGGTTTCTGACAGGCTTTTCCAGTGTCAGAATTCCTACTGAACTTTTATAAGCATCTGCACTGTGGTCCTCAGACCATTATAGCCTAATGGTTTGGGACCTTGATGGCTTCTAACCTCATCAGAAACTAAACTAGAGCTCATATTTTTGGGGGAGTTTACTGAAAGTTTAGGATAGGACTAGATTTAATAGCAATAGAATAAATATCAACATCTTTATAGCTTTTTACTGTTTTCTCTGTTTATTGAAATTTATCTTATATGCAATAGAGCACACAGATCATAAGCATACAGTACGATGGAGTTTTACATGTGTACATATCTTTGTAGGGTGAATTCTAAGATGACTCCCAGTGATTCATGCCCTTATATAAACCCTTCCCTTCAATTATATGACAAAGTTGACTTTAAAAAAAGAGAGATTTTCCTGGGTGGATCTGACCTAACCAGATAAGTCCTTAACAGGGACCAGGTTCTTCCAGAAGAAAGAGATTGAAAGTGTGAGAAGGATTCCATGTGAGGGAGATTCTTCATTGCTGGCTTTAAAGATGAAGGTGGCCATGGGGCAGGGAATGTAGGCAGCTTCTAGGAGCTGAAGGGCATTCCCTGGCTGACGACCAGCAAGGAAATGAGAAACTCAATCTTATAACCACAAGGAACTGAATTTGGCCAACAACTTGAACAAACTTGGAAGCAGATTTTTCTCCAGAGCCTTCAGAAAGGAACACAGCCCTGCTAACATCCTGATTTCCACCTGTGAGATCCTGAGCAGAGAACCTAGCCATACCAGGCCCTAGATTCCTGACATGCAGAACTGTGGGAAAATAAATGCCCCTTGTTTTTAAGCCGTCAAGTTTGTGGTGATTTGTTACACAGCAATAGAAAACTAATTAACTGCCACCCAGATCAAGATATAGAATGTTTACAGCGTATAGAACATTTCCAGTGTTCTAGTATGGCCCCTTATTGTGACAACTGCACTTTCACACTATTACAGTATCGAACTTTCACAACAGCCCTTCAGAATAACTAGTAGTTTGTCCCTTTTATAGATAATGAAACCAAGGTCCAGGTCCAGTTAACTTAGGAAATCAAGGACTCACATCCTACACATAACATCCAGCAAACTGATATCATTTGGGGAAAGGAACCCCACAGCCATTTAAATAATAAATGTAGGTCTCTGTAAATGGTCCGATCTCTGCTACCTCCTGTCTCCTCAACTCTCTGAGAAACTTTGGCAAGTCACTCTGACTTGCTTTCTTCACCTCTAAAAGGTATTTGGACTAGCTATTCTCTGAGGTCCCTTTCAACATTCTCTGAATCTACAGGTATTTCTACCGTACATAGCATTTTCATCTTTCCTTTGTAAAATGCTTAGCTTTTAGGGGACTAAAATAGAACGGAAAAAAATCAATTTCCCAAGGTTTTGTGGGGGGAAACTCAAACCAGTATGGTGGCTGGGTAGCTTGGACCTCTTCACGTTCCCAGCACTGGACGGGGCATGCCCAGAGCTTGGCAGGCTGTCCTCACTCCTTACCTCCCCGAGGTAGTCCCCGGGCACTCCTGTGCCCATGTTCCCCGGTCAGGGAATTGTTTGCCTCCATTTCTTCTCTGACGTGTCTTTCCTTCCCCTCATGAACCATGTTCGTCCTTTGGCCAGCCTTTTACTCTTCTTACTTCTAACTCCATGCCAGAAAATTAAGGGACCTGTGTTCACACATGCGCGCACACCTCCCACCCTTAATTCACACAGTATCCCTCTCATCCAGCTCTTTCTAGATCATTTAGGAAAATTTATCTCTGCCTTTTTCTCTCTCATTTTGTCCCATTTGTGGTCCAAATAGCCCTTATTATGGCTAATGAATGACACGGGATGATGCCCTTTGGAGGAAAATGTAAGCTGTGGGCTTTTAAAGAGAAGCCAGGACATTTTAGAGAAGCAGGGACCTTACTTGCAAATAATCAAAACTGTCCCTCCTGATTTTGCATAAAGATCTTTATATCTGCTCTTACAATCGCCTCCCTGTAAACTTCCTTCACTGTCAATGTTCAAGACAACCATAAAATTGAGTAATACCTCATGTTTGTTTTTTTAATTATTTTCATTCCACTTGTACAGTACATTAAGAGTTATATTATTGATTTAAGGGGCTTTCATATCTCAGGTATCTTATGTGAAAATGCATTCTGAGCTCCAAGCAACACTGACTTTTTAAACAACTTCAGACTGCTTGAAATCATATTAGTCAGGAAATGTTTTTGTCCCAGTTGACCATAAGAGGGCAATGTAGGTAAACACATTTCACTTTAAAAATATGTTCCGTTATCTAGCGCTGAATGTTTAAAGAATTAATGTCAGGTTCACTAATTGATTTGCTTTGCTTGACTTAACTCTCATAGTAAGTGTAATTAACATTTGAATGGAAATGGTAATTGTTTCCTGTGTGATATACCCGTTTCTTTATGACCCTTATTGTGACTTCAAAATCACTTTTAATTCCCATTCCAGTAAATGTTTTCTTTGGGCCCCAGGTGTCTGCTCAGGAGCTCTCTGGACTGTGCAGCCTTGATGTGATGATACAGTGAGGAGCTTTGGGCAAGGTGTGGTGACATGGTAAAGCCACACGTGGTAGCATGTTGAGAAATTGCTTTTGAATAAACCAAACAAGTGTTTACCCTAACCCCCATTTTTCTTTGATAATCACATTGGCCAAAAGAGCATTTAAAATTCTGTTTACTTTTCAGTTTAGACCCTGAACCTGCAAAGCATTAGCAGATACCTAAGAAAAAAGATTAAGTGTGCACTGTCAAATAGGGCATCTTCTTTGAAGGGAATAAAACCAAAATAATTTTTTTTCTTTTTTTTTTTTTTTAACATCTTTATTGGAGTATAATTGCTTTACAACGGTGTGTTAGTTTCTTCTTTATAACAAAGTGAATCAGCTATACATATACATATATCCCCATATCTCCTCCCTCTTGCATCTCCCTCCCACCCTCCCTATCCCACCACTCTAGGTGGACACAACACACCAAGCTGATCTCCCTGTGCTATGCGGCTGCTTCCCAATAGCTATCTATTTTACATTTGGTAGTGTACATATGTCCATACCACTCTCTCACTTTGTCTCAGCTTACTCTTCCCCCTTCCCATGTCTGCAAGTCCATTCTCTGCGTCTGTGTCTTTATTCCTGTCCGGCCCCTAGGTTCTTCAGAACCATTATTTTTATTTTTATTTTTAGAATCCATATATATGTGTTAGCATACAGTATTTGTTTTTCTCTTTCTGACTTACTTCACTCTGTATGACAGACTCTAGGTCCATCCACCTCACTACAAGTAACTCAATTTTGTTTCTTTATATGGCTGAGTAATATTCCATTGTATGTATGTGCCACATCTTCTTTATCCATTCATCTGTTGATGGACACTTAAGTTGCTTCCATGTCCTGGCTATTGTAAATAGAGCTGCAATAAACCTTGTGGTACATGACTCTTTTTGAATTATAGTTTTCTCAGGGTATATGCCCAGTAGTGGGATTGCTGGGTCATATGGTAGTTCAATTTTTAGCTTTTTAAGGAACCTCCATACTGTTCTCCATAGTGGCTGTATCAATTTACATTACCACCAACAGTGCAAGAGGGTTCCCTTTTCTCCACACCCTCTTCAGCATTTATTGTTTGTAGATTTTTTGACGATGGCCCTTCTGACTGGTGTGAGGTGATACCTCCTTGCAGTTTTGATTTGCATTTCTCTAATGATTAGTGATGTTGAGCATTCTTTCATGTGTTTGTTGGCAATCTGTATATCTTTTTTGGAAAAATGTCTATTTAGGTCTTCTGACAATTTTTTGATTGGGTTTTTTGTTTTTTTAATATTTGAGCTGCATGAGCTGTTTATATATTTTAGAGATTAATCCTTTGTCAGTTGTTTCATTTGCAAATATTTTCTCCCATTCAGAGGGTTGTCTTTTCGTCTTCTTTATAGTTTCCTTTGCTGTGCAAAAGCTTTTAAGTTTCATTAGGTCCCATTTGTTTATTTTTGTTTTTATTTCCATTTCTCTAGGAGGTGGGTCAAAAAGGATCCTGCTGTGATTTATGTCATAGAGTGCTCTGCCTATGTTTTCCTCTAAGAGTTTTATAGTGTCTGGCCTTACATTTAGGTCTTTAATCCATTTTGAGTTTATTTTTGTGTATGGTGTTAGGGAGTGTTCTAATTTCATTCTTTTACATGTAGCTGTCCAGTTTTCCCAGCACCACTTATTGAAGAGGCTGTCTTTTCTCCACTGTATATGCTTGCCTCCTTTATCAAAGATAAGGTGACCATATGTGCGTGGGTTTATCTCTGGACTTTCTATCCTGTTCCGTTGATCTATGTCTCTGTTTTTGTGCCAGTACCAAACTGTCTTGATTACTGTAGCTTTGTAGTACAGTCTGAAGTCTGGGAGCCTGATTCCTCCAGCTCCATTTTTCTTTCTCAAGATTGCTTTGGCTATTCGGGGTCTTTTGTGTTTCCATACAAATTGTGAAATTTTTTTTCTAGTTCTGTGGAAAATACCAGTGGTAGTTTGATAGGGATTGCATTGAATCTGTAGATTGCTTTGGGTAGTAGAGTCATTTTCACAATGTTGATTCTTGCAGTCCAAGAACATGGTATATCTCTCCATCTATTTGTATCATCTTTAATTTCTTTCATCAGTGTCTTGTAGTTTTCTGCATACAGGTCTTTTGTCTCCTTAGGTAGGTTTATTCCTAGGTATTTTATTCTTTTCGTTGCAATGGTAAATGGGAATGTTTCCTTAATTTCTCTTTCAGATTTTTCATCCTTAGTATATAGGAATGCAAGAGATTTCTGTGCTTTAATTTTGTATCCTGCTACTTTACCAAATTCATTTATTAGCTCTAGTCTTTTTCTGGTACCATCATTAGGATTCTCTATGAATACTATCATGTCATCTGCAAATAGGGACAGCTTTACTTCTTACTTCTTCTTTTCCAATTTGGATTCCTTTTATTTCTTTTTCTTCTATGATTGCTGTGGCTAAAACTTCCAAAACTATGTTGAATAGTAGTGGTGAGAGTGGACAACCTTGTCTTGTTCCTGATCTTAGAGGAAATGATTTCAGTTTTTCACTATTGAGAATGATGTTAGCTGTGGGTTCGTCATATATGGCCTTTATTATGTTGAGGTAAGTTCCCTCTATGCCTACTTTCTGGAGGGTTTTTATCGTAAATGGGTGCTGAATTTTGTCCAAAGCTTTTTCTGCATCTATTGAGATGATCATATGGTTTTTCTCCTTCAATTTGTTAATATGGTTTATCACATTGATTGATTGGTTGATTGATTGATTTTGGCTGTGTTGGGTTTTTGTTGCTGGGCATGGGCTTTCTCTAGTTGGGGTGAGCGGGGGCTACTCTTTGTTGTGGTGTGCGGGCTTCTCATTGCGGTGGCTTCTCTTGTTGCGGAGCATGGGCTCTAGGTGCGTGGGCTTCAGTAGTTGTGGCATGCAGGCTCAGTAGTTGTGGCTCATGGGCTCTAGAGTGCAGGCTCAGTAGTTGTGATGCACAGGCTTAGTTGCTCCGTGGCATGTGGGATCTTCCCGGACCAAGGCTCGAACCTGTGTCCCCTGCATTGGCAGGCAGATTCTTAACCAGTGGGCCACCAGGGAAGTCCCTATCACATTGACTGATTTGCGTATATTGAAGAATCCTTTCATTCCTGGGATAAACCCCACTTAGTCATGGTGTGTGATCCTTTTAATGTGCTGTTGGGTTCTGTTTGCGAGTATTTTGTTGAGGATTTTTGCATCTATGTTCATCAGTGATATTGGCCTGTAGTTTTCTTTTTTGTGACATCTTTGTTTGGTTTTGGTATCAGGGTGATCGTGGCCTCATAGAATGAGTTTGGGAGTGTTCCTCCCTCTGCTATATTTTGGAAGAGTTTGAGAAGGATAGGTGTTAGCTCTTCTCTAAATGTTTGATAGAATTCGCCTGTGTAGCCATCTCGTCCTGGGCTTTTGTTTGTTGGAAGATTTTAATCACAGTCTCAATTTCAGTGCTTGTGATTGGTCTGTTTATATTTTCTATTTCTTCCTGGTTCAGTCTCGGAAGGTTGTGCTTTTTTAAGAATTTGTGCATTTCTTCCAGGTTGTCCATTTTATTGGCATATAGTTGCTTGTAGTAATCTCTCATGATTCTTTGTATTTCTGCAGTGTCAGTTGTTACTTCTCCTTTTTCATTCCTAATTCTGTTGATTTGAGTCTTCTCCCTTTTTTTCTTTCTTTTTTTAAATTTATTTATTTATTTATTTATTTTTGGCTGTGTTGGGTCTTCGTTTCTGTGTGAGGGCTTTCTCCAGTTGCGGCGATCGGGGGCCACTCTTCATCGCGGTGCGCGGGCCTCTCACTGTCACGGCCTCTCTTGTTGCGGAGCACAGGCTCCAGACGCGCAGGCTCAGTAGTTGTGGCTCACGGGCTTAGTTGCTCCGCGGCATGTGGGATCTTCCCAGACTAGGGCTCGAACCCGTGTCCCCTGCATTGGCAGGCAGATTCTCAACCACTGCGCCACCAGGGAAGCCCCTCCCTTTTTTTCTTGATGAGTCTGGCTAATGGTTTATTAATTTTGTTTGTCTTCTCAAAGAACCAGCTTTTAGTTTTACTGATCTTTGATATTCTTTCCTTCATTTCTTTTTCATTTTTTTCTGATCTGATCTTTAAGATTTCTTTCCTTCTGCTAACTTTGGGGTTTTTTTTTGTTCTGCTTTCTCTAATTGCTTTACGTGTAAGGTTAGGTTGTTTATTTGAGATGTTTCTTGTTTCTTGAGGTAGGATTGTATTGCTATAAACTTCCTTCTTAGAACTGCTTTTGCTGCATCCCATAGGTTTTGGGTCATCGTGTTTTCATAGTCATTTGTTTCTAGGTAGTTTTTGATTTCCTCTTTGATTTCTTCAGTGATCTCTTGGTTATTAAGTTGTGTACTGTTTAGCCTCCATGTGTTTGTATTTTTTACAGATTTTTTCCTGTAATTAATAGGTAGTCTGATAGCGTTGTGGTCAGAAAAGATACTTGGTACAATTTCAATTTTCTTAAATTTACCAAGGCTTGATTTGTGAGCCAAGATAGGATCTGTCCTGGAGAATGTTCCATTAGCACTTGAGAAGAATGTGTATTCTGTTGTTTTTGGATGGAATGTCCTATAAATATCAATTAAGTCCATCTTGTTTAATGTATCATTTAAAGCTTGTGTTTCCTTATTTATTTTCATTTTGGATGATCTCTCCATTGGTGAAAGTGGAGTGTTAAACTCCACTACTATGATTGTGTTACTGTCGATTTCCTCTTTTATGGCTGTTAGCATTTGCCTTATGTATTGAGGTGCTCCTATGTTGGGTGCATACATATTTACAATTGTTATATCTTCTCCTTGGTTTGACCCCTTGATCATTATGTAGCGTCCTTCTTTGTCTCTTGTAATAGTCTTTATTTTAAAGTCTATTTTGTCTGATATGAGAATTGCTACTCCAACTTTTTTTTTATTTCCATTGACATGGAATATCTTTTTCCATCCCCTCACTTTCATTCTGTATGTGTCCCTAGGTCTGAAGTGGGTCTCTTGTAGACAGCATATATACGGGTCTTGTTTCTGTATCCATTCAGCCAGTCTATGTGTTTTGGTTGGAGCATTTAATCCATTTACATTTAAGGTAATTATCGATATATATGTTTCTATTACCATTGTCTTAACTGTTTTGGGTTTGTTTTTGTAGGTCTTTTCCTTGACTTGTGTTTCCTGCCTAGAGAAGTTCCTTTAGCATTTGTTGTAAAGCTGGTTTGGTGGTGCTGAATTTTCTTAGCTTTTGCTTGTCTGTAAAGGTTTTAATTTCTCTGTCGAATCTGAATGAGATCCTTGCTGGGTAGAGTAGTCTTGGATGTAGGTTTTCCCCTTATATCACTTTAAGTATGTCCTGCCACTCCCTTCTGCCTTGCAGAGTTTCTGCTGAAAGATCAGCTGTTAACCTTATGGGGATTCCCTTGTATGTTATTTGTTGTTTTTCCCTTGCTGCTTTTAATATTGTTTCTTTGTATTTAATTTTTGATAGTTTGATTAACATGTGTCTTGGCATGTTTCTCCTTGGATTTATCCTGTATGGGACTCTCTGTGCTTCCTGGACTTGATCGACTATTTCCTTTCCCATATTAGGGAAGTTTTTAACTATAATCTCTTTAAATATTTTCTCAGTCCCTTTGTTTTTCTCTTCTTCTTCTGGGACCCCTATATTTCGAATGTTGGTGCGTTTACTGTTGTCCCAGAGGTCTCTAAGACTGTCCTCAATTCTTTTCATTCTTTTTTCTTTATTCTGCTGTGCAGTAGTTATTTCCACTATTTTATCTTCCAGGTCACTTATCCATTCTCCTGTCTCAGTTATTCTGCTATTGATTCCTTCTAGAGGATTTTTAATTTCATTTATTGTGTTGTTCATCATTGTTTGTTTGCTCTTTAGTTCTTCTAGGTCCTTGTTAAACGTTTCTTGTATTTTCTCCATTCTATTTCCAAGATTTTGGATCAACTTTACTGTCATTACTCTCAATTCTTTTTCAGGTAGACTGAGTATTTCCTCTTCGTTTGTTTGGTCTGGTGGGTTTTTACCTTGCTCCTTCATCTGCTGTGTGTTTGTCTGTCTTCTCATTTTGCCTAACTTACTCTGTTTGGGGTCTCCTTTTTGCAGGCTGCAAGTTCGTAGTTCCCGTTGTTTTTGGTGTCTGCCCGCAGTGGGTAAGATTGGTTCAGTGCATTGTGTAGGCTTCCTGGTGGAGGGGACTAGTGCCTATGTTCTGGTGGTTGAAGCTGGATCTTGTCTTTCTTATAGGCAGGACTGTGTCCGGTGGTGTGTTTTGGGGTGTCTGTGACCTTATTATGATTTTAGGCAGCCTCTCTGCTAATGGGTGGGGTTGTGTTCCTGTCTTGCTAGTTGTTTGGCATAGGGTGTCCAGCACTGTAGCTTGCTGTCATTGAGTGGAGCTGGGTCTTAGCATTGAGATGGAGATCTCTGGGAGAGCTCTCACTGACTGATATTACGTGGGGCCAGGAGGTCTCTGGTGGACCAATGTCCTGAACTCGGCTCTCCCACCTCAGAGGCTCAGGCCTGACACCCGGCTGGAGCACTGAGAACCTGTGAGCCACATGGCTCAGAAGAAAAGGGAGAAAAAAAGAAAGAAAGAAAGAAAGAAAAAATTAAAATAAAAAATTAAAAAATAATTATTAAAAATAAAAAAATTAAAAAGTAATAAAAAAAAGAAAAAAAAGAAAGAAAGAAGAGAGCAACCAAACCAAAAAACAAATCCACCAATGATGAGAAGCGCTAAAAATTATACTAAAATAAACAACAACAAAAAAACGGACAGACAGAACCGTAGGACAAGTGGTAAAAGCAAAGCTATACAGGCAAAATCACACACAGAAGCATACACATACACACTCACAAAAAGAGAAAAAGGAAAAAAAAAATCTATATATTAAAAAAAAAAGAGGAAGAGAGCAATCAAATCAATAAACAAATCTACCAATGATAGTAATCTCTAAACACTAAACTAAGATAAACATAAAGCCAGAAACAAATTAGATGCAGAAAGCAAACCCCAAGTCTACAGTTGCTCCCAAAGTCCACCTCCTCAGTTTGGGATGCTTTGTTGTCTATTCAGGGATTCCACAGATGCAGGGTACATCAGGTTGATTGTGGAGATTTAATCCGCTGCTCCTGAGGCTGCTGGGAGAGATTTCCCTTTCTCTTCTTTGTTCGCACAGCTCTTGGGGTTCAGTTTTGGATTTGGACCTGCCTCTGCGTGTAGGTCACCTTAGGGTGTCTGTTCTTTGCTCAGACAGGACGGGGTTAAAGGAGCAGCTGATTCGGGGGCTCTGGCTCACTCAGGCCGGGGGGAGGGAGGGGTACGGATGCGGGGCGAGCCTGCGGCGGCAGAGGCCAGCGTGATGTTGCACCAGCCTGAGGCGCCATGTGTTCTCCCGGGGAAGTTGTCCCTGGATCACGGGACCCTGGCAGTGGCGGGCTGCACAGGCTCTCGGGAGGGGCGGTGTGGATAGTGACCTGTGCTTGCACACAGGCTTCTTGGTGGCTGCCGCAGCAGCCTTAGCGTTTCATGCCCGTCTCTGGGGCCCGCGCTGATAGCCGTGGCTCGCACCCGTCTCTGGAGCTCGTTTAGGCGGTGCTCCGAATCCCCTCTCCTTGCGCACCCCAAACAATGGTCTCTTGCCTCTTAGGCAGTTCTAGAGTTTTTCCCGGACTCTCTCCCGGCTACCTGTGGTGCACTAGCCCCCTTCAGGTTGTGTTCCCGCCGCCAACCCCAGTCCTCTCCCTGGGATCCGACCGAAGCCCGAGCCTCAGCTCCCAGTCCCCGCCCGCCCCGGCGGGTGAGCAGACAGGCCTCTCAGGCTGGTGAGTGCTGGTCGGCACCGGTCCTCTGTGCGGGAATCTCTCCGCTTTGCCCTCCGCACCCCTGTGGCTGCGCTCTCCTCCGTGGCTCCGAAGCTTCCCCCCTCCGCCCCCCACAGTCTCCGCCCGCGAAGGGGCTTCCTAGTGTGTGGAAACTTTTCCTCCTTCACAGCTCCCTCCCACTGGCTCTGGTCCCGTCCCTATTCTTTTGTCTCTGTTTTTTCTTTTTTCTTTTGCCCTACCCAGGTATGTGGGGAATTTCTTGCCTTTTGGGAAGTCTGAGGTCTTCTGCCAGCATCCAGTAGGTGTTCTGTAGGAGTTGTTCCACATGTAGATGTACTTCTGATGTATTTGTGGGGAGGGAGGTGATTGCCACATCTGACTCCTCCGCCATCTTGAAGGTCTCCTTCCAAAATAGTTTTGGGTATAGAGATAATATCAGGAAGTCAAAGAAGCTGAAAATAGTCACAAATAGGAGACTCACTTAAATTTAAATTTCTGAGTCATATTTAAATTTAAATTTAAATTTCTGAGCATTTGGATTTTAAATTGTGATTTAACAGGTAAGACTATAAAATTACTGGATTATGATCAAGATTTCAACTTTGGGGTGTGTAAGGGAGTGATATAAAATGATTGGTGGTTTTTTGAAGATTGCAGATTTGAATAATGAGTGTTAGAAATGAGTAAATGTACTCTTTCAGGAAAAAAGCCAAAAAGAAAGATATCTATAAACATCTCTTTTTGAGAGGCGATGTAACACAGTGGTTAAGTGCATGGGCTTGGGGGCTCACCGGCTTGGATTAGATCCTGGCTTTGCTACATACTAACTCTGGATCAAGTTGCTTAAATGTTTTGAAAGTTAGGGATAATAGGACCTACCTTAAAGGGTTATTGTGAGCATCCCATGAGATAATAAATTTAATTGCTCAGAACAGTGTCTGGTGCAGAGTAAACCTGCAAGAAATATTAGGCATCCCTGTTGAAGCATGTAAAGTGTGCCATTTTCACAGTGGCTTTTCTGAGGGAGGTGTTACGGCAGAAAGGTGTTGACTTTCCCTGTGAAAGGTATCCCAGCACTTGTGTTACCATGTGTAGCTAGGCTACAACCATGAGTACACGCTGCTGATGCAATTTTAATATTGTTCATTGTGCATAAAGACTTCTGAACCTTTTATGTTACAGGCAGTAAATCTTTAGAATGTGTGTCATTGGTTTGTTTTCTGTATTCAGTGGTGGTTTTCCGAGTTAATATTTGGTTGTAGGACCCATGGATTGAAACTTTTCTTTTTAATGGGCTGAGGAACAGTGTGGACTAATATTATTATGCATATGTAAAATATGAATTTAAATTTTTACTTGCCTCACAGGCATTTGGATGAGAAGTTCTTCTCCTGTTCTGGGATAATGCTGGACAATGCTTAGATCTACACATTTCCTTGGTTTTTGCCTGCCTTTATTTCTGGCTTTGAGAAAAACATGCATAATCAGAGGGAATGATCAACGTCCCCTTTCCCCTTTGAGGGTGTCCACAAACACCCTCACACCCACTTCAGATCTTCCTATTTTTGTGCAAAGGAGAACTTTTTGTAGGAGGGGGAAAGTCTGGGATTTCTTTGAGATGTGATGGCAGGAAATGTTATCTGTAGCCAGCAAGCTAACAAACATAGGGACATAATTGTGTTTCTTGGAACATTTTTTATGTATGGTTTGTTGGAGGAGAATTTCAGAATATCTTTTTTTTTTTTTCAGAAACCAACAACCTAGAACTATCTCAAGGCTTAGCAACTTTTCCTTCTGGCTATTATTACAAAAATCAGTGGAGGCCCAGAAAGTTTAAGATGCGCAAGTTTAATGACCCTGACAACATTACAGAATGCTTACAGAGAAAAGTGGTGTATTTATTTGGTGACTCGACAATCAGGCAATGGTTTGAATACCTCACTACATTTGTTCCAGGTTGGTACTTTGCTTTTTGTTTCATAACTCTTTCCCACACATACAAAATTCAGCTTTGAAATAAGCAGACCCAGTCCGGTGCCTGAAGAAAGGCATCAGGTGAGGAAGCAGTTATTTCTCTGTAGGACTGAAGAGGTGTCCTAACCTTGGAGAGATGAGTGATAGTTTCTGATCAATGGTGGGGCTGTGACACATCGATGTAAGCACTGGCTGCTTGTTGAATTTCATACCACTCATGAGCTGTGTGACCCTGGACGAGTCATGTACTTCTCAGGGCTTCACTTCTCCAAGTGTGAGCTGAGGCAGCAGGACACCATCACCTCACAGGTGTCTTTCACTTCTAGCATTCTGGGCTGTGAGATAGAAGTGAACATTTCCAGTTGTTTCTCTTCTAGTTCTGTTTGGTCCAATTCCAAGTTTATCATAGATTTAAGTGGAAGGAGGCAGCGAAACTGTCGCCCATTTTAATGCATCCATGCAGCAGAGCTGTCCCTGCTCACCCCTTGGGCCGTCCATTGGTGTGACTCTGAGGTGGAGCTGCCTCCCAGCAAGGGAGACTCTGGTCAGTCCCAGTCTTCTTAGCTTCCTGGTCTCCCTGCTGGGCTCTGGGGCAGCTCTCCAGACTTGGAATAAAACCCCACTCATTGGAGGGCCATCCATCCCTTATTCACAGTGGGCCTTTTCCTCTTCCTGGAAGTGGTGTGGATGGAGTGAGGAGGGATGGATTCGGGGCAGCAGGACTAAAGGCCCCGCTTAGAGTTTAGAGAGCTGATGAATAGTTCTGTGGGAACTGGGTGTTTTTGTTTGTTTGTGTGTTTTTAATTTTTTTTTTTAAACTTTTTATTTTTGGAGTATAGCCGATTAACAATGTTGTGATAGTTTCAGGTGCGCCGCAAAGCAACTCTGCCATACATATACATGTATCCATCCTCCCCCAAACTCCCTTCCCATCCAGGCTGCCACATAACATCGAGCAGAGGGAACTGTTTTTTATGGCTGTTTATGGACAGGGCTTTTCATAAAGCAAATTCCCACAGTTGGGAGTGGTTGTGTGTGATGTTTTTCTTTTTTCTCTTTTATTTATTACATCAACTTAGTTTCACATTTAACTTTTAGAAGGAAAGGAGGAAGTAGATATGACCCCCCAAAATAGAAAGTTAATTCCATTTTTGATTTGCTTGCTTTTTTATTGAAACAGACATACCAGAGTTCTAGTTGGTAAAGCATAAGTTAAAAAGCAGGAGAAGGGAAATCATTTGTATGGCATGATGCTAGGCACAGTTTGGTGCTGACCAGGCAGGGCCCTCCAGGAGCCTGTAGTTGCTTGATTCTTTTTTTTACTAGATTTATTTTATTTATTTATTTTTGGGCTGCGTGCGGGCTTTCTCTAGTTGCAGTGAGTGGGGGCTACTCTTCATTGCGGTGTACGGGCTTCTCATTGCGGTGGCTTCTCTTGTTGCAGAGCACAGGCTCTAGGCACGCAGGCTTCAGTAGTTGTGGCACACGGGCCTCGGTAGTTGTGCTTGCGGGCTCTAGAGCACAGGCTCAGTAGTTGTGGCGCACAGGTTTAGTTGCTCCGCGGCATGTGGGATCTTCCCGGACCAGGGCTTGAACCCGTGTCCCCTGCATTGGCAGGCGGATTCTTAACCACTGCGCCACCAGGGAGGCCCCAGGTGCTTGATTCTTAAGTTCTAATGACGTAGCTTGGTATTTCCTTTCATAGCAATGATCACATTGCGTGTCTTGATCATTTTCCACCCTACCCTTTGCAGACAGATCTTTACCCGATAAAACATTGTGTTGGGCTTGATCTTAATCAAAAGAAAGAATGGTTAATTGAGCTTTTATTCAATTTAAGTGGGGCCACATGCTAAGTAGTAATGAATTAGGTATGAGAATCTAGAAGAGGAGCCTGGGAACTCATGGAGAAAAAAGTGAAACCTTGACTTTAACCCTTAAGAGTAAATAATATGGGACAATTATAGTTTGATGTTACTTCTTCAGAATTGACTGTAAACTCCTTGAAGGCAAGGACTGTGACTTACCCATCTGAGCATTGCTGGCTTTTTTTTTTTTTTTAAAGCTGGGAAACTATTCTAATTTATTTTATTATTTTTTTATTTGATTTTTTTTCTTTTTGGCCGTGCCATGAGGGATCTTAATTCCCTGACCAGGGATGGAACCCATGCCCCCTGCAGTGGAAATGTGGAGTCTTAACCATTGGACCGCCAGCAAAGTCCTGCATTGTTGGCTTATAGCACAATAGTGCTGGCACGGAATAGGTGCTTAGGAAATGTGAATTCAGTTTGGCTGCCAAGGGTTACTTAATCTGGTCTGTGTGAGGCACTTATAGGAATATTTAGGGATATGAGACAGACCCTCTTTCCTCATGGGGTGAATGTTCAGTGATGAATTGTACAGCCTTTTTGAGGAGTAATAAGGGAGAATAATCATTGATTCCTGGGATCTTCAGAGAGCAGGACTTGGAAACACAACTTAGATAAAGTAGAGGGAGAGAAGGGAATTCTAACTTGTGCTGCTGTGTTTGTTATGACAGAGAGAGAGAAGTTTTCTAAGACATAAACAGGGTTTTCCATCCATAGGGTGAAATTGAAAGTCAAAAGAAGCGTGGTTGCTTCTTTCTTTTGCTTATTTCAAAAAGAGGTATTTGGTTACTATTATGTGTTTGTAAAAAAGCAGAAGTTATAGTTCTTGACCTGGAAGAAATAATATTGATCTGTCAGAACAGTAATGTGTAAATGCCAAATCGATGTTTAGATATTCAACAGTCAGTGCAAACAGGAAGGTTTCTTGGCCTAATAATTAGAGGTAAACAGGTTATTTTGCTTTTCAGGTCTAGAATCAATTGCTGATGGTGTTACTTGCAATGTCATGCTTATGGAGTGATTTAAATAATAAATATGTTAAAATAGAAAGGTCCATTGAAGCCAAGGGGGCCAAGGTGGAGTGAAATAGGTGTTTCCTTTACATTTGTATTGTACCTTTTTGTTGTTTTATTTAAAAAAAAATTGTTCTTTGAAGCCACTAACTAAAGAATAATCAAAATATATCGCTTGGTTTAAACATTCTTATGAACCTGAGTTTTCCTTGTTTCAGATTTAGTGGAGTTTAGCTTGGGTAGCCCCAAGAATGTGGGTCCCTTCCTTGCGGTGGACCAGAAGCACAACATCCTGCTCAAATACCGCTGCCACGGTCCACCGATCCGCTTCACCACCGTCTTCAGCAATGACCTCCGTTACGTGGCGAATGAGCTGAATGGCATCGTGGGAGGGAAGAACACAGTGGTGGCCATAGCTGTGTGGTCTCATTTCAGCACCTTCCCCTTGGAAGTGTATATCCGGCGGCTCAGGAACATCCGTCGAGCCGTGGTCCAGCTCTTGGATCGAAGCCCTAAGACTGTGGTAGTCATCCGGACAGCCAATGCCCAAGAGCTGGGACCTGAAGTGAGCCTTTTCAACAGCGACTGGTATAACTTTCAGCTGGACACCATCCTTCGGAAGATGTTCTCAGGAGTTGGAGTATATCTCGTTGACGCCTGGGAGATGACCCTGGCCCATTATCTGCCCCACAAGCTACATCCAGATAAAGTTATTGTGAAGAACCAACTGGACATGTTCTTGTCCTTTGTGTGCCCCTTGGAGACCTAGTCTGCCCTGCAGGGTACTGGAGGAATCACATTCAGTGACCTTCTCTATCACCTGCACTGCGGAAAGTTTATGGGTGGCCCTATGGAGAGATGGCTGCCATTGATATGTATTTAAAATTTTAAAAAAGAGCTGGACTTTATATAATGACTTGTAAGGAGCTTAGAAAATGCAGATTACATTTATATCTACCTATAGGATTTTTTCCCATCTTGACTTATCCATGGGGGAACGATTATTAACAGCATTTACACACTATATTGCCCTTGTAACCAAAGATACTAGTGAGTGTGTTTGAACTAGCTTCTCCTGGGAGGGGAGGGGATACTGTGCTAAAAAGTGTGAAAAATGTTGTGACCTAAGTGGAAGGGACAAGTTTGGTTGGCAGTGGAGTGTTTGTAGCTTGTCTGGTAAAGGAAATTGAGCACATTTACATGAATAGCGTAATTGGTACATCTTCAGTGGGAAGTGAATTAACCCCAAGGCTTGTAGTCAGTGGCTCCTGTAACACACTGAAGACTGCTGTGTCTTAGAAGTTTCTCTTGATGATCCAGTTTTTTCTGAATTACTTGAAAAGGCCAGTGTCCTTGGTCAGAACTTTCTAATGAGAATATTTACAGTGTCTGGCTTTTATCTAGAAAAGAAGCAAAAGTGAAATATGCAAGCAGTATATGTAAAATCTGTGCATTGAATTGATATTTGCATTGGGTAATTCCTACTTATCTGATTAAGCTAAATTTTACAGGATGAATACTTATTCTAAAATAACCACTTTTGGAGCTGGAAGGGGGAAATCTATAAGGGAAAATTTATTTTTGTGTTCTGAAGTTTGAGGGTTTTAAGAATTGACTTTTATGTAAAGATTGCTATTGTTTGTTATAAAGTTGTGGAAATTATTTCCATCAATTTCGACTATTTCTTTTTTGGTTGTTATTTTGAATTGCATACCCAAATTAGAAATTAAAATCTAATTAAAAATTAAATTTAGATATTGAAATCTGTGATGGGTTGATTTGGGCATAAGGTACACACATTCTGTCATGCTTGGAAGTAAAAGGTGCTGTTCCTATTGGCTATCTTAAAATAATTGAATTATCAATTTTACTTGACTGTCTTTACCTTATTAATTTTAAATAAGTTTAAATTAATTTGTGCCATTTAGTAAGTACTCTTTTCTTTTTGAGCTACAATAGAGTATAGTTTTGTTTATCCCTAAATGAACATGTGAAGAAACTGGGGAGGCTTTAGAGATGAAGACAGATGCCTAAAGCATGAAAAAATGCACCCTTAGAAGAATGTGTCAAAGAATCTGGGTTTTTAACTTAAAACAGAGAGTTTAAGATCTTTCTTTCCTAGCCTTGAGGGCCACCTTCAAGTTTATAAAATAAATAAATATGATTTTAAATTATTTTCTGAGTCTGAAGTGGAGCAGGTAGTTAAATATATTAAGATGGCTTAATTTTAATGGCCTTTAACCTTTAGAGTGTCTAAGGATCACTTGGAATATTTTTTTTTTAAGTTTTCTTTAAAATTAATTAATTTTTTTTGGCTGAGTAGGGCCTTCATTGCTGCGTGCAAGTTTTCTTTCTTTGAGGCGAGCGGGGGCTACTCTTTGTTGCGGTGTGTGGGCTTCTCACTGTGGTGGCTCCTCTTGCTGCTCAGCGTAGGCTCTGGGCGTGTGGGCTTCATTAGTTGTGGCACATAGGCTCTGTAGTTGTGGCACATGGGCTTAGTTGCTCTGTGACACGTGGGATCTTCCTGGACCAGGGCTCGAACCCGTGTCCCCTGCACTGGCAGGCGGATTCTTAACCACTGCGCCACTAGGGAAGTCCCTCACTTGGAATATTGGATAAAAATGCAGAATTAGGGGCTATGCCTCTGGGAATTGCAGAATCAACCTTAGTGACAAATGCCCAGGAGTTCTGATGCAATGGTGGTATTCTACATTTTGAGAAACACTAAGGGAAAAGGGAAGATAGAACTAAGGAAATAATATTTTTTGTCTATTATTTTAGGAGCTTTTCCCATAACATTTAATTCTGATCATGATCTAATAGTGCAGATAATGGCTCCATTTTATAGATGAGGAACTTGTGTTTAGATTTGAACTAAAGTATGTAAGAGTCCATAGCCCTTTTCAACTAGAACTTTTTGGACTTTGTCAAGAGGTTTTATTTTTTATGAAAGAATTTTTGAGCATTTACTCAAGGATCACTGGAGGAGGCTGAGTCACGTCTTCCCAGGAGAATTTCAATTTCCACTGCCTCTCCAGAGCTTTGGAGTGGTACTACTTGTTTGTGCAAATGATTTCTCATGATCTCATCCCATTATTTTTTGATTTAGTGACATGTCCTAAAGATTTGATGACACAGTTTCTTAACGTATTCTCATTCACTCTGTCCTTCTAATGTGTCTTTCTATGCTCGTGTGGAAGTTAAAAAAAATGCCTAAGTGTAGAGTTTGGAATATTACCTAAATCATTCTCAGAACAATTAGATACTATATTTTAATTTCTTCTGAAAAGTTTATTTTAAGCCAATACCACAGAGTTGTGACTGTTAGTGTGCCAACCAAATAATATATTTTAAATATATTTTCCATTATAAATGTAAAGGATATTAAATATAAAAATATTGTAAAATCTAGAAAAAGAAAATCTATGGATAGAATCCATAATTCTATCATCTGCGATGAGCATTAGCAGTTTGGTTTATTTTCTTCTAGGTTTTTTAAATCACATAGCTGTAATCACAGAGAACATGTAATTTTTATCTGTGTTTTTAAATTTAACATACAAATATTTTTCTATGTTTTCATGACATAATTATAAAAGTCTGCCTAACAGTTTAGCCAAATGATATCATTATTTACATAGGTTGGCCATTTAGATTTATAATAAAATATTATAATGGTGATTAATATATAATTTCACTGGGTTAAAATATCGATTTTTATTTTGGAATGACAGCATTAACTTCATTTAGTGGATCGCCTCATATTCTAGAACTCAAATGATTGATTTGATGCTACTTGTGAAAGGGAGAATCCATAATAAGGCTCTTCTATGAAAATTATATTTTATAAAAGTTAAGAGTAACTTTTCTTTAGCAAATATAAGTTTGTTGTTCCAATATAATCCATTTTACCATTCTGAACAACCATCATTTTGTTAAATACCAACTGACTGATACTTCCCAGCTTCAGGTATTAAGTTTCAGATTGATACATCTGGGTGCTTGCCAGGAATGTGTATGGTAAGCCTTTATATCCGTGTGTTGCAAGCCAGAGGTGAGTCTGCTTCTGGGCCCTATTAAAGGAAATAGTTACCCAGAAGGTACTAGGAAATAAACGTCCAAGGGAAACAGCAGAAATAGACCTCCCCACTCCGTTCCCACGCCCCTCCCTCCCCCACCCCCCAAAAAAGCTGCTCAGCATTATCTTTGTAGATCTGGGTAAATTCAGCTTTTAAAGATTAGCTAGTCGCTCATGCCAGAAATCCAAGTGTATTCATTCTCTTGTGTTAAACATTATTCTCTCCAGGGTTTATGTCTACAGTGGAGTGCATTTGCCTGACTCCTCAGTGTGCAATAAATAAGTAAGGTCTGGAAAGTGCTCTTTTCCTCTTTGAAAGTGAGACCACAGTCCCAGAGTGCTAGGGGCGCCTAGGAATCCTGGGGGAGGACGGGGGTGAGGGTGGAAAATCGGAGGGTTTTTGAGGGCATCAGTTTATAAGACGCAGGAGGTAGAAGGGCACAAAATACACTTCAAGTTCACTTCGTCTCAGAAGTGCACTTACAGCTTAACTTTTTAGAAAACGTGTGAACTTAAGTGTATTACATTTTGCTTTTTAATATTCTGCGTGAAATGAGAGGAAGTCAGGCTTCTTTTAAGAAGGACGGTCTGCTGTCTTAAAGTTTTAAGGATCTTCTGGTGTTTAGGTCTAGATGCCCGTTCCTATTGGAGAACCAGACATTTCCTGTCTAATTCTAAAGCTGGATTGTAAGACTGCCTTGCGGGGGGGTGGGGGTGGGGGGGGGGGAGGCGGGGGGAAGCAGTACAGAGATGACAGTCGAAAGTGTCCCAAAAGAAAAAGAAGCCACAGTGAAACCTAATGTCGTAGAAGACATCCTTTCACTGTTGCGCAATGGTTCATTCTCTGTTTAAATTCACCCCACATGAAAATAATGTAATCTTCATGTTACGGGACCACTGCTCTATTTACATCGCAGATTCCTTGTCCTTTAGTTTGTCAGGCACACGATGGGGACACTACTTTCTGATTGCCATATTTGAAAAGCCGCGCTGTAGAAAGTATCCCCCTCCTCAGCCCCCGTACTTAAAGGCTGTACAGAAAAAGCGAAAGAAGCAGAGAAGGTGAATCTAAGGAGGGGGCAAGGCCAATGCAGGCAGAAACTTTACTGAGACGTTTAAAAAAGGCATCCCTAAAAAAAAAAAAAAAGTTTTGTTTACAGATTTGCTTCTGATTCCTCTGCGCGGTTCCAGTCCGGGTCTTGGAGCCGACCCTTGAGGGGAATGTCCGGGACTAGGGTCGGTACCTTTCTGGCCTGGGAATTTCCAGGGTGCAGAAAAAAAAGTCCACGAACTAAGTCCGTGCTGCTCCCTTCCCGCCTCCTCCGCCCCTCCTCTGTGCCCACGCAGCCCCTTTCGAATGAGAGTTGGACCGTATTCTGTATTTTAGGAAACAGGTCCTTAGCGTCCCCCGCCCCCATCCCTTTCTAGAGCGGTGAGCAGCAAGCGAACGCTATAAAGGGGGCCAGGGAGAGGGCCTGGCCTTCTCTTGCCAAGAGGTCAGACGCCGAGTTCGTAGAGAAAAAGGCTGCTTAACTGTCGCTGCTGCTTATCATGTAACCTCAAAAGGAAACTGATCATCTTTCTCATGCTCTCACGTACTGGGGTTATTATCGCTGATTACAGCTGGAAACAGTTGATTTGCCTTTACGTATTTGTATGACTTGACTCTTCAAACACAAAGGTATATTTTTATTTTTTGATATTTAGTATGAAAAAGTATCTTAAATGCTTTTTTTTGGTGTTTTCTTTTCCCATATTCAGATTCTTTACTTTGGAGTCACTTTCTGATATTTGGGTGATCATACTTGTTTTGGGGCAAAATATTAGGGGGCAGTATTTTGGGGAAGGAAAATTTGGGATGTTTTTATAGTTTGATAATGACTATGAATTGTGTCTGTTCGCCTTGAAGGCCCAGGAAAGACTAAGATGCTGATGGAAGAGGTTGGTAGGATGGGTGATGAAAGTATCATAAATCTAATGTAAAAACTTTTATTTAGCCAGTGAAGTAGCCTATGATACTCCTAGGTAGAAATCTCCCAGGAAGTTTGAGTGTGGGCTTAGAGGTATACTTTCTCACCGAGGGTAGGCATAGAACTATATCTTTATGGAAAAATATATCTGAGTAGATCAAAATGTTGTATAGCATGTAGTTCTTATATTACCTTTGTAAAATGAAAGACATGTATTGCAAGACCATTGTATGAACAAAGGAAATCTCGAAGTTTGATGACTTGGCTGAACCCCCAGATCTATTACAATCTGGGATTTTGTGTGAATAAAAGTACATTTCTAGGTAGGATGGATTGAGATTCTCTCCAGGAGGATTAGTGAACTGGCCGTATGGGGTGGAGGTGTCTCAGAGGATGACATTTATTATGTAAATTTTAAGCACTTTATAATATATATTCCCTCACTTTAAATCTGGCATCTAAAGAAATACATTATTGATCAGGTGGAATAATTTTTTTTTTTTTTGCCTCTCCTGTCAGTAGGTTGTTTAGACAATAAAAGAAGAGAAAATTTTCCAAGGCTTATTCATTCCCCTCAACAATCCCTGATAGAGGAGGAAGGAGATCAACCACACAGATCATCTAAACATTCAGATAACCCTAAAGTCTTTTTATTTGGCTTCAGAGTACAATGTATGATCTACCACCTCTCTTCATTAGAACATCAATTTGCTTTTGCTAAAGACACAGTTGGGTAGGGTACAGAGGCTATAGGAGAGACAGTCTGGGAAGAGTTAGCACAAGAGCTGGGTGCATGGGAGTCCCCTGGTGGCCTAGTGGTTAGGATTCCAGGCTTTTAATGCTGGGGTCTGGGTTCAGTCCCTGGTGGGGGAACTGAGATCCGGCAAGGCATGCGGCGTGGCCAAAAAAAAAAAAAGTGGGCGCACAACAAACCTCGTGTTAAATGTTTAGCACTGTCCTTCCCAGAATGGAGGTGATGACCATGCTCAGAATAATTTATTTGTCCAGCTACAGACTTTTCCTCATTGAGGAAGTTGAGGCAAACCTCTCTCATTCTACTTTGTCCTGAAAGAAGTCTAGAACCAAAAGAAACCCTCTCAGAAGTTAAAAAGCTGTGGAGAGCGCTACTGAGAGGGAAGATTTTCTAATTATTCTGAGATGCACAGTGAACTGCTCCTGAGAAAACCATTTACTTTTGGCTCTTAGCTGACATTGGTCTGGTGGCCTCTTGATTTTTCCCCCCAGGTTAATAGGAAGATCAGGAGGCTGACTTCACCTTTTGGCTTTCTTGGCCTGATGCTGAACTCCTGATGGTGAGAAAGGTGGATATTCCTAATTCCAGATGTTACCTGGGCCTTGACTGATGTAGTCAAAGTGGGCGGTGGGATGCTTCTAAAATTTCTATGATTCTTGGATCTCTTAATCAATTTTTGAAGTTGCCCCAAAGTTACTATGAACTTCATAGGCATTTTACTGTGATTTCTTGTGAACTAAGATTTTTTTGATGGTTTAGCATCTTTTTAACCATTTTGAATTTCCACTGTTTTCCATGAGAAGAGGACGCATGCATACATCTAAGAGGGGAATTCAGCTCTCTGCTGACTGGCAGTTTCGGGGTTATGTAATCTCTAACAGGCTCAGAGAGCATCATGCCCCCTACAGTTTTGGTGAAGCCCGTCATTAAATCTTGCATACGTGGTTTCTGATTAAAGCACTTCCTGTTCCTTTACTTTGGGACTGTCTGTGAGGTAAAACACTTTCCTTCCAAGCTAAGTGGATGAAAATACACTACTGCTTCTTGGGGGAGTTAGTGGATAGGGAATTTACATTTATTAAACACTCGTTTTGGGAGTTGACCAGCAAGATCTCATTCAGCCCTCATAATGGCATCTGAGGTAGGCATAATTAGTCTTATTTTATAGATGAGGAAATTGAGGCTCAGAGGGATTGACAGTTGGTTCAAGATCCCCCAGATCGTAAGTGGCAGAGCTTGGATTTGAATCTGAGGGGCCGTGTCCCCATAGCCAGTGCCCTTGCCACCAGGCCACTGAGATATTAGCGGAGGTACAATGAGGAGAGGTCAACCTTTTTTCCAGGGCTCTGATTTCCCTAGGGTCCCTCCTTTTCCCTAGCTCACACCTGGCTACCATCTACTCCCTGTTCAGTTTTAACTGGTGGTTAGTTAGGGTAGTTGATAACCACCATAACCCTTCATATTTTAAGAAGACCACAGGGAAAATCAGACCTCAAAGAGTGAAGCTATATGGTGGAATTAATGGGAGTGGTTGGGCTAATGTTTGGGGAGAGGCAGCCTCTTAGTTGTTGAGTCGTTTTTGGACACAACAGCTGGGATTATAAAGAAAGGGGAATCCTGCTGCTTGCTCACATTGCTCCCCTCAGGATGTTTTCTTCCATGCTGAAAAGCTAAGGCTTGGAAGAGCATTCCTAATCACACCTCTGGTGAAGGGCCCTCTGCTGCTGCTTCTGAAGAGAGGAGCTGCGGGCATCTGCCAAACCCGTTCACCTGCTCTCAACCATCCCTGCTATTGCAGAGTGAGTTAACTACCTGAACTAACTTCTTTGAGGGGGTAGGCCCCAGGATAGAAATTTGCATGTTTTGTATCTGGTGATTTTTAAAAAAATTTTGCATGATTCTTTTCCAGTTTGCATTTCCTATAGGCTCCGTAGTATAGGATGAGTGGAGTAATAAATAAATCTACTTGGATGGTATTTGTCTTTTAAGGCAGTGTTTCTCAAACTTTAATGTGCATAAGAATTACCTGGCGATCTCATTGAACTACAGATTCTGTTTCAGTCAGTCTGGGGTGGAGCTTGTAATTCTGCATTTTTAATAAGCTTCAGGTGATTCTGATATTGCAAGGTCCACACTCTGAGTAGCAAAATTATAAGGCTCCTTAAATTCCAGGTAATGAGAAAAATTATGGAGTTTTTCTATAAAATCTGCATATGTCATTTTACCAGGTAGAAAAATAAACTATGTCATGGTATGTTACCATTACAATGGTAATGCTACATTCTCTATACATGATACTAAATATCTGAATTAAACTTCTCAAAAACCCGTTAATCAATTAGATGTTATATCATCTCTACAATGGCAATTTTTGGATACTTGGAGACACTAAAAATGAATTTCTCACTTTTTGTTCAGATGTTTAGTAGTGTGCAGATACTTTTAATATTGGTGATAGACTTTTGGACACATTTTAGTGTTGGTTAGTATGTGTGCATTCCCAGCCCTCTGATTATTTCAGTCAGGTTTGCTATTTGTCATGGCACCCATTTTTTAGAGTGGCTAATACTGCAAATCATGCCTTCTCAAAGAGGGTAATATTGCATACAAGAGGGCAAAATTGGTTCTTGGGGGGGCAATATCTCAGATATCACAATGGTTTGTGGCCCTCTAAAGGACCATTGTACATAAACAAATATACAGTGTATCTGTGGTTTTATTTATTTATTTTTTTGGCTGCGTTGTGTCTTCGTTGCTGTGCGTGGGCTTTCTCTAGTTGCTGTGAGCGGGGTCTACTCTTGCTTGTGGTGCGCGGGCTTCTCATTGCAGTGGCTTCTCTTGCTGTGGAGCACGGGCTCTAGGGGCATGGGCTTCAGTAGTTGGGGCACGCGGGCTCAGTAGTTATGGCTCACAGGCTGTAGAGTGCAGGCTCAGTAGTTGTGGCGCACGGGCTTAGTTGCTCCGCGGCATGTGGGAACTTCCCGGACCAGGGCTCGAACCCGTGTCCCCTGCATTGGCAGGCAGATTCTTAAGGACTGCACCACCAGGGAAGTCCCTATCTGTGGTTTTAAACTTTCATCAGGAGACGGTTAGGGAAAAAATATCTACAAAGTTCCTTAGTGGGTATGATAATGAAAGAAAGGTTGAAACACACAGCTGTAAATGCTCTTACACATACTTATTCAATTGAGGTCAAAAAGATTTTCCCCTGGCATGTTGTCTCTTTGTGTTTTGCTTTGTGTCTGCATCATTGCCATGGATTTTTAAAGCACCTGCTTCTAGAAGAGGGATGATTCCTTTTTTTTCATATTTCTTTATTTCAGGAACATTTTCTTCTATTATATCCTTAAATGTTTTAAATATTTTAAGAAATTGTGATAAAGTATACATAACATAAAATTTACCATCTTAACCATTTTTAATTATACAGTTCAATGGCATTAAGTACATTCACATTGTTGTGCAATCATCATTACTATTCATCATTAGAAATTTTTCATCTTCTCAAACTGAAACTTCACATCCATCGAACAACGACTCCCCATTCATCCCTTCCCCAGCCCTTGGCAACCACTGTTCTACTTCCTGTCTCTATGAAGTTGACAACTCTAGGTACTTTATATAAGTGGAATCATACAATATTTGTCCTTTTGTGACTTGCTAATTTCACTTAGCATAATATCCTCAAGTTTCATCCAAGTTGTAGCATGTGTCAGAAATTCCTTCTAAGGCTGAATATGTTCCATTTTATGTACATACCCTGTTTTGTGTATCCATTCTTCCCTTGATGGACACTTGGGTTGCTTCCACCTTTTGGCTACTGTGAATAATGCTGCAGTGAACATAGGCGTATAAATAATCTGTTTTTAGTCTCTGCTTTCAATTCTTTTGGGTGTATACCCAGAAGTGGAGTTAGATCATATGGTAATTCGATGTTTAATATTACCATTTTCTATAGCAGCAGTACCAGGTTGATTTCTTTTTAATACATTTTGTGCAGTGCTTGGCCGAGTGCAGTGAATATATGACAGAAAGTGATATGAAGTTCAGGGTAAATAATCTGCTGAATGATTCAGCATCATGACTCTTAAATCAACCTCTCCTACACACTCACCCTTGCGTGCCCACGTATTACAATGTATGCACTTTTCAAACAAGTGCATGGCTGGGAATTTAGAAAATATGGGTCAGATCCTTTTGAAGATGTGGACTATTTACCATGGAATCCCACATTTAAAAGAAACCTAGAAAGGCTTGTGGGAGACTAAAGGGGTCAGAGCTACAAAGGTGATCCACAGATGTGAATGAAGACTAATCGAACCGAGAACATGTTGAGGGTAGGAATTGCAGGAGTTTGGATTTTCACCCTCCTTTCCTTTCCTCCATCTCCTTCCCTCACCTCTGCAGTGTATGTGCATGGTCACTCCATGAATTTTGGTTGAATAAATAACCCAGAGTGGAAAAAAAAAGTGAAAGAATTTTTTATTTTTGGCTGTGTTGGGTCTTTGTTTCTGTGCGAGGGCTTTCTCTAGTTGTGGCAAGCGGGGGCCACTCTTCATCGCGGTGCGCGGGCCTCTCACTATCATCGCCTCTCTTGTTGCGGAGCACAGGCTCCTGACGTGCAGGCTCAGTAGCTGTGGCTCACGGGCCCAGTTGCTCTGCAGCATGTGGGATCTTCCCAGACCAGGGCTCGAACCCGTGTCCCCTGCATTAGCAGGCAGATTCTCAACCACTGCGCCTCCCGGGAAGCCCGAAAGAATTGTTTGTTTTCTAATCTGTGAAAAGCTATTTTGAAGACTGTAAGAACTTTCTGTTTTATACCTCTGTCCAGGGTAAAGGAGGTGGGTTTAATTAGCAGTGGAAGACAAGGTTTGGAGAGATGGAAAACGAGCACTGGGCAAGGCTGCCGCATTTACCCTTGGCCTCTCTAGTGTCAGGGTAGAGGAACTGGAGCTATCTGAAGGACGGCCGATGCTGATGTATCATGGACCTTCCCAGCCCTGCTGTTCTGTGCTGATGTTTCTCAGCTTTCAAACAGCCAATGGAAACAATTTTGTTTTTTTTTTGCAGTGTTGAACAGCATCCAGCATTAAGATAAGAAAGTGGTTCTTAAACACAACACTAATGTCAAAATCTAGGAATGGCCCCAGATTGCAGCCAAAGTGTTTGTAGCAGGAGGAGGTGGAATGTGTAATGATAATATTTACGAAAGGACATGCTGTCTCCATCCCATACCTCACTTATGTTTGTCAGTTATCCATGTTTCTTGTTGTTCATCTTTGGAGCGGGGGCTTTCTTAAAATGAAGACTAGCCTTTAAGAAAGGTTACCGTTTATATCTTTGTGTAAATTAATTTTGAAATCCCTTCTTGCAGTTTTACTGGAAGAGAAGGGCACCTGATCAGACTGCAGATACGGGGTGAGATGCAGTGGCAGGAGCAGCACAGGGAATGAAATGTGAAGGTTAAAATAAAGCTTGATGCCTCCCCTGTGCTCCTGCATCTTCACCCGACCTCCATGTTTCTGTTCATGGTGCTAGCACTCTAGCAATCTCAAGGCCTTCCCTGGGGTGACCTCTGACTCTGTCCTCCCTTTCAGTGTTCAGTCTTGTAGACTATATGTCTGAAATATTTCTCTAAACAATTCTTCCCTCTTTCCGTTCTTATAAGCACCACTCAAGTTTAGTTCTTTATGACCTGTCATCTCTAATATTGCATGGTGTCTGTCGTGATCATCTACACGCAGCTGTCACTTTATCCTTCCTAAAGCATGGCTTTGATCATGCTTTTCCTATGTTCAAAAACCTTGACTGGCTCCCCGTGGCTTATCACACTAACTCCAATGTTCTCAGGTGGCATCAGGCCCTGTAGGGTAGGGCTCCAAGCTTGACTCCATGATTCTCCTCTTCTATATTCTCTTCAAGTTGGGCTGGTGGTCCAAAGAGGCCAGAATGCTTAACAATCTGGTATTAAATGGAGCTTTGAAAAATGAATATCAACTACAACTATCACCATTGAATGTATGCTGTGTACCAGGTGTTGTGTTGGGCATGTCATGTACACTATCTTATTTAACCTACATACTGACTGAATTCAGTGATGTACCCATTTTATGGATGAGAAAACAGAGTCTTAGAGAAGTTAATTAAAGCTACATGGCTGTTAAGTGAATGAAGCTGGGATTTGAATCTAGGTTTGTTTGACTTCAAAACCCTGTGCTTTTAAGAAGGGATGAAGAATATTACAGGCAAGAATTCTAGCTTGGATAAAAGTTTGGGACAACAATTAGTGTAGTGTTTTCCAGGATCATTTGTAAGACTGCATGTTAAGTAGTAGATAGAAATATGAAGGGATAGTGCATTAGTCTGCTAGGGCTGCCATGACAGTATTACAGACTGGGTGGCTTAAATAACAGAAATGTGTTTTCTCACAGTTCTGGAGGCTGGAAGTCCAAGATCAAAGGGCCAGCAGGTTTCTCCTGAAGGCTCTCTCCTTAGCTGGCAGATGGCTGCCTTCTCACGTGGGCACATATGGCCTTTCCTCTGCACATATGTCCCCGGTGTCTCTCTTTTAATAAGGACATAAGTCAGATTGGATTAGGGCACATCCTAATGGCCTCATTTTAACTTAATTATTTCTTTAAAGGCCCTTATCTCCAAATACAATCATACTCTGAGATACTGGGGACCAGGGCTTCAACATATGAATTTTGGGGGTACACAATTCAGTCCATAACCGATCTGAGGCAGCTGGATTTTGAAGGGTATGAAAACGAGGCATAGGGATTTAGTTTTGATATGGGAGGTCATAGGGTCCAATTGTGGTTCAGCAGGGCTTTCCCAAACAAACTTCCAGCTGCCCTTAAATGTGACGCTTGTGAAAATGCGGACTACAGGATCTGTGGGAAGCATTTTGGAGAAGGAACTTTTAGTACTTTTAAAATTTTTTTACAGTGGAATAAAGGAGCAGAAAGAGACAAAACATTAAGTTCTCTAGACAGTTCTAGAAAAATGAAGATAGTCTTTTGGTGGAGGGTAAAGGAGCCCAGGGGCAGCTAGTTTGGTTTTAGTTCTGTCGATTATACTCTTGGCATCATGGAATTAGAACTCAGAGAAAAGGTCAGAGCTGGAGATAGGAATCTGGAGTTTTTAATACAGGTCAGAGTTGAACCTGTGGGAGTGGGGAAGCTTGCTCAAAGTTCAAAACAGACAGGAGACAAGAACTCTCAGGTCTCAAACTGCTTTGCCATCACATAGGTTTGGAAGATAATACAGAAGTTTTCCAGGACCTCTTTGGCTAAAATAGAATCTCTGGCTGTCTCCCTTTGCCTTGCTTTGTTTTTCTTCACAGCACATTATCACAAGCTGGCTTTATATATATATATTTAAATTTTAAATGTTCTTTTTCTTTTTCTTTTTTTGGCCGTGCCATGCGGCTTGCGGGATCTTAGTTCCCTGACCAGGGATAGAACCCTGGCCACCGGCAGTGGAAGCGTGGAATCCCAACCACTGGACCACCATATTCCACCATATAAAGGGGAATTCCCCTTTATATTTGTATAGCTATTTTATTATTGTCTGTCTTTCCCAGTAGAATGTAAGCTCCATGAGGGCATAGACTGTTTTTGTTCAGTAGTTGTGGCACATGGGCTTAGTTGCACAGCGGCATGTGGGTTCTTCTCGGACCAGGGCTCAAACCCGTGTCCCCTGCATTTGCAGGCAGATTCTTAACCACTGTGCCACCAGGGAAGCCCTGTCCAATAGAATTTAAACTGATGATAGATTGCTGGATATTGCCTTTTTATCTTCTCTTAAAATAAAATTTTTTTCCTTAACAAATATCTTTAGATAAATGAACACACAGACACATATATTTGAGACTCTTGAAATATACAGGCTAAAAACTTAGTTTTGTTTCTGTTTTTCCTTAAATTCTGCTTTCCCCAAATCATGATCACATAGTCCCTTCTCTGCAGTAGAATCTCGTTATGAGAAAGTAGGTGTGACTTTCTTTAAAAATCCAGGTGTTTTAGCAATCTGGTTACTCTTATCAGATTATCTGTTTGCATCTACTCTTTTTGTTGTAATTTTCATTAAGGTTACTTCTGGTGTCCTTGGTTTCTGTCAGACCTTTCTTCCTTTTCCTCATCACACCTGTATTTAAAAATTCACCTCTCATTGTACCTATGTGGTTGCTAACAGTCCATTCAAACATAAGCCTATCGCCTTTCTCTATAATTTTCTCCAGGAGGGCTGCTGCTTATGGTATGGTGTCTCATAAAATACAGCTATAGGTAGGCTAGCCATTGAAACCAAATCCACCCTCCTTCTATTTTCCAAGGAATCATAATCAAAGGTAAACCTGAATCTGCTTGTACTTCATACAGGTGAAGATTCTTGTTAAATCTAGTCCCTCTTTTTCAGGTAGTCTGAGTGGTATAAATGGCACTAGAATTTTTTTTTTTTAAACATCTTTATTGGAGTATAATTGCTATACAATGGTGTGTTAGTTCCTGCTTTATAACAAATGAATCAGCTATACATATACATATGTCCCCATATCTCTTCCCTCTTGCGTCTCCCTCCCTCCCACCCTCCCTATCCCACCCCTCTAGGCGGTCACAAAGCAACAAGCTGATCTCCCTGTGCTATGCGGCTGCTTCCCACTAGCTATCTGTTTTACGTTTGGTAGTGTATATATGTCCATGCCACTCTCTCACTTCGTCCCAGCTTACCCTTCCCCCTCCCCGTGTCCTCAAGTCCATTCTCTAGTAGGTGTGTGTCTTTATTCCCGTCTTGCCCCTAGGTTCTTCATAACCTTTTTTTTTTTTTTTTTAGATTCCATATATATGTGTTAGCATACGGTATTTGTTTTTATCTTTCTGACTTACTTCACTCTGTATGACATTCTCTAGGTCCATCCACCTCACTACAAATAACTCAATTTCGTTTCTTTTTATAGCTGAGTAATATTCCATTGTATATATGTGCCACATCTTCTTTATCCATTCATCTGTTGATGGACACTTAGGTTGCTTCCATGTCCTGGCTATTGTAAATAGAGCTGCAATGAACATTTTAGTATATGACTCTTTTTGAATTATGGTTTTCTCAGGGTATATGCCCAGTAGTGGGATTGCTGGGTCGTATGGTAGTTCTATTTTTAGTTTTTTAAGGAACCTCCCTACTGTTCTCCATAGTGGCTGTAACAGTTTACATTCCCACCAACAGTGCAAGAGTGTTCCCTTTTCTCCACACCCTCTCCAGCATTTATTGTTTGTAGATTTTTTGATGATGGCCATTCTGACTGGTGTGAGATGATATCTCATTGTAGTTTTGATTTACATTTCTCTAATGATTAATGATGTTGAGCATTCTTTCATGTGTTTGTTGGCCTTCTGTATATCTTCTTTGGAAAAATGTCTATTTAGGTCTTCTGCCCATTTTTGGATTGGGTTGCTTGTTTTTTTGATATTGAGCTGCATGAGCTGCTTTTAAATCTTGGAGATTAATCCTTTTCAGTTGCTTCATTTGCAAATATTTTCTCCCATTCTGAGGGTTGTCTTTTGGTCTTGTTTATGGTTTCCTTTGCTGTGCAAAAGCTTTTAAGTTTCATTAGGTCCCATTTGTTTATTTTTGTTTTTATTTCCATTTCTCTAGGAGGTGGGTCAAAAAGGATCCTGCTGTGATTTATGTCATAGAGTGTTCTATGGCGCTAGAATTATCGGGTAAAGTAATTTAAAGCAATAGTTGTCCAACAGATCCGGAATTCCTCCTTAATGGTCTATCACAATCACTGGGGAGGTGTTTTCAAGGGCCATACAACCCCATTTTGAAGATCGTAGTGGCCAGAGAACACCTTACTGGTGGGAGTGTATCATACCTCTCAGGTGTGCTGGGGGAAGAAAGGGGTTGAGAATCACTGGTCAAAGATTCTGAGAGTTAGAACAGACCACATGAAACTAAAAGATGACTTTGTTTCTATCTATCCTCTACTCTTTATCACAGGCTGGTCTTTTGGTCCCCCAGACCCTGTTTGCTAGCATTTATGGAACGTTTAAACTGTATAGGATGATGTAGGCTGATAGGAAGAGGCAACTCTGCAGGGCAACATGTAATCCAGAATGAGGTTAAGAGATGAAATTTGAGCATGCTTGTTGGAAACAGAGAAAAGTGGAAGGATGTTAACAGGAGAATCTGTCTACTGAACCTCATGTCTAATTTAGTGCATCTTTGTTCATTATAATAATTTTCTGACCTACAACTTCTACAGCTATGATTTTAAAAAGAATACATTGAGTTTCTTCCTAACAGTTGGATTGCACAAGTGGGAAAGTACTCTGGGGGGAAATGCTATGCAGACAAAAGGTATGAAAAGTTTTTGCTCAATATGTAACGTATTCTCCCTTCTTCTCTCAGCCACACACATACAAGTAGGTTGGAGATTCACTCAATGGTCATAATAATTTATGGGAACTGGAAGGGAACTAACATGAAATGTCTAGGATGTATCAGATACTTTACGTACGTTGTACATTATCTCGTGTGGTCTTAGCAATTTGATTTAGATATTAATAGTCCACTTTATATGTGAGTAAACTGAGGCTCAGAGATGAAGGACTTGCCCCAAAACACATAGCTGGTCAGTGCTAGAGCTGAGTTTGCAGGCTTCAAAGCCATGACATTGCAGTGCTTCTGAGCACTTTTGCTTAAAGCAAGCGTTCGTAAACTTCTTCTGTAATGAGCCAAATAGTAAATATTTTAGGTTTTGTGGACTAAGAGACAAGATAGAGGATATTATGTAAGGACTTATATAACCATTTAAAATGTAACTTTTAAAAAATGTAGAAACCATTCTTAAGAGACAGGCTGTGCAATAGGCCAGATTTGGCCTGCAGGCCATAGTAGTAAGCAAAATCAATTTTGGGAGAGGTGAGGTGATTGTTTCAATGAATAATTGTCATTAATGTTATATGAAATTTGCATAGTCTTTTAGTAACTGAGAGTTCAGATTTCCTCATTAATGAATTCCAATGTTAAATTATCCTTTCAATTCACAGCAATCCATGTTTGTTATATTTTGTCTGCTAATGTGGATGGTGGTTGGGAAAATTTCATAACTGCGTATTTCACCTTAATCTTTGGCCATTCTCCCAGGCATTAACTACATAAGAGATAAAGTATATATAAACACCTAACAGAGTATTCAGTGCATGGTGTAGTTACTATTAACCTTATCAGTAAATGAAAGTATTATTATATTGTGGGTCTATAATTATTTTTTATTTTGGGGGTAATGATGTCTCTCCTGTACATGGTCTAGGTTAATGTCTCCTTCTCAGCTCTTAAACATTTTTATAATTAGTCTTTCCATTTGTTACATACTACTGTCCTTGTTTATAGAAATTCAGAATAAATCCCTGTAGACTTATGTGAAAAAACCAAGCCCCCCCCAACTCCTCCCCCCACAAAAGCCCCCAAACTTCACGTTTTAAATTCTGAATTAAAAGTTCTAGAAGAAAAATTCTTCTTGATAAAATTTTTCTTCATATAAGGCCCTAATCTAATTTGACAAATATGTGTCACCTGTGTTTAAAAGGAAGGGAAAAGATTATGACTGAAAATTTTGAAAAAGATAAGTCAACATATAAATCTGTGCAATCAACATGTTTATTAAACAACTGTGTACTGAGCATTTAGAAGTATGGTATCCTATTTCTATATTAACAAGGCATTAAGCTCAAATTAACCCACCTTTCAAATTTAACCTTTTCTTCTGGGTAAAGAGAAGGTTTAAGTCATTACCTAAAGGAAAGTAGAATAATGCTGGGAAGATTGGTAGCTTCACGCCTTTGCAGACGCATATGGGCCAATATCTTACACAAAGGAAGAGTGAAGGGTTTTTCCTCTCAAAAATCTTCTTCACGTAATTACTTCAGATCCCAAATTCAACTATGAAACGTTCAGTCCTTTGGGCTTAATTGTCTTCAGATTTTTTTCTCTTTAAAAAATAATTATTCCCATGAAAGGTAACAAAGTTGTTTATTTATATTACAATGTGAATCAGTTTATCAGCATTTTATTTTTTTTAAAAAAATTTTATTTTATATTGGAGTATCGTTGATTAACAATGTTGTGTTAGTTTCAGGTGCAGAGCAAAGTGATTCGGTTATCAGCATTTTCTTCCTGAAAGCTGAGCTAACTTCCCAGAGGATGGAAGTTTTTTAAAGTAGAAGGATATATAGGGAAGGATAATTCTGGACTATGTGTTACCACCTGGAGTCTATAGATTTGTGTGGGAAAAGAGTGGCAAAAAGGAAAATGGAGAGCAAAAAGGGGAGTTGTGTGAAGATACTCTTCTTTCTTCACCATTCTGTTTCATGCAGCTCAGATTTTAGTAACTTTTAAGGCAGGCAAGAATTGACAATATTCCCACATCCAGTATATATGATGGTGGTTTCTTTTGTATGTGTGGAAATGAAATATCTGAATTGTCAACAAGGCAGAGAAAGCAGAAGCAACCACAGAACTTGTAATTCTCTGCCCTTTTAGACAAATCTCACCTTATATTTTGATGTGTGTCTATTATGGATAAAGTTCATTATTATAAATAGAAACTAGGAAACACCCTCATGAACTAAGAACAATTTACTCTAAGGGTGAATTTTAGGAGAGTGCACTTGTTTCATGTGGGTGTTTTATGTGAGTTTGGATCATTACTTATTAGAGACTGTAGTATACCAGCTAGCCCTTCAGAACAACACTGAACATTACTCCATCATATATAGCATATGATTTTGCACAACTCATACACACAGTTATAGTATGTGAATATTTCCTCAAATCCAATGGACAAACTTTTCATTTCTTTGGAAATGAAGTGTTAAGAAAAGGGGGAAGACAAATTTGTCTTCCAATTTACATACTGGGATTTCAATCTGTTGCTAGACTGGAAGGTATTTCAGGATATTGTAGCACTGCTGTGATTCAACCTCTGTTTACAGGGCATCTAATTGACTGAGATGTTCAGCTGTGTGACCTGGCTTTGTACAAGCAGCATCTTCTGCCCATCCATTAGAGGACAGGCCTTGGGTACCTACTGGAAAGCAGTGGAGTTACTTTACATCATGGACATCATAGCTACTCAGAAAATATTTGTGGGACAAAATGTGGCACATTTCATAGGTACTTTAGGCAAGAAAAAGCTCCAGAGAAATGTCTCCAGGGGCACTCTAGCATTAATTTTGCCTTGACACAATTGGTGCATAATATGCAAAGTTGTGCATACAGTATTTAGAGGCGTTACAAGTTCATTCTGTCAGCACTGAGGAGTGTTCTGAGATGTGCATATCTTTCACTAATTCATCCTCATAATGATTAGGTTACTAGACAGGTATATTTACCTGCTTTGACAAATTTCCTCAACGGAAATATAAGGGTATACTGTGCTTTGATATCAGATGTTAATAATTTGCTGCAAACAGGACCTAGGAAACTATTTCCAGAGATAATTTTTTATTCTTCCCAGGCAAAAACACACAAAATAATGTGTTACATCATTTGTAAGGAAGCAGTTTATGGCTCTTACTAACTACAGCTGTCTGCGTCATAGCTCAGTAGGTCAGATGTTGTAGGTATTCTAGGAAGTATGTGAGTCTCAGTAGAGCTGAGTATATGTATCTCAGTAATAGTATCTGAGTGTATGACCAGAATGTTTATACCTCTGGATATAAGCTCCACAAAGACAGGACTTTTTGTCTGAGGTACTACTGTGCCCCAGTGCCTAGAAAAGTACCTGCCATTTAGAGGGCACTATCATATTGAAGAATAAATGAAATTTAAAAATATATGGTCTAATTTGTTCCTCTGCATTAAAAAACTATTGAATACCCAGAAGTTTAAATGTTTCCTGAGGTGTTAAAAAGTGTTTTACATTACTATGGAGATAATAAATTATTATTTTTCAGAGAAAGCATCAAAAAATTCAATGTATTACATAATATGTCTGTTTTGAAAGCTCCTGAAAGCATTTTACATTCTTTACAAAGTTGATATGAACCAAAGAATCCTGGGCAAAGACAGCTGAGCTTTTTATATTTGTAAGATATAGGAAATAGTTTTATAGTATCCAGGTGCTGAGAATGAAGGGATTCTAATTCAGGGGCCAAAGTGTCTATTTTGATGTCTGTGGTGTTGCACGTAAGTAATTTTGGAAGCATTTATATTTGTTTCTACCAGCCAATTAAATGTGTACTACATAACAGGTTGTTGGCTACTTACAAGGGATACATGTCCTGGGAATTTATAGTGGAACAGAAGAGACAGACTCACCCCAATGGATAATTTCAGTACAGCTTAAAAGCTATGATGGAAGTCTGTGTGGGGATGCAGAATAGGGGCCCTTATGCCAGTCTGGGAGTGAGAGTGAGGGTGGGGAGGAGGGAGGGTCAGGGAAGCCTCCAGGGGTGTTGGATATTAATCTGAGTCTTGGGAAAGATGAGTGTGAATTGGCCAGGTGAGGAAGGGTAGAGCATTTTGTGCAGAAGGAACAGTGGAAGCTAAGTCCCAGATATGTGAGCAACTATATTCAGTTTGGTAATACTGCAAGTAATGAGGAAGATGAGGCTTGTGAGGAAGGCAGGGCTTGGACACCTGCCATCCTACGAAGGTTGAAGTCGATGCTAAAGATGATTGGAGCCATCTGAAGGATCTTTAAGTAGAGTTGAGGAATTTTTAGATTTGGGTGTATATATGGCATGCTGATGGCAGTCTGGAGGTGGACAAGGCTAGACGGGCAATCATTTGGCTCAGGTGAGAGATGAAGTCCTGTCTTGGACAGTTTAAATAGAAATGGAGAAGAGAGGAAGGTTCTGGAGTCAGGTGTTCAACAATTGTTGGTCCAATATGGAACTATTAGTTTGAATGATATATTGTCTACATCCTACCAATAAAATAAAAAATCTTCACTTACTAATTTATTTAAAAAACTGTTATTTCTAAACCAGAAAAAATAGTGAGAAGAGCAGTATTGTTTTACATTTTCACAAATCTCTTAAGGTCTGGCTTTATAGAAGACAGAGTGTATCTTTTTCTGCATTTAATTTGTTGCAATATGTTGTTTTGGTTGAAGTATATAAAGAAAATCTGTCCTCATACAGCTATGTAGTTGGAAAAAGAAGAACTGTTTTAATAGTCATTTCAGATAATTGTGTATATTCTTTTTTAATATTATACCAAAATAAGTAGTAATTCCTTAAGGGACAAATGCACTGTGGAATCTGAAACCATATCAGTGAACCTTTTGTACTCTGATGCATTAATATCCATTGGTCTCTCTTGCACCTTGAATGGATCTTTTACCCACGTGTGATTTTTTAAGGTCTTGCATTGTTCATTTGGAGAATATTACTCTATTGAGTTAAGCAAATTTTGTAACGTTGCCGCCTTTCATTATATAATACAGAAAAAATCATATTTGTTGATAACATATCACAATTGACTGCGTCAAAAATGTCTTCCAATATTGGGAAGCTCTCAAGCTTAGGGTGTGAGAAGTTTCCCAAATTCTAATTTTCATTTGAAGGCTTGAATTTTATCATTGGGAATAAATACTGTCAGTTGTTTCTTGACAGGCTTGCTTTGTTCATAAAAAAAAAACCCCCCAAAACTGACAAATACCCAAATCTGAATAACCAGTTTGTCAAGTAAAATTGGTGTTCCATAAAAAATAGAGACTAGTTCAGCTCACAACTCAAACAGTATTTGATTAGAACAGATGGCAATGTCATATCATATCATTCAACCTAATAGACCAAATGCCTTTCCAGACAATTGTCATAAAATATTAAAGATATATATATTTCAAGGGTCAAGTCTTAATAAAGTTAGTAATTATTACTGTTTCATCAATGACTTTCTTAAGTGAAACTGGCTTCTCTCTCTTTTTTTTTTTCCTTTTTTCTGCAAATGGGTAGTGGTAAAGAATACAATGATGACTAGTTCATTTTGTTGCCATTGCCTTCACTTGTTGTAAGGCACCAGCAATTTTACCCACCATTGTTTTAGTACCATCAGTGCAAATGTCAACACAACTGTTCCAGGATAAATGATGAGATTCAAAAAAATTATTGTATACTTCAAATGATTCAGCACCTCTTTTTTTTAAAATTTATTTTATTTTATTTATTTTTGGCTGTGTTGGGTCTTCGTTGCTGCACGTGGGCTTTCTCTAGTTGCAGCGAGCAGGGTCTACTCTTTGTTGTGGCGCGGGCTTCTCTTGTTGCGGAGCACGGGCTCTAGGTGCGCGGGCTTCAGTAGTTGTGGCTCGCGGGCTCTAGAGCGTAGGCTCAGTAGTTGTGGCACACGGGCTTAGATGCTCTGCGGCATGTGGGATCTTCCTGGACCAGGGCTCGAACCCGTGTCCCCTGCATCGGCAGGCGGATTCCTAACCACTGCGCCACCAGGGAAGACCCGTTTCAGCACCTCTGTGTTTGTTGTCAAGCATTCATATGAAAGATCTTTGATGATTAGCTGGTGCTGATAGCTGATGAATACAACCAAAATAGCAAGTCCAGACAGTCAGCAGATCTATCCATTTCTAAGGCAAAAGTGCAGTTCCGCAGAAAAGATCAGTTTTAAAGTTTGCAGTCAAATCTTTAATTTGATGAGTTACTATAACATTGAAAAGTGGCAGTGCCATGGTTTCTTTTGCTGACTTTTCCTCTAGAAGGCATTCAGCAAGATAAACTCTGCCAGGCTTTACTGTTCTTTCACCTATGATGTTCACTTCTTCAGCCAGTTATGCTGTAAGATACTTCACTGAATTTTTCTCCTCAGGTTTGAAAAGCTGCACCAAATAATTTTTGGCTTCTCAGAAGTTCATTACATCTTCATTTAAAATGTCAGTTCCTTTTTAAAAACTCCGAATGACTGGTCTTAAAATGGTGTTACAACTTAACTGGCATCATATTACTATGCAGAAATGTCCTATTGCATAAGACACAATAAGGTAAATTATTAACATCTATAAAGCCAAGGAAAAGATAGCATCGTTATATTTTTATTTTATACTTACAGTTCCTTCCAATTGCTTTGGAATAGTTTTCTTCCTTTCATGAGTCAGGGAACTCTCTGATCTGTCATTTTCATCTTTTTCTATATCTTTAGATGTAGACAGTGCATCTGAGCCTTGAGGAAATGAGTCTTCTGATCTCCCTTTCTAAAGCAAAAGACTGGGCTCCAGACTCAGACAGATAAGGAGTGTAATCTCTTCTCCACCTATGATGAGCAGTGTAAACTGTAAATTCTCAAAGGCTCAGTTTTCAAATACTGTTTCTGTGGTCAGGAATCTGGGAGTGGCTTTGAAAGAGGGGTTTCTAACTCAGGGTTACTCATACGACTACCTTCAAGATGCTGGTCAGTGCTGCAGTCATCTGAAGGCCAGATGTGGACCTGAAGGATCTGCTTTTGGAATGGCTCACTCACATGGCTAGCAAGTTAGTGCTAGCTGTTGGCCTCAGTGGACTTTTCCAGAGAGTCCTCATAACATGGTTGGCTATCTCCACAGAGTGAATGGTCCACTATATTTGATTAGAACAGTGGCAGTGTCATATCACTCAACCTAATAGACCAAATTGAGTTTATATTTCAACATTTAAATAAGCATTTAAAGTTAATCTTTGTAGTGATATTAACAAGTAACCGTTCTTGACTGTGTGTTGGGGGTTGTGGTCTTTTAAAACAGTATGATTGCTTTGACATTTTGTAGAAAACTTTATTTTGAAACATTAGTCTACTGACCGTATTTATCTATATTAAGTTCCCCAGAAGCCATGATTTTGAAGTTTGAATTTTTATATACCAAGTGAAACAGGAAATAATTTTAAGGGGAGAATTAATTTTGTAAAAAAAATATTGGCCATGAATTTATTTGGATGGCCATTTAAGACCTTTATTATACATAAAATGTTAGTGGGAAGGAAAAAAAATCCAAATAGATTTTATTGAGAAAGCCTAATATCTCATTTGGAGCATATTTTAAGTGATTTTGGTTTCTGAGGAACTGCAATTACTGGAGCCTTGTTGTTTTCTGCAGATACATCAAGGGAGCTGTTTTCTTTTTATTTTTAAAAAAATTTACCAAAACTCAAAAATTGGCAGGAGGGAAAGGCAGCAAGCAAGAAGTTCCTGGGGCAATACAACATTTGTGAGAAACAAGGAAATATTTACTTTAGCACCCGCACCAGGGTCTTGTACCACCTATCAATACTGAATAACAATTCAAGCTCTTTGTCTCCCTCCTCCCCTGCCTCCCTCATTTCTTCCTCTTGGGACCCTAACAGTCTACTTTCCCTGTGATCTGAAGTTGGCAACCCTATTCACATGGTCATCCAGCCACAAACCATAGCGTGGTTGGGGACCCCTTCATTGCTGCCCACCTCCAACCCGGTGCGACCTGCGCATTCTGCCTTAGCAATGCTGCCCAGGTCTGTTTCCTCTCTTTCTGTTTTACTTTCTTCTTTCCCACTGCCTCTGCCCCAGGGTCAGGTCAGTTCTCTCTTGGGCCATTACAGTGGTTTCTGATACCCTCTGGGCCCCTCAGTCTCTCCTCCTTTGACCTGCTTCCGGATTAATTTTGCCCTCCCCAAATTCTTTCATGTTCACTCAATGTTTATTAAAGACCCAGTATGTCAGCCTGTTACTGGAGGTGCTCCACCCAAAAACACCAAGTTACCTTTTACATTTAATGTTATGGTCTTCCCTTGACTGTCCTAAAAGGGGCTGTAAGCTTTTATCTGACCCCTTTTCTTTAATTCTTTGCTCATGCTGTTCCCTCTTCCTATAAATGCTGTGGGTTGAAACCTCACCCATCCTTTGGGGCCTATCTTAGATGTCACCTTCTTTGCAAAGATTTTCCTCATGACGTCATCTTGCCCTTCACTAGACGTTGTCTTTTTAGGACACTCATGACGTCATCTTGCCCCTCACTAGACGTTTTTCCTCATGACGTCATCTTGCCCTTCACTAGACGTTGTCTTTTTAGGACACTCACTGAACTTTGTATCCCTCATGATATTTAATCATAATCCGTTTCTTTTAATATAGCATGTGTGTACTTACCTTATCATTCTTAAAAGATTATAATGTACTTGAAAGGACAGACAGAATCATTCATCTTTTGTTCCTGCTAACTCCTAGCCACGGTTTTAGCAAGTAATTGGACTTCACTACAAAAATTGTGTAACTCCATTAAAGTATTTAAGATAGGAAAGAGCAAAATTCCTGTGCTTATCCGACACAATGGACAGTTATGCAGCATAAAGAAATTACATATATGTAAGTACAGACACATACATGTATGTATACTTGTCATTTTGCTAAGACGTATTTGTTTTAGTATGGAAGCTTACAGGACACCGCTTTTTATTCCTGGGCTGCACCCCCAAAAAAAAAAAAATTGTTGCCGGATTATAGTTTGAGGACAGAAAAAAATGGCTTCAACATCTCTTTCAGTTTGGGATTTGGCCAAAAGGTACGTTGGCAAAAACGCTTACTAAACTGAGAGGAGACGGGCCCTTAAGAACCTCCCGGAGACTCCTTGGCTGGGAGACTCCTTGGCTGGGAGACGCCTTGGCTGGGGCTGGCGAGAAGCTCGGCGCAAGACGGCGGGAGGGCTGCGCGAAGCGCACCTTCCAGCACTTTCCTACGCCACGGAACCAGGCCAACCTGTTCCCACCGCCGCCTCCCGCCTCCTCGCCGCCCACTGCGGGCGAGGCCCACGCCACGCGCCCTCTTCCTGGGAGCCTAGGCCAGGCTGGGAGCGCGCCGAGGCAGCGCCGGCCCCGACATCCGTCCGCGGGCTGCCGGGGCGGGGGTCCGAGGGCCAGGAGACCGCGCTCCACCGGGGTTTCTAGGTGAAGGGCAGGAAAACAACCGGTCGGTCTGGGCGGGGCCGGGAGGGCGGAGCGAGGGCGGAGCGAGGGCGGAGGGCACATTGCCTCATCCTGTACATTTTACTGGAAACGGGGCGCATCCGGAGGAGGGGCCGGGAGGCGGCCCCGACGCCGCCAATGGCCCGGCCGGGCGCGGGGGAGGCGGGCGAGGCGGTGGCCTCTTCTCTCCGCCCCTGGCCTCGAAGGCCGGTTAAATAGTCGGGCAGCCCCGGGCCACGCCCGTGCCCGCGCCGTCCTCCAGCCGATAGGTCCTCCAGCCGATAGGTCCCTCAGCCCATCACAGCCACAGCCGCAGTCGGGAGGCAGCCGCGCGCAGCGAACCGGTGGCGCAGGTGTCTGGGGTCCCCGAGCGCCGAGCCCGGGAGCATGATCGTGGACAAGCTGCTGGACGACAGCCGCGGGGGAGAGGGGCTGCTGGACGCGGCCGGCGACTGCGGCCTTATGACCAGCCCGCTCAACCTGGCCTACTTCTACGGAGCGTCGCCGCCCGCCGCCGCCCCCGGCGCCTTCGACGCCGGCTGCTCGTCGTCTGGGCCCTCGGCGCCCGGCTCGCCCGGCTCCGACTCCTCCGACTTCTCTTCCGCCTCGTCCGTGTCCTCCTGCGGGGCGGTAGAGTCCCGGCCGAGAGGCGGCGCCCGTGCCGAGCGGCTGCAAGGTACCCACCGGCCCCGGCGGGGCGGCCCCAGGATCCCCGTTTGCGGGCGGCCCACCCGCGGGGAGGGGGGGGTCTGGGCCGCCCAGAAGCGAGGTACCTCGGCCAGGTGTTAGGTGGCTTCGGTGCCTGCTTTAGCGGCGGTACATAATCACACTAGCCATCATTATTAGGCCACTACTGGATGCCTTGCCCCGTGCTGGGCGTTGACTATCACTCGATGCCCTTTGATCGTCTGTGAAATCTGGGCGCCGTCTAGCTGGCCTGGTAGCTTGAAACACACAGCTCTGACTTCGGGTGGGGGGAATGGACCACGTTGGGTTTTCTCTTTCTTTTCTTTTTTTTTAAAAATACTTTTATTAAGCTATAATTCACATACTATGGCGAGGTTTTGGATCTGATGTAGGTGTACCTTTTTTTTGTGGCTGTTTTAGTGAAAGGCTGTAGCCGGCGATAAGGGTTTGGGTACTGGGTTGAAGGTCGTGATTTATTTCTTCCTAAGTACGTGTTTGTGGAAATTTTAAGTAAAAGGACTTTATAAAGAAAAGAAACCGATATTATTAAGATGTAAGGTGAAGCTGGACTGAAAACCAATTTATACCTTGAGTCTGTGATTTTCCGAAGTCTGCCCAGAATTTCTTCGGTCTTTGTTTTGTGTGCTTTAGAATGGTTGAGCCGTCTGTAGCAGAGAAAGGCGTAACGTTCCCGTTCTGCGGCTGTGAATTGTTAGTTTCTTTTCTTAACGGAGTTGCATAATTGGGGGGAAAACAGGATGCCGCTGTAGGTGAACCAAAGAACGTCTAGATAATCTCAAATTTTGGAAAATCTAATCAGCGTGATTTTAAAGAGCGTTCTCTTTCAGGTATTCCCCACGGCTGGCCACTACTGTTTTGCTTGTGTTTTAGTTTAAAATGTGATTTGTCGGGACTTCCCTGGTGGTCCAGTGGTTAAGACTCCATGCTTCCAATGCAGGGGGCTCGGGTTCAATCCCTGGTTGGGGAACTAGGATCCCACATGCTGTGCAGTGTGGCAAAAAAAAAAAAAAAAAAAAGTGATTTGTCATTTTTATTTAAAAAAGTGATTTAAACCACTCGGTTGTATAACATGCTCCCTGTATGTTAAGTGTGTAGCAAATGCCAAAATTGTGTGTGTATTTAGACCCTTTTTTTCCTCCACATTTGGCCTTCATCTGGCTGAAACTATTTTGCTAGTTCTTTGGTTTACCATAGGGGATTTCTGAAACTGAATTTTTCTCCCTGTGACGTTGAGTTATTAACTGCTGTCATTCCAGAGAAATGCTGTATTAGATTCTGGCAAGATATTCTTAGACTTAAACATAAAACTAACTAGTGTTTAGTTTGCCGTATCATTGGGTTGCTTCTCTCATGTATTTGATTTTATATATATATGTGTGTATATATTTATATATTTAAAATTGTGCCTTGTTTTTTGACCCATCTTATTTTTTTCCATTCTCAATGGAGTTGCTGAATTATTCATTTCCTGACTCTTTGTGTGTTTACTTTGTGTTCAACTCATCCCAAGAGGTTGTGACATAGTAGTGGTCAGAGTAGAATGCTGTACTCATGTACTACATTTTAAAGTGTATTTTAAAGCTTGAATATGAAATGAGATTATTTCCTTTTTACTTAGAAGGCCTATGTGAACAATCCAAAAACAGTCGGTGAGAGGAAATCCTGTGAGCATATGTGGAAATGCGTTTAAGCACAGTGAATTTATGTAGCTTTATTGGCGTAGCTGAACTGAGGGAAATAATAAACTGAGACATTGTTAAATGTTAGGCTTTGGTACATTGAGATCTTTGGAAGAAGTTTGTTTTGTACTTTCTTAGGTGAGTGGAATTGATAGACTTTAAAATTTCTATGTGGACATAAAGCCTTTGGTTTGAAAAGCTAAAAATTCATCATTTATTCCTTGCTCCCCCAAGGTTTTTCAAAAGTCTAGAATAATTACAGATTTATGAGAGTCAGGGTGGCAAAATCTGTGATCCTGTCTCATGGGTGGGTAGGGCTGAGAGACAGAGAATTAATTTGGGTTTATCTCTCGGCTCTGGGGTTCCCTGAAACGATATTTTTATGAGCTTTAATTCCTTAGGCTTCCTGGTGGGGAAAGGTATCAGGCAAGCGAGTTGAAGAGGCTTTGCGGTCTGTTAGTTGGGAACTTTTTCACGTTGGATAGCTATGCTTTTGAGGTTATTAATATTCATGTCTGTGAAGACACTTAATTGGGATATGTTTTGTTTTGTTTTGTTTTTTTGAACAGTTGAGCCCCATATGGGGGTTGGAAGGCAGCAGAGAGGACCCTTTCAAGGTGTTCGCGTGAAGAACTCGGTGAAGGAACTCCTATTGCACATCCGAAGTCATAAACAGAAGGCTTCCGGACAAGCTGTCGATGATTTTAAGGTGGCACCTAATTTATTTGTATTGGGTTGGGGGGTAGGGAGGTTAGCCTGTCAGTGTTATTACTCTCTGCTAACCTAGGTTGGGCAAGTCTTTTGTAGACCACAAAGCCCATAGGACAGAGAACATATTTGTCCTGCTGTCTGCTATATTGCTGTCACTTGGCCCACTGCTAGGCACTTGGCAGGTGTGCAAGAGAAATTTAATGAATAAATAAATGAAGGCAAGTTGGGGGCAAGGAAATTAATGTGGTTCAGTTAAAATGGAACATTTTGACTAGAAAGGGAAAACTCAAGTGGCCTTATTAATTTTGTCTTGACCTGAGTTGAACTTAGGTGAAAGTGCAAATGGGGGAAGTTGCAAGATAGGATGGAAATTAACATAGAAAATAAATATTGCTAGAATAGCTATGTCAAAGGTTTATGGTGAACTGTAAAGAGGGGTAGAGGTAAGTCTGTTTGTTGATGTATGTTAATCAGGAAACCATTTATCACACACTAAATTGGAAACTTTTTTTCCTTATAGACACAAGGTGTGAACAGAGAGCAATTCACAGGTAAGAGTTACCTCTATTTATAATATCATGGGGGCTGTAGGGTAAAACAGTGTAGTGTGATTATGGGTAAAAATTTGTGAAATAAAATTATCACAGATTCCATATTCCTTTCTTGGGTATAGAATTGAAGAACACAGTATCATATAGTGGGAAAAGGAAAGGCCCTGATATATTGTCTGATGGACCAGCTTGCAAAAGACCAGCTTTGTTACATACCCAGTTTTTGGTACGTATCTCACTATTTTCCTCTGAATACCCTTTGGAAATTATTCCTGGAATAATTTTGGAAGGGAGTGCGCAACTTATTTTTTCTCCCTTTCCAGACGCCACCTCAAACACCCACACCCGCGGAAAGCATGGAAGATGTCCATCACGATGAATCCAAACAGGACAGCAGCGCTGATCTGCTTCAGAGCATTATCAACATTAAGAATGAATGCAGCCTGGTTTCCCTGAACACTGTCCAAGTTAGCTGGATGAGCCCTGTGGGGGTCCCTCCGAGCTCCCCCCACGAGCAGTGTCAGGACTTCCACAGAGGGCAGGTCTTCTCTCCACCTCAGAAATACCAACCCTTCCAAGTCAGCAGCTCCCCACACATGATGGATCAGGCTTCCATGTACCAGTACTCTCCACAGAACCAGAACGTGCAGCAGCTGCCGCTGCAGCACTACACCCACAACCCAGCTCTGGAATACAGTCCTTATTCCAGAACTTCCCAGTCCCCCGGCTATGAACCAAACATCTTTGATGGTCAAGAACCACAGTTCTGCCCGAACCAAAGTTTTGCATCCCTTCTAAGTGATCCCAGGGAATCTGAGAATATTGCTGTTCCCCCACAGACTGCCCCCAGTGTTCAGCAGCAAAATGATGCCCACGTGCAGAACTTCAACATGATGCCACACAGTGCCTGTGAGGCCCTGGCGAGGCACGATGCAGGCTCTGCCCCTTTAAACGCACCACCGCCCTTCCCGAACATCGTCGGAAATCCAATGAACACCACACAGTTAGGGAAGTCATTTTTTCAGTGGCAAGTAGAGCAGGAAGAAAGCAAATTGGCACATATCTCCCAAGACCAGTTTCTTTCAAAGGATGCAGATGGTGACACGTGAGTATGTCCCTTTATCTCATTGAGCTAATTTGGTAAACCATGCTTGCTGGACACAGTGGGCACAGAATTTCTCTAGGGGATGCCAGCTTAGGTCTGAGTAAGTGGTTGGCTAAACAAGATGACTAGTGGGCGTAGAATGATAGCTCATATTTCAAGTGAGAGTTTTCCTTTCTTTTTTTTTTTCTGGCTGAACAAATTACCTGTTCTAAATTAATAAAAATGTACGTGTCTTTGAATAATTGGTTTTGAAAGATTAGCATAGATTGTGTCTGTAGAGCAAAATCATTTAGATCATGGTTAGTTGGTCATGATCAACTGTGAGTTGATTTGTAGATTGAATACTGATCTATCCTGACATCTTTGTGGTGTTGGGCAAGTTGTTTAACCTCTCTATGCCTCAGTTTCTGGGCATGTAAAATGATAATACCTCCCTCAGTGGGTTTTTATGAACATTAAAAATAATGGATTTAAAGCTATCAGCATGGTGCCTGGCGTACTTCTTTTTTCTGGTAACCTAATTCATCTTGTTGCAACTCAGGTGTATTGTCAGCATAGCAGAAAAGACAAATTATGCTCTGTACTGTTTGATTTGAGTACACCAACATATCAAGAAAGGGGCTAAAGGAAGAATTTTTTTTTGAAAAGGATGAACTTAGTGAAATAAGAAATAATTCACTTCTTTTCTTTTCCTTTTTTTTTTCCCCCAGGTTCCTCCATATTGCTGTCGCCCAGGGGAGAAGGGCACTTTCCTATGTCCTTGCAAGAAAGATGAATGCGCTTCAGATGCTGGATATTAAAGAGCACAATGGACAGGTGAGGATCTTGACAGAGGGAAGTGGCAAAGGTGTGGTCATGGGGACAAGATGACGGCCAGTCTCTTATTTATGTGTAGATCATTTCAGAGTTCCAGACCAAGAGAGTTTAGTTAATATTAACTTCTGGATGTTGACTCTTTGTCACTGCCAACCTTGAAGTTATTAACGTTAACTCTGTAGTTATTTGACCAAAGACTAACTGGGTATAATAAAGCTGCACCCTAAGCTTATTTTAGTTTCCTTGTGTTACAGTATCTTATTGCTTATTAACAGGATTTATTTTCTCTCTGTGGGGTTTTTTGCCCTCAGTCTCAGTTTAGGTTCATATTCTTTGTTACTACAGTGTTATGGGTTTTAAAAAATATTTTTTTCCTCTGAATGTCCACAGAGTGCCTTTCAGGTGGCAGTGGCTGCCAATCAGCACCTCATCGTGCAGGATCTGGTGAACCTCGGGGCCCAGGTGAATACGACTGACTGCTGGGGAAGAACCCCCCTGCATGTTTGTGCAGAGAAGGGCCACTCCCAGGTGCTTCAGGTAAGAGGCAGCGAGCCAGGCTCCCATTACCACAGGGCCAAAGGGGTACAGCTTGGATATTAGGAGTTGGATGTAGATTCCCTGTTGCAATGCTCTCTTTTGAGTTGACTTACTCCTTTCTTGGAACGCTAGTAGATGAGTATTTGTGTAGTTTGTCTTTTGCTGATAGACGTCTGTTTTTAAATTCTGCAGGCAATTCAGAAGGGAGCAGCGGGGAGCAATCAGTTTGTGGATCTGGAGGCAACTAACTATGATGGTAAGTGATTGACGCATTATTGGGTGCAGAAACAGAGAGAGGGGCCCATTAATTCTAAGGGCATTAAGTTCTATACCAATAAGGAAGGGAGGTAATTAAAGCTAAAATATTCTATAGATAAAATTAACAGTAAGACCCAATGGAGGGATTACTCAGATTGCCTCACTAGCTCCTGTGGAGCCTGTATGTAGGTCATGTGAGAGACCACCCTCAAGGTTTGTAATTATAGAACAACTAAAAGAATTGATGGGATGCTTGACCACTGCTTTCTTATGCTTTTTTTCTAGGCCTGAGCCCTCTACACTGTGCAGTTGTGGCCCACAATGCGGTGGTTCACGAACTCCAGAGAAACCAACAGCCCCATTCACCTGAAGTTCAGGAGCTTTTGCTGAAGAATAAGAGTTTAGTTGATACAATTAAGTGTCTGATTCAAATGGGAGCTGCAGTGGAAGCTAAGGTAAAATTCACAGAAGAGTTTGGAAATGGGATGTGGGAGAGAAGTGGTTATAGCAGAAGACCTTGTTCCCAAGTATAGATTAAAACTTTTCCCCCTTTTAATTTTATTTTTGCCATCTTTTTAAATTAATGGAGGGAGTAGCAATGTATGGATAGTTAAGAAGCTTAGATTTTAAAAGATCACCTCATCTGGTTTCTTGATTTGCTTTTAATCTATGGATTATTATTCAAAAGATCATTTAGCTGTGAAACGAATTAGTCTTCATTTGAGAGGAAAAGATAATGCTTGAAATTGATATTTTCATTTTGCTTCCATTGTCATACACAGATACTGAAGGTAGTGCATTTTGTAAGGGTTTCTTCATTGTTGTTGGCTCTGGACTTAATCTTCTGTTTTTTTAAACTGGAAAATATTTTATTATCTTTAAATTTGAGGTTTATTTGCTGAGTATTTGCTATGTACAAGGCTGAGGTACTGAGTTAGGGGCCCCAGGGGAAAATGCCTAAATCATAAGCCACTTGGGTCCTTGGGAAACTTACTGTCTAGTAGAAATGGTGAGAGATATAGCTAATTATAAGTCTACAGGGTGACCACCAAGTCTGGAAGCATAGGCGAATACACAGTAAATGATTTCTTATATTACAGCACATGATAAAACAGTATAGTCTATGTTTCTACATTTTATGGCCACCCGGTATACAAGGGTAGATGTGATAAAAAGGAACTAGGAGGAATGAGAGATTCCATGGAGCTTGGGTTGAAGGAAGGGTTTGTGGAGAAGGGGGCACTCCGAGTGAGTCTCCAAGGGTGAGTCAGACATATGAGAGACTGGGTGAGAAGCATATCCAGGGCATGGTTTCTGGATGTTCATTTTCTCCCCCCTCTTGCCTTTGACAAGGATCGTAAAAGTGGCCGCACAGCCCTGCATTTGGCAGCTGAAGAAGCAAATCTGGAACTCATTCGCCTCTTTTTGGAACTGCCCAGTTGCCTGTCTTTTGTGAATGCAAAGGTACTTTTAGAAGCGTTCAAGAACTGCACAAGAGTTGGAATAACCTTCTTTATACCTTCTTCAAGCTTTTGAGCTGCTTTCATGCAAGTCTCCCTTCCTGATGGGTGTTGTTTTGTCTCTTTGTCTTTAGGCTTACAATGGAAACACCGCCCTCCATGTTGCTGCCAGCCTGCAATATCGGGTGACACAGTTGGATGCAGTCCGCCTGTTGATGAGGAAGGGAGCAGACCCAAGTACTCGGAACTTGGAGAACGAACAGCCAGTGCATTTGGTTCCTGATGGCCCTGTGGGAGAACAGGTGAGGGCCACAGAAGGGAGAAGAAATACTTTTAGGCATTGTTCTGAAACATAAGGGGCAGGGGCCAGCTGGCACTCTTCAGGTGGGCTTTATCAACATCTGTGTCTCAACAGTGGTCACTGTAGCCCTTTAGAGTCAATTGCTTTGTCTCCAAAGAGTAAGAAATTTGAGGGTTTATCCATGGACCCCAAATGGTCAGAAGTCAGCTAGTCTTTCTTTTTCTTCCAAGACACAAACTTGGGTTTGGGCTAAGTCAGAATAGTTTGACATTTGGAAGTTGATGAAAGAGGAGGAACCAAGGTTCCTGCACACACTAAAGAAAGAGAATCTTAGTTTTGTGAGTAAGTGATGAGCCTTCAAATATTGTGCATATTAAATGAGTCAGTGTCTGTAGAGTATTCAGAATAGTCCCAGGCACATAAGTGGGTGCTGCTCAGTAAACATTAGCTGTTAACAATGATTTCTATCTACTAATTGATCCTAAATAAAAAATGGGAAGGTTATTTATGTAATTTAGAACCTAGAAATATTTTATACTTTAAATAAAATTATGCTTTTCTCATCATATGGTTCTACTGGGTTGGCCAAAAAGTTTGTTTGGTTTTCGCTGTAAGCTGTTACGAAAAACTTGAATGAACTTTTTGGCCAACCCAATATATTATATTTGGGGATTGAACAGTTTCATATGACTAAACTTTTCTTGATAACAAGAACTGACTCTTTTTAAGAACTTAAAATATATATTTTAAATTTATTTTTTTAAGCAGCAGGTTCCTATTAGTTATCCATTTTATACATATTAGTGTATACATGTCAATCCCAATCTCCCAATTCATCACACCCCCTGCCCCCCGCCGCCAACCACCAGTTTCCCCCCTTGGTGTCCATACGTTTGGAAGAACTTAAAATATTTTTGATGAAACTCTTTCCCTGGAGGAAATGAGAGATTGTGGCTGTGGGTCGTTACATACTTTAATAATCACAAAATAAAATATATGGAATGCAATTTAGCCTTGCCTTTGATTTACAGCCCTCGCTATGACCATAATGTTATAGTAACTCATATTTGTGGAGCTCTTTATAGCTTAAAACGAATCACTTGATGATTTGTAGAGTTTTCCTGTATATTATGCCACTTAATAGTTAGGAAAACTTTGCAGGGTGAAGGTTCAGCTGGAAAGACTGAGACTCAGAGTGGGTCCAGGCATAGGGACCACCTTTAAATAGTAAATGGCAGAGTCCTAAGCGCACTGTTCACTTCTGGTTTGCTGTTTGTGGTGTGCAGTCATAGAGTGATGTTCTCAGGGAGTATTGAACATGGAGAGCTGCTTGACTCTTTGCTAAATGTTCTTGGATTACTCTCCTTCCTGCTTTTGTATTTTTTGTGTCTCTGTGTGTGGAGGGAGGGTCTTTTCTTTGGTTTTATTGTCAGACTATGGTCATTGTGTCTCCTTCTAGCAGCTGTCAATTGCATCCCCTACTGCAATCTTCTTTCTTCTAATTTGCTGCTTCTCATCTTCTGTGGGCTGAGAGACAGATCATAAAATTTGTCAGGCTGGGGTATAAAATCAATTACTAGACTCTGAATGAGCCTGGGGGTTTCCTGTGATCCATACAGTCATGCACAGATGCTTTAATTCTTGGAGGTCATGACAGCTATCTTGACTCGAAGGGCATTATAATTTACTTGTGTGTGTAAGGTGGGCTCTCGGTTCTTGGTTGAGGCTGACATCAAGGTAGGTGAGATATTATAATAACCATGATTACTGCGTTATATTAAATGTTCTCAAAAATAACAGGAGTAAAGATTAAGAAAAGAATATAGGTCTTAGTTAAACTGTTGGAGATTTTCAACCTCAGATAATTTTTAATGGAGATGCTTTACTTTCTTGTACTCAAAGATCATTATAGCAGGTCTGTAGTAAACTTTAAAAGGAGTTGTAGTTTTTTTTTTTGTCCCCTTAAAATCTTGACACATACTGTTGCATATTTCTTCATATACTTACTTACAAGTAGAAAGGAATGGTGTAGAGTATATAAGAAAGGAAAGAAACTGAAGGAGATGTGGTACTTTGATCGTAGGAAAAAACCCTCACAAATCCTATTGGTTTCCTTTCCAGATCCGACGTATCCTGAAGGGAAAGTCCATTCAGCAGAGAGCTCCACCGTATTAGCTCCATTGGCTGGGAGCCTGGTCAGCAATACTCACTGTCAGTTAGGCAGTCCTAATGTATCTGTACATAGACCATTTGCTCTGTACTGGCAAATGTAAGTTGTTTCTATGAAACAAACATATTTAGTTCACTATTATATAGTGGGTTATGTTAAAAGAAAAGAAGAAAAATATCTAATTCCTCTTGGCAGATTTTAATATTTCATACCCAGGTATCTGGGATCTAGACATCTGAATTTAATCTGAGTGGTAAAATTGACTTCAATTAACAGTAGCTTTTGGGTAGGAGAAGGCTTTGATTTGTGGCATAAGGCATTGCTTATGTAGCTATTGCCGGTTTAAAAGGAGGTGAATTGTAAACTTTTTCTTTAAAGAAAAATGAAAGCATTTGGAAGTTAAAAAATAAATCTGGACGTAGTGTTGAGGCTTCGTTTGGCCTGATGCAGTACCTGATAGTTATTGGTGTTGGAAAGTCTCTAGTCGTTGGACTAGATGGAGGGTACCATGGGTAAAGTTTGATCTTTGCAAACTGTATATAATTGTTATTTTTGTCTTCTAAAATATTTGTACAAATATTTGTACATGTGGTCATTAACATGGCCACATTTGAAATGTGTAAATCAATAAACTAGAAAAGAACAAGTGGATTTTCACTATTTTTAAAAATCATATGCATTCAGAGGAGCTGTGTAATCACCATCTCTGTAGATGAAACAGATGGAGAGTTGTTCCTTTAGTGGCTGGCAGAGCTCTGTTTGAATTGTAAATATGCTTTGAGATGAGATACATTATTTGTAGGGAATTGCATGCTGTTAAAGAGAACACCTCTTTATGACTCACTTTCTAGAATTTATGATTTACTTGCTTTGTTGGAATGTTTGTTTTACCTTTATAAGAACAACAAAAATTCAATATTGAAACATGTTTTACTGGTTTTCTGTTGTCAAATAATGATAACATACCATGATGTTTCATATTACCATTCAGAAAAAAAATGCCTAATTTTTTAGTAACTTTAATTCTAATAATATTATTTTGCTTATCTCTGGCATACCCCGAGGAACGTATTTGGCTTTGATTGTACATTAATTCTTTGTAATAAATTTGATTCATGAAAAACCTTTCTTTTTTTCTTTTAAATGAGAAGTTTCATAAGCAATTTACTGGCTAATCATCTTTGTAGCTAAGTGCTTAAATCCTTCAAAAAAAGATAACCTTTGGATCGATCACATTGTTTGACCCAGTATGTCTTGTGGACAAAAGTTAGTTATAGTTATTTGGTATCTGAAAGTATGGCTGTGATGTGAATCTGTCCATTCACACTCATGGAAAAACTCATGCATAGCTTTAAATAAACATTAATTCAGTAATACTATTCTTCTTAAGGATATGCATTTTCTTTTCCTATTCCCTTATTTATATTTCCCAAGGTTGAGAAGTGCTATTAATTACTAATCTAAATCCTTTAAATTAGCCAATATATATTAATTTGGGTTTTTTTGAGAATGCGTTTCCTGAAGTTATATAAGATTTAACATGAAAAAACTCTTTGCCAAGTTCGTTAGTAGAGATTTACTAGGTTCTGAAAATATCATGGAAGTTTAAAAGATATTGTTGATCTATAGAAGTTTATGTGCTAAAAAAGATAAGTCTCTATGTTTATGACTGTATTTTTCATACTTTATTTTGTGGGAGCAGTGAACATAGGAAAAACAATTTGGAGATTACCAGGATCATTCCGAGAGATGTAAACCTGGGAAGGGCAGTAAATGGGGTCCCTCCATTTCCCAACATGCCATTTTGACGAGAGAATAAACACATCAACATCTGTCAACATCAGTCAATCACTGCACATGTATTCTAGTTCTTGTAAACTCTTTTGAGAAACTGGTGTGCATATACGCACAAATGGTGTTTACGATATCAGGGGTTTCACAACCACCAGGGGCCCGTGACTCACAGGTTGAGAATGTACTGTAGGGCTTCCCTGGTGGTGCAGTGGTTAAGAATCCGCCTGCCAGTGCAGGGGACACAGGTTCGAGCCCTGGTCCGGGAAGATCCCACATACCATGGAGCAACTAAGCCCGTGTGCCACAACTACCGAGCCTGCGTTCTAGAGCCCGCGAGCCACAACTACTGAAGCCTGCACACCTAGAGTCCGTGCTCCGCAACAAGAGAAGCCACCACAGTGAGAAGCCCGCGCACCACAACAAAGAGTAGCCCCCGCTTGCCGCATCTAGAGAAAGCCCGTGTGCAGCAACGGAAACCCAACGCAGCCAAAAATAGATACATAAAATAAATAAATTTATAAAAAAAAAATGTACTGTAGTTCTATTTCTGTACATCAAGTATAATTTTTCTTCTCTCATATAAATGAAATCTCAAGAGCAGTTTGTATTGCAAATGCAACCTGATTACCAGAACAGTGGAAATGATATACCTCCATTGAACATAGATATACTGTGAGCTTTTTCCCAAGTGAGCTTATATGTTCTCTCTTAATCTCAAATTCTCTCATAATTAATTAACTGAACCAGTGCTTAGCAAGTATATGTGTGTGTGTGTGTGTGCGCGTGTGTGCGCAAAGCTGTCTGATAGATAGTATGAGGTATTCGAAGACATAAAAGGCATATTTCTTATCCTTAAGATACATATGTGGGAGACATGGCATGTACTGTATTAGAAAAAAGAGGAAGAAATATAAAGATTCTAAAGAGGAAGACTTTATATCTGAAAGGGGAGCACTAGGGAGACTTCAAGGTAGAGCATTTGAACTGTATCTTCAGAAGAGTCAATTTGAATGTTCATACAAGTGGAGAGGGAGGTGAATGAAACAAAATGACATGAACCAAGGCAATAGTATTCTGGGAGAAACCACAAGTGATTCATTGTAGCTTGGTTAGCATTTGGATGGCCAGTAAGTTTCATCTTGTGTTCTACCTCTAACTGGTAATATTCTCATGAGTAGCACATTGAGAAAGATCTTCAGGCAGTCTAGGGGTTTGGCAGGAGAGGGTACTGTAATTGATTAGCGAATATCTGCCGTATGGGTATAGAGGGTGGTTCTTGATGGAATGTTCCTTAAAGAATGACCCCCATAGGGCTTCCCTGGTGGTGCAGTGGTTGAGAACCCGCCTGCCAATGCAGGGGACACAGGTTCGAGCCCTGGTCTGGGAAGATCCCACATGCCACGGAGCAACTAAGCCCATGCGCCACAACTACTGAGCCTGCGCTCTAGAGCCCATGAGCCACAACTACTGAGCCCGTGTGCCACAACTACTGAAGCTGCACGCCTAAAGACTGTGCTCCGCAACACAAGAAGCCACCGCAATGAGAAGCCTGCGCACTGCATCAAAGAGTAAGCCCCGCTCACCACAACTAGAGAAAGCCGTGCACAGCAACAAAGAACCAAAGCAGCCAAAAGTAAATAAATAAAATAAATACATTTATAAAAAAAAAGAAAAAAAAAAAAGAATGACCCCCATAGAAGCCAAGACTACAAGCTCATTGCTGCAACATCAGTGCCTAGCAGAGTGCCTGGCATAGAGTAGGAACTTACAAAATACTGGTTAAATGAGTGAATGAATGTATGCCAATCCTGGTTGGGATCATTGGTTTTGGGGGAAGTGGTGTTTCAAGCCAGAGATATACTATAAAGTACTAATGAGTTAATGACTATCATGGTTCTAACTTAACTCAGCCATATAACAATGATATCAATGATATGTTAATGAAAAGTGGCATAGCTGGCACTTTTTAAAAAAAAAATCAGGTAGTCCTTCTGTGCAAAGGATTAATTCTAATAATGTAGTTTGGTGTTTCACTAAGGAATTCCCTCAAGTGTCAGAGACCAAATCTTCAGCTCTATTTGTTAATCAAATCAGTCGCATTTAATATCCTTTCTATATTCTTACCTAATCAGGAGGGGAGAATTTCCTCAAATTCCTCTAACCTTTAGTAAATGTCAACTTCTTAAACTCAGTACTACCAACTTTCATTTTCTGATAACATCAGTTCTGTATTGAACACGACTCCAGGAAGAAATCAACTTCAATGACTAAATTCTTGTTTGTCTCTCTGAGATCAGGCCTGGGTACAAGGTTTTACATTAGTTATAACCAGACTACTGGGTTTTTGGTTTTCCTGCTAGTGCCCTGGACTTGTCCTTGAGAGGAGGCGAATGGCCATCTTATTCTTCATCAGAGGCTCCGCACCTAGCACAGTATCTGACACATAGGAGATGTTCAATAAATACTTCTTAAATTGAATTTAATTTCATGACTTCCTTTTTAATTTATATTTTTGCAGTATATTTTATACCTCAATGCATAAACATTTTATCATCCACATGGAGTTTATGATTTAATCCCAGAAGACTTATCTTCAGCTATACACCAAGTCTGGTTTCACTTTATCTTCTCAGTCCCCTCACTCTACCTTTGCAGACGCAGAAACATTGCGTGGATGGCACATTTCCAGGAGGACTAAGTGGAGATTTCTCTCAGTGTGTCTAGCTTTCCTATGTGTGTCCTTTTTCCTCCAACCCCTTGCCCCCTGCTCCCTCCATCGCACTATTCCCCTTGCCTATCAGCCCAAGAAGATTTTGGGGTAGAGTAGCTAGACAGCTAGTCCAAGCTTTTGTGAAGCTTGTTAATTGTGCAAATGCCTTGGCTCCCCCCCAGATGCCCTGAATCAGAATCTCCAGGGTTTTTAGGGCTTCCAGCAGGTACATGTGAAGATGATTCTAGTGCGCAGTTTAGTCTAAATTAATTAGGAAATGCAGACTTTGGAGAGAACCTGTGGCTGGGCGGTAGCTATATGGTGGTAACAGAATGGGTTGCTGGAATGCCTATGGGGATGAGGCGGGAAACTGATGAATGCCTGCTACGTGCCAGACATGTTTGATCCTGTGTTATAGAAACTAGCTTTGAAGGAGAGATCATGAGTCACCTAAGCTGTTTTTGTTTTTTTTTCTCTCAGAAAACACTTTTCTAAGGTCATCTGGCTTTTAATCCACAGGTTTTAGTCCTAGTTTCCTAGGACTATGTAACAAATTACCGCAAACTTGGTGGCCTAAAACAGAGAAATTTATTCTTACAGTTCTGGAGGCCAGCCATCTGAAATCCAGGTGCATCAGAACCGTGCTGTCTCCAAATGCTATAGGGGAGAATCCTTCTTTGCCTCTTGCAGTTTCTGGCAGCCCCAGGCATCCCTTGGCTTGTAGCATTATAACTCCAATCTCTGTCTCCATTTTCATATGGCCTTCTCGCCTTCTCCCTGTGTTTTCCACTGTGTGTCTCTTTCTTTCTCTTTTAGGCTGCACCGTGCAGCACGTGGGATGGAACCTGCGCCCCGGCAGTGGAAGCCCTGAGTCTTAACCACTGGATCACCGGAGAAGTCCCTCCACAGTGTGTCTCTTATAAGGACACTTGTCATTGGACTTAGGGCCCACCTAGATAACCCACGATGACCTCATTTTGAGATTCTTAATTACATGTGCTAAGACCCTTTTTCCAATTGAGATCACATTGACAGGTTCTGAGGATTAGGACATGACTATAATCTTTTTTTTGGGGGGTACCATTTAACCCCTAGGGAAAGAGCCTTTATAATCTTTTCTGCTACTATTATTTCTCTCAAAGTGATTAAGATGACTTCTTCTTTTTGAGCAATCCTGTAGTCTGTCTTCAGAATCTATGAGTATCTCTTATACATAATTTTTGATTTAATTTATCATATGTCATCTCCATTTCATTCATTACCCATAACACCTGGCATTGACCAGGAGACTCATTTACCATTGATAAACTTTAATAGAAACAATAAAATAATTATTGAGATAAAATTTTAGAAGTTACCATAATGATTTAAAGAGCTTTAATTGTTTGAAACTTACAACAAATCTTCTTTGATGATCATTAGTCATTTTACTCTCTGGCACACATATGAATAAACCTGCTACTCTTCACCTTGGATCACACTATCTAGAGTTGCCCATGTGGGAAGCAACATGATCACAGATGAAATGCCTGCATTTTAGACCATTTGACCTTGTAATGATAACACCAGAGTAAGCACTTACTGGAAACTGCAGAAGCTTGGAAGTGAAAAGTATCAAGGAAATCCACGGTTTCAGACAATAAATATTGATCCATTTTGCCAAGTTCCATTAAAATATACTTTTTTAGGCCTAGATATTACCTTTTTAAGTGAAAAGGATTCTGCCTATTAATCTGAATAAAGATTTCAGTAGTTCTGTGGACTTGGTAATTAGATCCAGCATGTACTTCCTTTTGCAACAGCTTAGTATCTTTGGGCTTGACAATAGGGACACATTTCAGATTGTGAAATACTGCTAGATTCCTTAGCTTAATTGATTTGGGGCTTAAGCTTGAAATTGTTATTTATTTTCTCAGTTCGTGGTATCTTAATTCACATGTCCTTCTCTCTGTATCTGCAGCCAATGTCTCTCAGGCAGGATTTTAGTTTCAAGTACTTGTATGAGAGTGTGGGGTCCCTCCTGATTGGCTTTCCTGGAAGCCTTGGGGGCCTCACCGCTCTGCAAGTGAACTGCTCTTCTCTCTGTGGACTTAAGTTTCTTTAGTTTGGGCAGTCATCTCAGTGGGAGCCTGCCCATGAGACCTGTCTCTTTCCGAATTGGCTCTCTTTCCAAATCGGCTCCAAATGTTTTTTACATTAGATATCACTTTCATTCATTTTTAAAAAAGTCTCTCTCTCCCTTTCTGCTCCTAAGAAGTATTCCTTCCAGAATTACTTAAAATTGTCAAAAAATTATCCTTTTTAGGCTCTTGCATATATGGAAATGAGAATTATTAATCTTCAGGATAACAATTTTGTCTGGTGTAAGTTCTTATGTCTATCTAAAAAAATTTAAAATATATCACTTGGGAAAACAAGCAAGCATTTGAACCTTTTGGGTGCTTCTACTCAAATCTTTCCAGGTTCCTGGAAAACTTTTTATTTTGTATTTATCTATTTTTTAAATTAATTAATTAATTAATTTGGCTGCTCCAGGTCTTAATCACAGCACACGGGATCTTCGTTGCCGCGTATGGGATCTTTGTTGTGGCGTGTGGGCTCTTTAGTTCTGGCATGTGAACTCTTAGTTGCGGCATGTTGGATCTAGTTCCCTGACCAGGGATCAAACCCAGGCCCCCTGCATTGGGAGTGCAGAGTCTTAGCCACTGGACCACCAGGGAAGTCCCTGGAAAACTTTTTAAAAAGGTAAATTCCTGGACTCAACTAGTAGAAAATTGAAAAATAATATACTATATTACCTTAAGAATAAAAATAAATGAATGAGACACACCTAGGGTCCCACAAAATGATTTTTTGTATAGAGCAAATGGGGCTATATTAGATAGGTAGATTTTTCCAAACAGACCCTCTAAATTTGATGAAAATCTGTCCAGTTTTTTCATGTGGTGCAGTAGACAGAGTAAGAGATCCATAGACAGAAATTTAACTTACATAGTTTATTAATTTCCAAACACATTCCAATCATACAGTCCAATGAGGTACATTGTTTAAAGTTCAGGAATTTATAGACAGTTGACAGGCTCTCTTTTATGACATTATTCTATTTCCAAGGCTATAAAAATCAGTCAGTTTTGTTTCTTCCCTCAGCTGAAGTTATATCAAATCTGTTATCAAGGTCAAAAGTATGCTGAATTAGTCAGTCTTTTATTTTTTCTTTCTATTTTTCTTGTCACCACCCATGTCTAGGTTTTCCCAGATTACTACAATTGGCTTTTAAAAAACCCCATTTTATTATGGAAAAATTCAAACATACTCAAAAGTAGAGAGAATATTATACTGAACGCTCATGTACCTGGCATAAAGCTTCATCAGTTATAAACATTTTGCCATTCTTCCCCCTTATTTTCTTTCTGGAATATGTTAAAGCCCAACCCACTCATCATAGACTGTCAGTGTGTGTCTCTAATAGATAAGAAATTTGTGTCCCCCATAGCTTTCTAATTATTCTTTCTGTAATCTCATTTTTCTCACCAATCCCAAAATTTCCAACCATTTAGCATACTCCTACAGAAACCTAAAAGGGTTTTCAAAGGCTCAGTATTTCTCATTGAATCAAGTGCACACTCTTGTCCTGGTTCACAAAGCCATCTTACTTTAGCTTCCCTCAGCTGTTTAACCTTACCTTCCATCATTCCCCAACAAGCTATCAGGTGGGTCTCCTCACTGCTCAATAGATGCACTTTTTATTCCTGTCTCTAGTCATGCTCTTGCCTCCCCAAATTATGTGCAATCTTGAAAGCTCTGCTTGGCTGCCACTTCCTTTATGAAGCTTTCCCCAGCTCCTACTGACTTCTCTCTTCTCTGAACTCTTGGAATTTAAACTCAGTTCCTATAGCTTTAAATATGATATTTTTATGGTATCCCAGTCTTAATTACTGTAACCTGGAAAGTGGACTCGGAATCACTGACTAGCAGCATTTGTTTTTAAAGACAACTTTACAATGTTTGGGTGAATGGTATCACTAGGGATACGATGATGGTCAGTGGTGCTGGACAGATGAAGCGTCAGTATGGTAGACAGAATTCTAGATGCCCATGAGCTCTGTCCCTGGTGTTACTCCTGTGATTATATTACGTTACATGGCAAAAGTAATTTTTCAGTTGTAATTAAGATTGCTAACCAGTTGACCTTAAGCTAGGGAGACTATCCAGGTGCACCTGATCTAATCACCTGAGCCCTTTAAAAGCAGGGGGTTTTCTTTGGCTGGTCATAGAAGAGGGAGTCAGAGAGATTCTAAGTGTAAGAAGGATTCAACCCACAATTATTGGCTTTGAAGATGGAGGAAGGCGCCCATGAGCCAAGAAATCCAGGTAGTTTCTAGATAGTCAGAAAGAAAATGGGATCTCAGTTCTACATGCCCAAGGACGTGAATTCTGCCAACAACTTGAATAAGCTTGGAAGCAGCTCTTCCCCAGAGCCTTCAGATAAGAGCTCATCCCAGTCGACACTTGAGTTTGTCTTTGTGATACTCCATGCATAGAACACAGCCAAGCCCACCCAGACTTCTGACCTGTGGAACTGTGAGATAATAAATGGGGGGTGGTATAAGCTTCTAAATTTGTGGTAATTTGTTATGTAGCAATAGAAAATGAATACAGTAGGTAACACAGGGTTCGAGCTTGTAGTGAAAGTTTACACATTTCCTGCTGTTCTTTCTTTTCTGGTTTCAGTTTTATTGGGGTATAATTGGTATACAGCACTATATATAAGTTTAAAGTGTACAGTATACTGACTAGACATACGTATATTGGGAAATGATTATCACAGTAAGTTTAGTTAAAATCCATCACCTCATATACTGATAAAAAATTTTTGGTTTCCCTTGAGATAAGAACTTTTGAGATCTACGCTCTTAGCAACTTTAAAATATATCATACAGCAGTGTTAACTATAGTCATCATGTTGTACATTGCATCCTTAGTACTTATTTATCTTATAACTGGAAGTTTGTAACTTTTGACCGCTTTCACCCAATTCTCTTACCTCCTACCCCTTTGCCTCTGGTAACCACAAATCTGTTCTCTTTTTCTATGAGTTTGGGGGTTTTTTTAGACTTCATATATAAAAATATGGAACGCTACATGTATTTGTGCGTCATCCTTATGCGGGGGCCATGCGAATCTTCTCCGTATTGTTCCAATTTTAGTATATGTGCTGCTGAAGTGAGCATCCTGCTATTTTTATTAAGGCTCCAAATCAGTAAGGGAGGTTTTCCAGTAAACTGAGGCACTCGTTTTAGCACACACGGTCACTGCACAGGCTAGCATTGCCCTTGGTTTATGACACCTCTCTCTTGTCCCTCAATTTCCCACTGCAAATAGGAAAATTTCAATAAATGGAAAGTCCAGCTTCCCTATTGCCTATGTTTTCAAAAAAGTGAATAAGAAGGTCCTTGCGCAAAAAATTCTATAAGAGGGTCCTATAAGAGGGTCCTTGAGGAGGGTGATTAGGACAGCCTATCTGACCAGCAGTGGAACTGGTTCACTATGCAGACTCTGACTATTTACCTCTGTTATGAGACTGGCGCAGATTTTGCAGGAAGTGTTCCCCTAAGCTCTGCAGCAGCCAGGATTTTAGATGGTGGAACTTGTTTATAAAATAAATCCAGACACTCACTTTAGGAACCGGTCAACAAATAGTCACTGAGGATGCTTAGAAAGATAAGAACTGAAGTTACAGTTTCTTCTGCAGCTTAGAATCAGAGATGATGGGCAGGAGCTTTATTAGTTCTACGGGCTTCTGCTTCTCCAGCCACACACATTTAACAAAAACGAATGTTTAGAACTTCATTTGGGGTGCTTGTGTATGATTCAAAAAGAACTTGTTCCTTATAAAATTTATTGTTAAATGACTCATTACAGGATGATGATGAAAATAAGCCTTCTAATTTAAAGAGTTATGCCAATATTCTTTTAAAAGTCAACCTTGTGAGGTCTAATTTACATATAATAAAATACATATATTTTAAGTGTACAGTTCAGTAAATGTATACACTCACGTCACCACCATCATAATCAAGATATAGCACATTTCCTCACACCAGAAAGCTCCCTCATGTACATCCTTTGCAGTCAGTCTCTGCTTCCAACTACTGCTCCAGGCAACCGTTGATCTCATTTTTATCACTATAGATTAGTTTTTCCTCTTCTAGTATTCATATAAATGGAATCAGACAGTATGCATATTTTTTGTGTTGAGTTCCTTTCACTCAGCATGAGGTTTTGGAGACTCATCCACATTGTTGCCTTTATTAGTAATTTATATTTTTATTGCTGAATAGTATTTAACTGTGTTAATAGCACAATTTGTTAGCCTATTGGTGGATACTTGGGTTGTCCCAGTTTGGGGCTATTATGAACAAAGTTACTATGAACAGTCTTTGGGTGGATATATGTTCTTATTTCATTTTGGTAAATACCTGGGAGTGGAGTAGCTGATTCAAATGATAAGTATGCTTAACTTTAAAAGAAACTGTCAAACTGTTTTCCAAAGTGGTTGTACTATTTTCCACCCTCAATAGCAAGATAACCAACTGTTCTCAGTCTTCTTCAATACTTGGTATTGTCAGCCTTTTAAAAGGATGTGGAGTGGTATCTATCTAATGAATATGTAGTGGTATCTGATCGTAGCTTTGATTTGCGATTTCCTTATAACTATGATGTTTAACATCTATCTCTTCTTGTGCTTATTAGCCACGCATGTATCTTCTTTGGTGAAGTGTCTGTTCAAGTCTTCTGCCCATCAAAAAATAATTAGATTGCATTATTATTATTGAGTTGTAAAAATTTTAAACTATATTCTGGATATAAGCCCAGTGTCATATATGTATTAATATTACAAAAACTTCTCTCAGTCTGTAGCTTGCCTTTTTGTCATTTCTTAAAAAAGTCTATTTTGCCCTACTTCTCACCTCCTTCTCCTTCAGAGTCTCTAATTACATATATTTAGGCCATTTTCTGCTGTCCTACAGGTCTCTAAGGATCTGTTTATTTTTCTTCAGTCTATTTTCTCTCTATTCATTAGCTTGGATAATTGCTATAGATTCGCCTTCCTATGTTCAAACTCACCAGTGACTTTTTTCCTCCCATCTCTGATCTACTGTGGGTTTTTTTTTGTCATTGTAATTTTTCAGTTCTAAAATTTCCATTTAGCTCTTTTTTATTGTTTACATTTCTATGCTGAGAGTCTCTACTTTTAACTCATGATGTCCCTATTTTCTTAATTCTTTGAACATATTTATAGCAGTTGCTTTAAAGCCCTTATCTTCTAAATCCATCATCTCAGTAATGTTGGGACTGATGATTTTCCCTTAACAATGGGTCACTTTGCCTTTTTTTGTTTTTATTTTTTGCATGTCTAGTAATTTTTTTTAACGTCTTTATTGGAGTATAATTGCTTTACAATGGTGTGTTAGTTTCTGCTTTATAACAAAGTGAATCAGCTATACATATACGTATATCCCCATGTCTCCTCCCTCTTGCGTCTCCCTCCCTCCCACTGTCCCTATCCCACCCCTCTAGGTGGTCACAAAGCACCGAGCTGATCTCCCTGTGCTATGCAGCTGCTTCCCACTAGCTATTGGTTTTACATTTGGTAGTGTATATATGTCCATGCCACTCTCTCACTTTGTCCCAGCTTACCCTTCCCCCTTCCCGTGTCCTCAAGTCCATTCTCTAGTAGGTCTGTGTCTTTATTGCCGTCCTGCCCCTAGGTTCTTCATGACCTTTTTTTTTTTTTTTTTTTTTTAGATTCCATATACATGTGTTAGCATACGGTATTTGCTTTTCTCTTTCTGACTTACTTCACTCTGAATGACAGACTCTAGGTCCATCCACCTCACTACAAATAACTCAGTTTCGTTTCTTTTTATGGCAGAGTAGTATTCCATTGTATATATGTGCCACGTCTTCTTTATCCATTCATCTGTCGATGGACACTTAGGTTGCTTCCATGTCCTGGTTATTGTAAATAGAGCTGCAATGAACATCGTGGTACATGACTCTTTTTTATGTCTAGTGATTTTTTAAATTGTGTACTGCACGTTGTTGGTGGTGCATTGTATAGGCTCTGTACTTTTGTTATCTTCCTTTGAGAAGTGTTACCATGTCTTCTATTAGGCAGCTCATTTACTGGTTGATTACCTTGCACTCTGTAGGCTTGTCTTTATGCTTTGCTAGGGAATACCTATTGGAAAACTCAATATGTTTCCCAAGGCCTTCTATCTTTGCAGGTCTCAACCTCTAAATTCAGCTTTCACTGAAGATCTTTTAAAGGCTTGGCTTTAGACCTTGTTAGGGTGGGAATGGAGTGGACCTTACCCGAAAGCATGTTTCTAGTCTTCTCTGGTGTCTTAGATAGATGCCTTTTGTGTTAATAAATTGATAGCAAGGTCTTGCCACTCTGGCTTGGCCAGAACTTCCATGTCTTCTAGCACTGTTTCATATCTAGTATCTTTATTCTGTTCTTGTCTCTATGGTGACTGTTCTGTATAGTTACAACACGGCTTAGGTACTCTTGCCATGGGCATGTGCATCTTAGGATTCACAGAGAACCTCCTGCAGAACTTCTGGGTCTCTCCCTTCTCTCTAGCCCCTACATACCTGCTTTACTTTCTGATGCTTTGCCCTGCAGATTCTGATTGCTTCAGCTTTCCTGAACTCTGACCTCTGCCTCTTCAGCTCAGCAGGATCATTGTGCTCTGCTTGGATTCTAGCTTGCTACGTCATGGTTGGATAATTGTGCCCAGATAGAGATCCAGGGAAATCATGGGACTCACTTTATGAATTTCTCCTCTCTCAAGGGTCACAGCATTGTGTTTCCTATTGTCCAATGTTTAAAAACAATTACCTCATGCACTAGCTCTAATTTTATTGTTTATAACAGAAGGGCTAGTCCAATACCGGTTGCTCCACATCTGGAAGTGAAAGTTTCAAGATGTGCTCTTAAGGATTCAGTTAGGTAAAGATGAATGGATTTATCCCCAAAGGGACCCCAAAGCTTCTATTTGGACTGAAAAAGCATTTTTAATAGTCATGAATCCCGTCATATGGCTCAGGACACTGGTCCTATTCATAGGAAGTTAGTATGGCGGGGTTGAGTGTAGCTTCTCTATGTTGTTTCCAAAAATTGAGTCTAAGAGCCATCTCTTCTCTCTAAGAAATAGAAAGAGGGTCTCTAAAAATAATTGTGTAGTAATAGTTTTGGTAATAATAAATTACTATTATTGAGTACTTAATGTTCTAGGTGTTGTTCTTTTTTATTAAAAAAAATTTTTTTTTGATGTGGACCATTTTTAAAGTCTTTATTGAATTTGTTACAATATTGTTTCTCTTTTATGTTTTGGTTTTTTGGCTGAGAGGCATGTGGGATCTTAACTCCCCAACAAGAGATCGAACTTGCCCCCCCCTGCATTGGAAGGTGAAGTCTTAACCACTGGACCACCAGGGAAGTCCCTAGATGTTGTTCTTAAGGCTTTATTTTTATTAACCAATTTATTCTTTATAATAACCCAATCTTCAAGTACTAATTACTAATTAGTACCTGAATATTATAATTACTAATTAATAATCCTGTTTGGAGATGAGAAAATTGAAGTACTAATAGGTTAAGAAACTTTCCTGAGGTGACACATCTGGTAAGTGGTAGATATGGGTGGTCTATAGAAAGCCTTTGCCAGTTTCTATCATAGAAATGTTACACAGCATAAAGGATCTTAGAAGCACCGTGTCTTTTTTTTTTTTTAACATCTTTATTGGAGTATAATTGTTTTACATTGTTGTGTTATTTGCTGCTGTATAACAAAGTGAATCAGCTATACGTATACATATATCCCCATATCCTCTCTGTCTTGAGTCTCCCCCCAACCCTCCCTATCCCACCCCTCTAGGTGGTCACAAAGCACCGACCTGATCTCCCTGTGCTGCGCGGCTGCTTCCCACTAGCTGTCTATTTTACATTTGGTAGTGTATATATGTCCATGCCACTCTCACTTCGTCCCAGCTTACCCTCCCCCCTCCCCATGTCCTCAAGTCCATTCTCTACGTCTGCATCTTTATTCCTGTCTTGCCCCTAGGTTCTTCAGGACCTTTTTTTTTTTTTTTTTAGATTCCACATATATGTGTTAGCATACGGTATTTGTTTTTCTCTTTCTGACTTACTTCACTCCGTATGACAGACTAAGTCCATCCACCTCACTACAAACAACTCAATTTCATAGAAACACCAAGTGTCTTAATGTGTAAATGAGTAGGTGAGTTTGTGAGGGTGTTTGTGAGCACATGTGAGCATGTGAGAGTGTGTGTGGGTATGTGAGGGCTCCTATCTCAGGGTCTTCCAAAATGCTGTTCTTTCTCTTGACTACCCCTCTTCACCTTCAGTCAACTCAATCTTATCCTTCAGGGTTTAACTTCAATATCACTGCTTCAAGGATGTTTGTTACATGCTTTCATAATATGTTATTCTTTATTTCTTCTTATCACTATTGTAATTGAATTTACAGAAATATTTATTTAATGGGTGTTTTTTCCACTAGACTATATGCTGCATGGGGCCTGTTTCCCACCATGTCTCCGACACGTAGCATGGTTTCTGGCATGGAGTATGTGCTCAATGTGTATTTGTTGAATCAATGAATGAACGTCCAAGAGTAAGTTTCCCTTCTCATGTTGCTATAAACTGATTTATCTTTGAGAATTGCATAATTTTTTTGCCTTCCCCTCCAATTAAAAAAGTTACATATAGTAAAATTTTTTCTTTTTGGTATATAGGTCTATGAGTTTTTACAAAAGTAAAGAGTCATGTGCAACTGACACGGGCTTAATTTCCAAAATATCCAAACAGCTCATACAACTCAGTAACAAAAAAGTCAACCCAACCAAAAAATGGGCCGAAGATCTAAATAGACAGTCCTCCAAAAAAGACATACAGATGGCCAATAGGCACATAAAAAGATGCTCACCATCACTAATTATTGGAGAAATGCAAGTCAAAAATACAGTGAGGTATCACCTCACACTGGTCAGAATGGCCATCATTAAAAAGTCTACAAATAACAAATGCTGGAGAAGGTGTGGAGAAAAGGGAACCCTCCTGCACTGTGGGTGGGAATGTAAATTGGTGCAACCAGTATGGAAAACAGTATGAAGCTTTCTTAAAAAACTAAAAATAGAGTTGCCGTATGATCCAGCAATCCCACTCCTGGGCATACATCCAGAGAAAACTCTAATTCAAAAAGATACATTCACCCGAATGTTCATAGCAGCACTATTTACAATAGCCAAGACATGGAAGCAACCTAAATGTCCATTGACAGAGCAATAGGTGAAGCAGATGTGGTACATATATACAATGGAATATTACTCAGCCATAATAAAGAAGGAAATAATGTCATTTGCAGCAACATGGATGGACCTAGAGATTTTCATACTAAGTGAAATAAGTCAGGCAGGGAAAGACAAATACCATATGATATCACTTATATGTGGAATCTAAAATGTGATACAAAAGAACTTATTTACAAAACAGAAACAGACTCACAGACATAGAAAACAAACTTACAGTTACCAACAGGGAAAGGGAGTGAGGGCGGGATAAATTAGGAGTTTGGGATTAGCAGATACAAACTACTATATATAAAATAGATAAAAAACAAGGTCCTACTCTATAGCACAGGGAACTATATTCAGTAACCTGTAATAAACTGTAATAGAAAAGAATACGAAAGAGAAGATATGTATATATATTCTTGCTGAACATCAGAAACTAACACAACACTGTAAGTCAACTATACTTCGGTTAAAAAGAGTCATGTAGCTACCGTAATAGTCAAAGTATAGAACAATTCATCCCCCTCCCCACAAAAAACTCCCTCTTGGTAAGCCTTTGTAGTCACTCTACCCCCAACCCTTACTCTTGGGCAACCACTGAAAATTGCTTATTTTACATTACCCTGGCTCTTTTCTTTTCCATCCTGCCTTATCTAAGTTCAGCTATCTTACTGCTCCTTAGCACTCCTGAATACTTTATCAGAGAAATGAAATTGCATCTAGACAGTTGCCTTACCCATTTATGTCCCACATGGAGTCATTTAAGCAAATAACTTGACTACCTGGAAGAGTAAGAAGAGGGACACTAGGCTACTTGGTTTTTTGTCATTGGCCTGTTACTCTCTTAACAGCTCCAGCGTCTGTATGCATCCCTATTTCACTACCCCTGCCTTAATTCAGGCTTCCTGATCTTGTCCAGATCATTGCAATAGGCTTCATATTAGTTTCCATGCCTCCAGTACTTCTTTGCTTATGTTTAATGGCTACGTTTCCCCCAGAGCGACTTTTCTGAGACTCTAAGACCTCAGACTCTTCGTTGGCACCTTATTGAGACTCAGCACCTCAGCATATCATTCAGGTTCCTCGGGGTCCCCTGCCTACTTCTGCAGAATCATCCTTATTGGGTCTTTTTCCTTGTATTCTGTGATGTTCCCGTTGTCTCAGACGATTTGCCATTTTCCAAATGTGCCATGGGTTTTATGTCTTTATGCTTCTGTTCACGCTGCCCGGAAAGGCTTTCCTCCCTGCGTCTCCTCCGTGAACACCCCTTCCTTATGGAAGACTCAACACAGGCCAGCTCTTGCATTCTTCTCAAAGACCACTTAACGATTCCCTCTTTTGTGCCCATGGTCACCTGTCCACCCGCTTTGCCACAACACGCATAATTCCTTATTGTAAGCCCATGCTCACATATTTGTCTCCCATTTCCTAGAAACAAAACCCTTTGAGGTCAAGTCTGTCTGTCTCCCATTTCCCTTTGAATCCTGAGTGCCTAGCACTGTGTCTGCCATATAGTGGGTGCTCAATACACATCTGCTGAATGCAATAATGGATAGAGTTATTACTGTTGTATTAGCGGGCTGGCCAAAAATTTCGTTCAGGTTTGGCCGCAAGCTGTTACGGCCAAACCCGAACGAAAATTTTGGCCAACCCAATACTTTTGCACTTTAATAACTTTCATAAACCTGTTTTAAATTTGTCTAGTTTTTGATGTTTGGGAAAAATTTTGACCAAGTACTCTCCCATTTCATGAGAAGCTGCTGAACCTATTTGTGTGGCCGTGTGAAGTTCTCTCCAGCTTTTGCTCAGTCACTATGCGTCTAGTTCAGTGTGACCTAGTCAGTTGGCATTATTTCAACTGGGCTTATCCATAGCTGTCTGCTTGTGTATAGAAACTCAACTTGCAACTGTGACAGTAAAAAAAGGGAAAAACAGGGGATGTCGAAAGTGAACATGAATTTGCCATTAGTGGCTAACTGGCTTTGAACTTCATGTCCATGGAGGCTCAGAGTAAAGTCAAAGCTATCACTGAGCTCAGGTCTGGACTGACTACAGGTCACGCTGTTACTCAGCTCCTTATCTGTTGTGTTCCGTGTCATATTAACTTTGTGAACTTCTACCCCAGGGATCTTAGTCCCAGGATGTTTGGGTTCAACATATTTGCCATTGAAGTGGAGATCTTGTCCTTCCTTGTGAAAGTGAAGACATTAAATCCTCTAAAAATATTCTATCCAACCAATTCTGTCATTTCATTGTGAAAAAAACAAACACTGACATAGAATATGATTCTTACTAATAAAGCACCCACATTTGTAACAAGGCAGGTCTTGGTCAGGAGGGAGGACAGGTGAGAGAAGGTAGGAATATTCTATATCTTCATCTCAATATGACCAGGGTTAGGGTCTAGGTGGGTATCTGCTTCCTCCCAGTTGCATGCCTGCTAGTGTAAGCTTGGAGCTGTCTGGAAACTGTCACCTCTTAGGACAATTGCATAGTCTAGGAAACATTCGAGTTGTAGGGAAGGTGTTTAGCACTATGGTTTCAAATTTTCATCTTACAAATTGAGGTCACAGCAATGTTTCTCAAATTTGCATTTTCACTAGGATCAGCTAGGCAGCTTGTGAGAAAGATATCACTGGTTTCTACCCCTGGAGATTCTGGTTCAGGAGGCTTGGAGTGAACCCTTGGAAGCTATATTTTAAATAATCTCTCTGGATGATTCTGATGCACAAAGATGAAAAACTCTGTCTTTTCTTGGATTGTTGGAGCTGAATAGGGCAACATGATGTTTCTGAAGGCATCCTTGCCATTCCGAGTTTGTTGACAGACCAATGTACATTTATTAAAACAGGTTCTAAAAAACTGGGACTTTCTGTCCCAAACCTCACCTGTTTTCAATGTCTGGAAGTCCATTTGACCTTGGGGAAAACACCCACAAGCAGAAAGCAAAGATGGCACCCAAGAAGGATTCAGGCTGAGGAGAAGCATTAGGAGTGACCCAGAAAACGTACACTTAAATTCCGCTGGGATAAGAATCCTCTGAGCAGAGTTGATGCTGACGCACTGCACTGCTGATGCACTGTGGAGTGAATTGAGTTTGCATCATTGTACCCTCCTGCTATGACTTACCTCATGGTGATCAGGGTAGTGCCAACCTAAAGTTTGGAAATGTTTGACATGGTGGTTGCACAAATGGAATTGGGGCAGAGCAGTGATAAAAGATGCACAGCTGCCTGCAGAGGTGAACAGATATGTGGACGTGCTGTCTCTTAACCTGCTTTCTGGTATGAGTTGAATTCCAAAATGTTGGTTGGGTTCGCTAGGTTTGGTTCAGGTCTCCAAAAGGTAGGTTTGGTCTCCATGTGTGTGGCATCGTTCTGTATAAGCTCTAGAATTAGGGGTGTGTAGTGGAGAAGTGGAGGAGTGATGGTAGCTGAGGATTTTCACTTAAGTTTCACTGAATAATAAATAACATGTACTATGCCTGAGAAGCATGAAATTTTCACAGAGACTTGTTAAGCAACCTCTTTCCAGTGTTGTTTTGATCTTGGGAGATCAGGGCGTGGGGACAGCACACCCAGACCTTGTGGCAGACAGTAGAAACCCTTCAGCACGTCTCAGAAACCTGACTATTACCTGTCACGAGGACAGGAGATTGCTGTGGTTTCTTTTTGAAGAAAAGATTTCATGAAATGGATGAGGAAATTTAATCTACTATATTCTCATTTCTGGGACTGAAGGAATTAGTAGAAATTGTACTGTTCTTAAAATAATGAGACGATTATCTTTAACTTTGGAAAATTAGAAAAGGGCACTAAAATCAGGGACTTCTTATAAGAAGGAAGGAACCTTAAAGGTATCAGGTTCAACCCCCTGGAATCACCTTTATCCTTCTCTTTCAAATGGTTGACTGGTTTCATACTGATAGAACAGGATAATCCAGTGCTACTTTCCCTAATAAGCCACTGAAGTTCAAATGTAAAAGGGGTGGGTGAGGACCTCTGACCTGCCTCTGTCTCTCTTGAGTGTAGTACACCAACACCTGCTATCACCAAGCCCAAAAAGTTTACTCAAGTTTTTGGCCAAGCAATCAAATTGGGTAGAACAGAAAGTCCTGTACAGCCCTCTTGTCTGCCAAACAGCATTGGCATTGGAGCCATTCCCAGTAAAGTGAGAATTTCCTGGCTGTTTGACTTTGAGTATGTCATTCAGTCTGTCAAATCGTTGTGTTCTCCCTGTAAAATGTTGTCACCTATAACTTGCATGGATTGAATGATAATACATGTGTAAAATAGGTGGTATACAATAGAGATAATAAATTATATACCTTTGCTTGGGCAAATAACATTTTTTTATGATGACATTAAATTACTTTGTGTTACTGATTACACTCCTCCAAAGTAGGACAGACATGAGTCTAGATTTAACAGGGGACACTGAGAAGGAAAAACAAATCTAATTCGGAGGAGTAGGTAAGTGTGAGTCTGTTAAAAGCAAACAACCTGAGGTACCTCTCTTCAAAGACAGCATCCTGTCTGTTTGTACTTTGGCAAAAGCATGTGTGGGCAAACACTATTTTATTTGACATGGTCCTAAAAGGGCCAAGCTCCAATGACAATGCTTGCATCTTTGGCAAACACCCTCAAAAGGATAAGTTCATTTAAACATGCAGACACAAATCTTTATGTTTTGTGCAAATTAATTTTTAGTAACTTCATTTTACTTGCTTTGTTTCCTTCACACAACCCTTTGGTGGACCGACATTATTGTCTCCCTAGCACTCTTTTCCCAAGTCTAATTTTCACCTTCCCTTTCTGGTCCCAGTACTTTCCACAACTTGGCGGGTGCCTCCCTTGCTCTCTCCAGCTCCCAACCTTCTGCCCTATGAATGTTTTGCAGGAAGAGTTGGTAACTTCTTATCATAACCATAACAGTAGCACAGATAAACTACTTTACAAGCCAATTTCGTAGGCACGGTGTGGTTTATCTAATAATCCTGTGTAGCAGGTTATCTCAATTCTGAGAATGAAGAAATTTAGGTCAGGAGAGATGGCAGAGCAAATAATATCAGATCTTGACATGGTTCATCTTATCTTTTATTAATCCCCTGCTTTATCTATCATACCATATTGCCTCCTTTTCAGAGAAAAATCTTGAATTGACTGGTAATCTGCATCCTAAAAGTCTTGATTCTAGGCATTGTTTTAATTAGGACAGTATTTATGGAATCTCTTGTATTGTTATATGTATGTCTGTGTTAGGATGGTCAGAAAAGGGAAATTGTCTTGGTAGTTAAGAAACTGCTGAGTATCAAAGAAAAAGGAGAAGGAAATATATTATTTAATACAAAAAAGAACATTGGAGTTACTAAAACAAAAGAGGATTTGAATAACTACAAGTCTACAGTCCACTTGAGTCTATAATCTTGCTAGTGAGATTCCCCACAGCCTATTCTCTAACCTTGCTGCACAACTAGTGGAAAAAAAATTGTTGACAAAACAAAGGCTATTCTGCCAGTTCCTTGTTGTGGTTGTGAGACGAATTTATGTAATAAAGTGCTATTTAAAGTATGAGCTATAGTTTTATGCAGCTGATTTTACTTAATTCTAAACAGAGTTCATTGAACACTGTGGCTGAACCTGAAGGAGCTGGATCTTTAGCCACATGAATTATTGAAATTCCACAGCATTCCTGAAAGATTGGTAAATACTTTTCTCTTTTTGTCACAGTGGAGGCCCAGGTGATAATAGTAATAATAAAAAACTATGGTACTGTATTTATAAAAGTTTTACTTCTTCCCCATAGTATTTGTTACAATTGAAAATCATTCTTGGGCTTCCCTGGTGGCGCAGTGGTTAAGAATCCGCCTGCCAATGCAGGGGACACGGGTTCGAGCCCTGGTCTGGGAAGATCCCAGACGCCGCGGAGCAACCGAGCCCGTGTGCCACGACTACTGAGCCTGCGCTCTAGAGCCTGCGAGCCACAACTACTGAAGCCTGCGTGCCTAGAGCCCATGCTCCGCAACAAGAGAGGTCACCGCAATGAGAAGCCCGTGCACCGCAATGAAGAGTAGCCCCCGCTCGCCGCAACTAGAGAAAAGCCTGCACGCAGCAACAAAGACGCAGTGCAGCCAAAAGAATTAAAAAAAAAAAAAAATTAAAAAAAGAAAATCATTCTTTATATTAATGGGATTGGGAGGTATTGAGGGAAAAGGCAGGTACTGTTGTGCTTCATGATTATTTTGCAAGTTAAATCATTACTCTGCTTTTGGTTGGTGACTGAATGACAAATACCCCTTTATCTGAAGAGTAAGAGGCTATGGGTGTCAACTGGGAGCAATGAAAGCTCTAATACTCAATGTATTGTTTTTTCCATTCTTTTATTCTCTTATTTCTATCTGACATATATATGTCTTTCTTCACAGATTCATACACACTTTATATATACCCATCATTGATGCTAAAGTATATGACTTTTTTTTTATTTTAAAAAGTTTTTGGTAAATTTTAACACAATATAGGTACAATATAATCATTTCAACATAAAAATTATTGAGATACTGTAATTTTTTAACTATGACTTCAAAATTCAGTGTGTATTTTACTTACAAGTCAATTTGAACTAGCCATATTTCAGGTGAATGACAGCCGCATGTGTCTGGTGACCACAGTATTGGGTCTGCATGGTGGGATAGAATAGTAAACAACACAGGCATGGCCACTATCTGTAATATGACTTTCTTTTTTGGCAAACATACCTGAATTTATATATCCAAATGCAGCCCATTTCCTTCAGAATGAAAGCATATTTCTACATTATTGACATTTTCAAGATTTTGGAATTTCACTTTTTTGGAACTTTTTTTTAAAATACCACCAAAGGTGTTAAGTTTTGCTCTTTAGAGTGGGGTTGATTTTTGGTAAGGCTGAAAGTCATTTGAAGCCAACTGAGGTAGATGACCGGGCTGAGTAACATAAATTGTGGTAAAACATGAGCCAAGAATATGAGCAACCCTGCCTGAGAAGCTCCCATCTCTTGTTTCTTGTTTTGTAAAGAGCATTTCTTAACAAAAAGTGATTTTCTGATCCCAATGGCTGCCTTTTGCAGAGTCAAAATGTCAAGGCCCTGCCTGATTAAACTCCATCTAACTTTACAGATGCACTTGCCATGCTACTGCCATGAACTCTGCTTACGTGAACTACATGACCTTCCCTCCATCCTTAGCAACTCTGTGCTTTTGCCTGTATTGTTCCTATTCTCATTGACTTGTATATATTACCCTTCATTCCAGAAAAGTTTAAATGTGGTCCTCTTTATTCCTGCTGAATTCTACTCATCTTTAAGGATCTATCAGTTCCCATATCTTTCCAATTGGAAATGAATCTCTGAGCTTCCCTAGTGTTCTACGTTGCCTTCTATTTTGTAGTATAGCTCTTAGAGTCTAAGCTTTTTGCTTATATGCCTTCAGTTTTGTAGGATTAGCATCTAGTCCAGTTTCTTCTCCTATTAAATGGAATAAATTAGACTTATTTTCTTTCTTTTTCCCCACCCCTTGCAATTCATTTGCTTATTCACTTATTTAAGAATGATTTATAGATCAACAACAATGCACTGTGCAAGCAATGAGTATATAAAGATCAGTTTGATTACTTTCTTCTTCTTGTGGAGTTCATAGCTTACTAGGGGAGACAGTGACATAAAGAAGTAATTGCAAAACAATACAGTAAGTGCTATTGCAGAAATAAGTGCAGGATTAAGTTGTGACCCAGCAGAGAGAGTAATCAATTCTGTCTTTGGGTGGTGGAGGATGGCTCCATAGAACAGAAGACACTAGGTCTGTTTCTCAAAGGACAAATAGGTGTCACCAAATAGACAAAGATCTAAAGGACATTCCAGAGAGGAAAAAATATATGAAGCCATCAGTATACAAGAAAATATTATGGGACTTCCCTGGTGGTCCAGTGGTAAAGAATCTGCCTTCCAATGCAGGGGACGCGGGTTAGACCCCTGGTCGTGGAACTAAGATCCCACATGCTGCGGGGTAACTAAGCCCGTGTGCCACAGCTACTGAGCCCATGCGCCTCAACTAGAGAGCCTGTGTGCTGCGAACTACAGAGCCCATGAGCTCTGGAACCTGTGTGCCACAACTGGAGAAAAGCCCACGTGTCACAACTAGAGAGAAGCACATGTGCTCCAAGGAAGAGCCTGCATGCCACAACAAAGACCCCACGCAGCCAAAAAAAAAAAAAAATATATATATATATATATATATATTTAACAAAAAAAGAAAATATTATATCTTCAGTCAATTGCAAAAAATTTGAGATTTGGAGGGTAAGAAATGGGATTAGAGAGGGAAGAGGGGCAGATTTTGGAGAGCCTTGTGTACTATGCAAAGGAGTTTGGACTTTGTGTAGTTGAAAGGGAAACTCTAAAGTAATTAAATCACAGAGGTTACAGGATTGAGTTATAATTTTGAAAGGTCTGGAGCAGTGGAGAATGAACTTTAGGGTGGGTGGTGGAGAGGGAGGAAATAGAAAAATAGAATTCAGGCTGTGTCTGTCTGGTTAGGATGCTAATATAAAAGTTCAGATGAGGATTGATGAAGGCCTGAACTAAGGCAGAGGCAGAAGGGAAAGGGAGGGATGGGTCAGGTCTGAGAGATATTTAGGGGACAGAATAGACAGGATTTGTGGCTATGCTTTTGGACTGATGCAAGGATAAAATGTAATAATATATGCTCAAGAATCAAATATGAGGCACTCTAGAAAGGTGAAGAATTATCAAATAACTGGTGATGGGATTGGTAATATAAAACACCTTACATATTACCTAAAAGAAAATGTATTAAAAATGTCTGCCAGATAAAGCTATGTATTTTCTCCAGTGTATTTAAAAACATTTGTGACTTGAATGGAAATATTTGAAGAAATGAAAATTCAAACTAACTTGATTATTTTCTGCTAAATCTTTAATTCAGGTCCAATGACCATGAAATGCTAAACGTGGTAGAAATTGTGGTGGTGAGATGAAGAGAAGTGGGGAGAAAGACAGAGAGAAAGGGGGTAATCTTAGTGTAGGACTCTCACAGCTCCATGTCCTATGCTCTGCAAGTGTCTTCAATAGAGTGTGGGCCTTTGCTCCCTAGAACTTTCTGGAAAGAGAGTAATCTTTTCTCTCCCCTCAGGGGAACTAAGGAAAAGCACTGCCTTAAGTTTCCCTCTATCATCTTCCTTCTGGGCAAAAGAGGGACAAAGGCAATGGCTTGGAGAAAGGCATTGCTTTGCTAATTCCCCATAAAAAGTGAGATCTGGAGGAGCCTAGGTGCATTGTTTGCATATGACAACATCAAAGTGGGTAAGAACCTGTCAGTTCCTCCTGGCTTCATTCACGTACTGCCCCAGGGAACTGGCATTGCTTTAACTCAGGAAAAACCCGGGGCTGACCATGCTTTTAGACATGGGATCATCAGGTGGTCAAACATTGGAAAGAGAGAAAGATACAAACAAAAGGCAGAGATATGACACAGAATTTTGTGTTGACCTATTTGCAAGAGTCTGAGACCTGGAATGGGGAGAAATGAGACTGCAGAATGAGGCAAGGGCTGGGTCTTGGAGGGCCTTGGATTCTGTTAAAGGAGTTGGTGTAGGAGCGAGGGACTCCCAGAAATAACTTAGTCAAGGAAGAACCGGGATCAGGTGGTAATTTAGAGAGACCTGAAGGCTGTGTGGAGGATGGGCTGTGGCACACAGCAAGCCCAGGGAGGGTGAGATTTAAAGTTCCTGTTTGCCCAGCAAGAGCACATGGGATCTGATAAGGGTGTTTGCCTTTTGCCGCTGTCAAGATCCAGGAGAATGTAACTTAGGGACCCAGTGTAAACCAGGTGTCAGGTCTTTATTGCCCTGTCATCTTTCATCACACATAAGCCTCCTTCATACTGACCTCTCAGCTCTAGCCTGAGAATCATTGGTTCTTGCCCCAGGTGGGAGGCAGAGTAGAGAAGAGGAGGTTTCAGAGGCTCCGTGAATCACCAAGGAGAGGCAGCTGGCTGTAAAACCTACACAGAATGTGAGCTGGGTAATTTGAAAAGTGTGGCTGAAACCCAACAAACACCTCTCTCTAATTTGCCCTCCCTACCCTTGGGTGAAAATGAGTCAAACAAGGGAGTACCCAGGCAGAATGCTGGGGCAGTATGGTTCTTTACAAAGAAGGAGACCTCATGATCATTATTAAGGAGAAAGGAAGATTTAGGGGGTTCTAGAATTTTCTGATTTTTCTTTTTCTTTCCTATTTATTTTTCCTATTTTTACCCCTACTTAGATGACTCCATTCTTTTGCTAACTCTCTAATCTAGTTCTTTTTTAAAAAAATTTATTTATTTATTTTTGGCTGCGTTGGGTCTTCGTTGCAGTGCATGGGCTTCTCATTGCGGTGGCTTCTCTTGTTGCGGAGCACAGGCTCTAGGTGCGTGGGCTTCAGCAGTTGTGGCATGCGGGTTCAGTAGTTGTGGCATGCGGGTTCAGTAGTTGTGGCACACGGGCTTAGTTGCTCCACGGCATGTGGGATCTTCCCAGGCCAGGGATCGAACCCGTGTCCCCTGCATTGACAGGTGGATTCTTAACCACTGTGCCACCAGGGAAGTCCCTCTAATCTAGTTCTTCAGCATAATAAACTTTCTCTCTTCTTCAGAAAACCCATCACCATGCTGAGTACTTAATAGATCCTTAAAATTTGCCAGTGAACTTGTTTTAAAAGGTTAAATCGGAATGAGGACAACATTTAGATGTAGTAGATTTGTTGATGACTGGGGGGGTGGAAAGCAATTTCAGTAATCTATATTGCTGCCATCATTGACTCTCTGTTCCAAAAGGCATCTTAAAGATCCAATGGCTCTAACTTGATGCCCCCTAAAACTCAATGGCAGTTACCCTGCCTGTGAAGATGTAGAGCATGGGGACCTCATTACATTCTCAGGCAGTCCTTCTGACAGTCAGAACTGAAAACTGCTTCCCATAATGGTCACCCACTCCTTGTAGTTCCACTTTCCTATGCAGTATAATTTTTACCCTTTTCTCATGGTAGAGAAGGGGGACAAAAATTATAAGCACAGCAACTTTTGCCTCCGGCAAACGCTGAGACTAAAGCCATGTGTTTTGCAATAATCACTCCTTGATTGAATTCGCTGCCCTTTGCAAACAGTTATGTGCCCCCTCTGTCCCTCTTTTCCTTTCCTTTAGTCCACTCTTTCAATATGTAAAATATGAAAAATCTGATCTTTACCAACAGTAGCATAAATTCTTGGTTCTTAAGCCATTCCCAGTATGGAGTACCATACACAATCCTATCTTGAGTTTTAGATCAAGGCCTGAGTTTCTATGAATTGAACTTTGGTGGATATCTTTTCTTTTTTTCTAGTGAGACTCTGTAGCTTTGCTGAGAAGTATCTGGTGGAGAGGGAACATCCAGACCTCCTGAACAAACTGGCAACGTGAAATTCCCAGAATCTTCCACAATCACTGGTTCAGACCTTTCAGACTTAGTTCTCTTGCTATTAAGATGACTGTTGAAATCATCATAAAATAACAGGTTGGTCACAATTCAATTTTCAATTCAATTTTGAAATCTTACCTCTCTTTGTGATCTCTCTTCCTCCCTCTCTAGAATAAGTGGGTGGGCGGGTAGATGTGTGTGCAGCAAAATATGGGAGGAAGAGGTGGGTTGGGTGGATGGAATTGTTTCTTACTGTGGTTGGGTCTCACAGCTTTTTATGGTTGTTTTTTTTCTACCCTTCTAGCCCCATTTTGACCAACTCCTTCCCCACCTCTTCGCCCTAAACCCCAAAAAACCACAACTACAGTCAAGTAATTAAACACACAAAACAAATAAAACTGCCTCTGTGTGAATATGCCTCTCTGGTCACGCCATCCCTGTGGGAGACACCTCCCTCATTGACAGTAACAGGCAGAATTTCTCAAGTGAGCCAGGCATGCAGCAGACTCTGCACCCTCAAGGCAGAATGGAGAGGGAAGGCCAGAGCTTCTGGAAGGGTTTGGACCTGTTGGTTCTTGGAAACTAGGGGGAGGGTGGGGCAAAGGCACGCCCAAGAATCCTGGCAGACTCAGAAGGGAGAGGAAAAAAAATCTCTCGTGTCATAGCCACTTGTTCATTTGACAAAATCTGGGATTTGGTTGGTCCCTTGGGCTCCTGGCTGAGCGAGGGTGAGAGGAATCTCCTAGGTTTGCAGATCTGGCGTGACCATGGATGAGCTGATTTCAAACAACTTTCTAACGTAAACTTAAAATTTATTCCCTCAGAATTCTAAAGCTCCACCTCAAATCTAACTAAATGGTTAAGTTCTAAAATGATATATGCATTTTGCAAATTTTCTGTCCTTATGGTCCTAGCATGGGATGACAAGTTTACTAGTGAGCACTAAACTCACCTGGGAAGCTTTTAGAAAATGCTGTTGCCTGGAGCTCACCCAAGACCAATTGAATCAAAAATATGACCAGTTGGCGTATTAATATCTCTGTAGAAGTTTCCAATAGATTTAATGAGCAACCAGGGTTGAGAGCCACTCCAATATTTGAACCAATCTGTCAACCAGTATTTCTAGAGGTTTACTCAATATTAACATTGTGCTACATCCTGGGACTACAGATAAAGAGGTGATGTGGGCACTCAGCGAGAGGAACTGACAACAGCTATCGGAGTGTGAGGAGGGCTCAGTCTGAGAAAGGAGGAAAACCAGGAGAGAAGAGAGTCCAGGAAGGAAGACAGTATTTCAAGGAGTTCAGCCTGATCAACAGAGCCTGTGCTGCAGAGTGGTCCATAATCAGATAATTTGAAATGTCTCAATATTGGATAACAGGAAGATTGTTGGTGACTTTGAGATCATTTACGCTGAGATTTCAGTTGGCTGAGGAGATAAGGGAACGGAGATAAAGATGGACTGAAGTGTTAAGAATTCTGGTTATGAAGTGACAGTTTTAATGGGGATAATGGGGTCTAGGAATTTTTTTTTCTTCCAGTTTTATTGAGATATAATTGACATATTATATTAGTTTAAGGTGTACAATATAATGTTTTGATGTATATATGAACTGAGATATGATCACCACAATAAGCTTAACATCCATCAACTCACATAGTTACAATTTTTTTCTTACAAAGAGTCCTTTTAAGATCTACTCTCTTAGCAACTTTCAAATATACAATACAGTATTGCTAACTATAGCTACCATGCTGTACATTACATCCCTAGAACTTATTTATCTTAAAGCTAGAAGTTTGTACCTTTTTGACTGTCTTCTCTCATTTCCCCCAGCTCCCACCCTTCACCTCCGGCAGCCACCAATCTGTTCCCTGTTTCTATGAGTTTGGTTTTTTAAAAAATATTCCACATATAAGTGAGATCATACAGTTTTTGTCTTTCTCTGGCTTATTTCACTTAGCATAATGTCCTCAAGGTCCATCCATGTTGCAGCAATGGTGGATTTCCTTCTTTTTTATGGTTAATATTCCATTATATATCTCTATGTATCTCTGTATATCTCTATAAACTTGTGGTGACCATTTCACAGTTAATACATATATCAAATCATTATGTTATACACCTTAAACTAATATAATGTTATATGTCAATTATATCTCAATAAAACTGGAAGAGAAAAAATTCCTAGACCCTGTATCCCCATTTAAGACTGTTGTTTCATAACCATAATTCTTAACAGTTCAGTCCATATTTATCTTCATTTCCTTTTATATACCACATTTTGAATTTTTTTTTTTTAAAACAAGCAATTTCGCACAATTACACTCACTGCTATAGTTTTGGGTCTATAAATACCAGACTTTTTTTTTAAGAATTTCACTTTTTATTCATTTATTTATTTTTGGCTGTGTTGGGTCTTCGTTTCTGTGCAAGGGCTTTCTCTAGTTGCGGCAAGCGGGGGCCACTCTTCATCGCGGTGCGCGGGCCTCTCACTATCGCAGCCTCTCTTGTTGCGGAGCACAGGCTCCAGACGCGCAGGCTCAGTAGTTGTGGCAAACGGGCTTAGCCACTCCGCGGCATGTGGGATCTTCCCAGACCAGGGCTCGAACCCGTGTCCCCTGCATTGGCAGGCAGACTCTCAACCACTGCGCCACCAGGGAAGCCCCACATTTTGAATTTTTAAAAAGTTTGGTGAAGAATGGTTTAGATCTGAGTATATGTACATGCTAAAGGGAGGGGAGTGAATGACAGTATAGGGGAGGGAATAATGGATGAAACACGGTTCCTGAGAATGCAGAAGGGGTGGGATCCAGAGCATGGGTCAAAGGGTTCAGCTTTGGACAGAAGGAGAATAGAGGCTCTGCTGCCATTGTAATGGTGGGGAGGATGGAATTGTTGGTGTGGATGGAGACAAATGTTTAGGCACAGACATGGGTGGCAATGTGAGACGTTTGCCTGCTGGCCTCTAATTCACTGTGATGTGGAGGTGAGGTTGGGGGCAAGGTTTCCTAGTAAGTCATTCCCCTCGGAGACTGCTGAAACTATTGAGATGGAGTGACAGCTAGAGTTGAGCACACCTCATTTCTCACTCCCCTCACCCTCTCCTGACACGTGGACTAGTGTGTGTGTGTGTGCGTGTTCACTGTGTCTGGAGGGTGCTGAGTTGGGGGCAGTATGGGAGACACTTTGTCCTCTCTGTGTGGCCCTCTCCATGTCTCATCATCCCTTACCTTCACCTCGCCCATTCCCCCTGCCTCCTGCAGAACCATTCTGTTTTCTGTCTCTTCACTGTTCCTTCTTTCTGTCCACGGTGTCAGAATATCTGTCTTCAATTAGCACCACTGCTGCTTTGGTCAAGTATCCATTTGTCTCTGTTATGAATGCTAAAAGTCTAATAGTTTATCAACATCACTAGTTCTTGTCTTTCCATAAGGCTAGCTGTTCGATACAGGGTGCTGGAAGGCATTATACACTCTTAGGAATGTTTCTAGCCTTCTGAAAAACAGAGGCCCAAATTACATGGCGAGCAGAAACAAAGCCATTATGAGGACCCAGGTTTCTGGGTCAGTGATCTTTCATCTTCATCTTAGTTTCTGTCTTCACTTCTCAAAGCTTAAGCCTGGGGAAAGAGGTGGCGAAGGCCCTGAAAAATGGGCTCAAAATATAACATGCAACAGCTTCCAAAGGGCAACTTGGTAACAGCTTTCCTAATGAAACCACAGGTCTAGTTCAGTTGGTTTAACACCCTGCTTGAATTAGGCAGCCTTTGGACTCAGTTCTATGATTGTTTGCTGATATGATGATTCACCTAATGGAAAAATTGATTAAGAACATTAAAAGAATTTAAAAATTGTGGTAAAATACACCTGACATAAAATTTACCATCTTAATCATTTTAAGTGTACCGTTCAGTAGTGTTAAGTGTATTCACATTGTTGTACAACCAATCTCCAGAACTTTTTCATCCTGCAAAAGTGAAACTCTATAGGCGTTAAAAACAACTCCACATTCTCCCTTGCCCCAAGCTCCAGGCAACCACCATTCTACTTTCTGTCTCTACAAATATGACTGCTCTAGGTACCTCATATTAGTGGAATTGCACAATATTTGCCTTTTGTGACTGGCTTATTTCACTTAGCGTAAAGTCCTCAGGGTTCATCCATGTTGTAGCATTCATCAGAATTCCCTACCTTTTTAAGGCTGAGTAATATTTCATCGTATGTATACACAATATTTTGTCTATCCAATCATCCATTGATGGACACTTGGCTGCTTCCACCGTTTGGCTAAACTGTGAATAATGCTGTTATATACATGTGTGTACAAGTATCTGTTTGAGTCCCTACTTTCAATTCTTTTGGGTACATACCCATAAATGGAAATGCTGGATCATATGGTAACTCTATTTTTAGTTTTTTGAGGACCTGTCATACTGTCTTCCATAGAAACTGCACCATTTTACATTCCCACCAATAGTGCACAAAGGTTTCAATTTTTCCACATCCATACAAACACTTGTTATTTTTATTTAGTTATTTATTTTTGATAGTAGCCTACCTAATGGGTGTGAGGTGGTAGCTCATTGTGGTTTTGACTTGCATTTCCCTGATGATTAGTGATGTTGAACATTTTTTTCATGTGCTTATGGGCCACTTGTATGTCTTCTTTAGAGAAATGTCTAGTCAAGTCCTGTGCCCTTTATTTAATTGGGTTGTCTGTTTTTCATTGTTGTTGAGACCAAGAACATTTAAAGATTTTTGCAGTGTGTATCCAGAGCTACACTGTAGGGTTTATTTAAGTCCAAGGTTTTTAATTTTTCTCCAGTGACTCTGTCACAGTCCCTGTTGTGAAACACAATGGGCTCCTTGAGGTAAATTCCATGTTTAGGTAGCATTTAATGTGGTTTTCCCAGTTTTTAATTTTAACTTATGATAATTTGGGTCAGATTTTTTACATAAACCAGATGCTACATCTCTTGACATAGCAAAGCATATCAGTGTTTCTCTGTGCTGATGACATGGTTCCAAGCTGAATGGTTGATTTCATCAGGAGGAACAGCTCAGTGTCAAGTATGCCATCTTTAGAACGCATTCCTGTGAGGTAGAGCTACACAGCTCTGTTGAAGAGCTAAGTGTAGCTATGTTCCAGGGGTATTGGGGGGGTGGTGTGTGTTTTGGGACCAACACCACCCATTGGAACCTAGGAGATTTAATTCTGCTCCAAGTTAATGGCTCCACAGGGGCCCCATTGAGGTTCATAAATGGGAGGTACAGTTGGTTGCTAGCTTCTCTCTTAAAAGTCTTTCAGGCCAAAGATATCTCTTAAGTGCTGTAGGTACAGAAATTTAGGGCTTTGCTCTACTTTTTAGTGTCTTGAGGGCAGATCCAAACGTGCTTTTTTGAGAAAAGTCTTGTGTACCTATAGATGTTCTTAGCCCACTCTGCATTAAGGCCTTACCAAAGGGCAAGAGCAGAAAGCGGACTCTCTGGTTTCCTGTCTGTCTACATGTCTGGGGTCTAAGCATGAGAATCTCCTTTCAGTCAGCCACAGAGAATAGGTAGGGAAATTATGAAGTCATCAGTAAACTCAGTTTTGAAATTGTCTTCTCTAGGTACCTTGTGAAAGCCCTGATGAGAAAAACGGTATGTGAGAAGAATAGCCAAAGAGAGATACTAAACATTCATTTCTTTAGCTTCTCTGGGCGACTTTCTGGGATAGAGTTGCAGTACCTCAAACTTGGTTCTGCATATATTATTCTGGTGCCACACAGAAAATCTGGGCCCAAACTAAAACCTAACAACATTCCTTCAACTTTTATTGAGCCCCTCTATAAGAAATAGCATGTACGGAGCATCTTGGATTCTTTTTTCCTTTCTTTTCCTTTCTTTTTGGGGGGTAAAACCACAATAAACACTGTGCTGTTATTATGTATATAAAGCTATTCACAGTAAATTATTTTCAGAGCCAGAAAAAGAAAAAAGGCTGTTCCAAAAGCAGTTTTGCTTTCTTTTTTTTAAAAACAAAAATAAAGTTATGTAACCCTGTGAATTTCTTTGCTTCTGCTTTGGCTGTCAGGGAGGTGAGTTTTAAACTCAATTATTTTTTTTTCATCGAATATTTTTTGATATCAGTATTTGCTGACCGTGCTTTTTATTTGTTTTGTGTATTCTTCTTCTTTTTTTTTTTTTTTTAAAGGTGCTGGCAGGGTTGATTTCTTCTGAGGTCTCTCTCCTTGGCTTGTAGCTGACCGGCTTCTCCCTGTTTCCTCACATGGCCTTTCTTTTTTTCTGAAAAAGATTTATTTATTATTTCTTTCTTTCTTTTATTTATTTTTGGCTGCGTCAGGTCTTAGTTGTGGCATGCAGGATCTTCGCTGAGGCATGTGGGATCTTTCATTGTGGCGTGAGGGCTCTTTGTTGTTGTGCGTGGGCTTCTCTCTAGTTGTGGCACGCAGGCTCATTAGTTGTGGTGTGCGGGCTGCCTGTGGCATGTGGGATCTTAGTTCCCTGACCAGGGATTGAACCTGCGTCCCCTGCATTGGAAGGCGGATTCTTTATCACTGGACCACCAGGGGGAGTCCTCTCACATGGCCTTTCTTATGTGTTGTGTATTCTTTTTAAACCGGTTCACCGAGGTATAATTTATCATAATAACAAGCCATTTAAACTGTACAGTTCAATGATTTTTAGCAAATTTATAGAGTTGTGCAACTATCATCACAACCTAATTTTAGAATATTTTCATCATCCCCAAAGATCCCTTCCCCCAGCCCCAGGCAACCACTAACCTATTTTCTGCCTCTATAGATTTGCCTACTCTGGATATTTCATGTAAATGGAATCATACAATATGTGGCCTTTGTGACTGGCTCCTTTCATTGAGCATGATGTTTTCCAGGTTCATCCACACTGTAGCATATATCAGTACTTTATTCCTTTTTATTGCTGAATAATATTCCATTGTATGCATGTACCACATTTTGTTTATCTATTAGTTGATGGGCATATGTTGTTTCCAGGTTTTGGTCATTATGAATAATGTTGCTATGAACATTCACTTACTAGTCTTTGTATAGATGTATATTTTTATTTCTCTTTGGTAGATACCTAGGAGTAGAATTGCTCAGTCTTATGGTTAATCTATGTTTAAATTTTTAAGAAACTACCCAACTGTTTTCCAAAGTAATGGTGCCATTTAACAATTCCACCAACAATGTATAAGGGTTCTAGTTTTGCCATGTCCTCACCAACACTTGATATTGTATGCCTTTTGGGCTATAGTAATTTTAGTAGATGTGACGTGGTGTCTCAGTGCAACTTTAATTTGGATTTCCCTAGTGACAGATGATAAGTATCTTTTCATGTACTTATTGGTCATTCATATATCTTCTTTAATGAAATGTTTATTTAAATCTTTTGCCTGTATTTTAATTGTCTCGTCTTATTTGTTGGTTGGTCTTATTTGTTGGTTGGTCTTATTTGTATATTTAATTGTCTTGTCTTGGTTATTTGTCTTATCATTAAATTGTAGAAGCTCTTTATATATTCTGGATGTAAGTATTTTATCAGATAGATGACTTGCAAATATTATCTCCCAGTTTGTGGTTTGCCTTTTTATTTTCCTAATAGTATCTTTTTGAAGTGCCAAATTTTAAAATTTTGGTGAAGTCCAATTCATCAATTTTTTCTTTGTATATCATGCTTTTGATATCATATCTAAGAAATCTTTGCCTAGCCCAAGGTCACAGAGATGTTCTCCTATGTTTTCTTCTAAAAGTTGTATAGTTTTAGTTCTTACATATAGTAAGAGATGTTAGGTATATTATTCATTTTGAGCTAATTTTTGTTGTATGGTGTGAAGTAAGGGTCTAAATTCATCCTTTTCCTCGTGGATATCTAATGGTCCCAGCACAATTTGTTGAAAAGATGGCTTGTGTAATTGCTGACTCTGCTTTTATTACATTTATGCCTTTCAAGAAAAGGTGAAGTAGGTAGGGCATAAAGAATTAATGTCTGTACGAAAATAAAGAGACTTCTGTGTTGGAGTTGTAAGTATTTACGTGAGAGAACGAGCATCTGGCTGATGTTTTAAAGAATAAATTGAACCAAGATTTTATTTTGTTTCCTTCACCTCCCCTGTTCCCTCCCCAACCCTGCACTGAACATCTGCTTCTCTCCTGTGAGAGGAAGTGAAAGAGGCATAAACACAAATATCTTTACTGTGCCCTTCCCATTTAAGAAAAAAAAAAAAATCCCACTCTGCTGGGTCAGTTTATTACTGAATTACCCTTTACCAACAGTTCATTGCAATTTTTGGAAGTTGACTTTCCCCAGGAAGCAGAACTGCTATTCCTGGTTCTCGGTGTTATGTAATAAATCTAGCTGGTCACTTTCACGGATGCTAACAGGAGTCGAGAGAGACCATCCCTCAATATCACAGAACTCTTCTTTATATTTGATTTATGGATGAATTTCTCACAAGAAATGTCTTAGGAGATATCACTAGAGTTGGGAACCCTCCACATCCAGATCCTACATGTATCTACGATAATGGGTAGAGGTAACCCCAAATAAGAATAGGTTCAATTGCCTTCTGGGGTTAATGGATACAAGGTAGCAAAAGCAGCATCTTTGGGGAAGTCTGTCTCTAGAAAAATACTATCCATCTGCTCTCTTAAGTCTTTACAAAGAACAGGATGATTACATCTTCCTTTATGGAAACTTACTGAATTCCTCTGTTTTATGGTGCTGACTTAGCCCTTGGGCCCTTTTCTACTCTGGCTTTGCCAAAGATCTGTCACAATCAAGGCTGTGGCATAATAATAAAAAAAAATAATAAGGTAATATGTATATAGATATTATTATCTACACGATACTCTTTTCCTGCCTTACATATATTAGCTCATTTAACCGTGTGTGCCCTGGGACATACCTTAAAACTGGCATTGTTGAGGGGGGTATGTATAGAAGTAACTGAGGTGGTATTTGGAGAATGGTAAACTCCCTCTCATCAAATAGCTTCAACCAGAGAAAAGTCTTGAAATGTTGGTTGAGGGATAAAGTTGAACAGCAGGGTCCTTTTTTTTTTTTTTTTTTAAGGTAGCTATTATTTTTATTATTTCCATTTTATAGATAAGGAAACTAAAGCACAGAGAGGTTAAGTTGCTTGTGCAAGCTCACACAGCTAATGATAATAACAGAGTACTTAGTATAATCACAGTTCTGAGTGCTTTATATGTAATAATACCATTTAATTCTCACCTGTGTGATAGATGATGACATGGTCCCCATTTACAAATGAATAAACCGAGGTCCAGAAGGGTTTAGTAACTTGCCTAAGGTTACACAGCTAGTAAGCGGCAAGGCCGGGATTTGAATCTGGATAGTCTGGGTCTAGGCAGCAGTATCCTTTTTTGAGTCCCATATTTTTTCAGTTCTAGAACTCATCTGAGGGGTTCATCACCTGATTTGGTTAGACATATTCTTTTCATATCCTTCCACAAGGATCTCCAGAATCTCCATCCTCCCGCATCTCCAGGCACCTACTTTAGTAGCCTGGCACTCAAGAGCAATGCAAGTCTTGTCCTTGGGAGGCTGGGTCCCTCTTGGTACCTTCCTGTACTGTGTTCCAGTGTGGCAGCCATTTGCTGGAACAGGGCAGTTTCAGCATCCAGGGGAAGGTCCCCTAAAATTCTGACCCACTGTTGGTCAGAACTAAGAATTCCACTTAGCTTAAGATTTAGTTAGCATACACACATTCTGGCTTCCTCTAAGCTTTTAGCCAGTTTTTTAAATTAGTATAAGATTCAGGAGCAAGTTTTTTGGGAAGAAAGAAAAGTACAGGAGAGATTCTGAGGGCACAGGGTGTCTGAAATAGCAAGGGGAGCCAGGGAAGGGAAGAAAAGTTGGTGAGCCTTTGTCTACCTCAAAATTTTGCTGAGTGCCTCACCCTGATAGTAGGGGTAATAGATATGCAGGCAGGTCCTGCATTGCTGCCCCCAAATTAGGGGGCACACACCTTTGTTGTGTGTCACAGGAGAATGACTCAAATGGTGGAAATGTCCAAACAAATAAGAAAGGAGATAGGTTATTATACATGGGGTTTAAGAACTAGTTTTGGACAGGTGGGACCTGGTGGCACCAGGGAAAAGATGCCTTTGGTGGCTTCTCTTCCACTGGTGCATTAGGACCTATCTTGCTAAACTGGGAACATGACCAAAATGTCCTTAACATTCCCCTCAGGTTGACTAAACTTTGGACAGTCTTCTTCCTGACTATAAGGTCACTGACCTCTCTTTTCTTAGCGCATTTACTTTAGAAAACTTGGAATTGTAAATTCTTTGCCCATTTGAGATGTAAATCTTTTCCTAGCCTCTTGCCTGTTTTACAATTGAAGACCATCTTTGTCAAGGACCTGGGAGCCATCCTGTGAAATATGATCATCAAGAAAGATGGCACCCAGATCTCCTGGTCTCTGTGGGAGGCTAGGGGCCACCTAATTTGATCAGCCTGTGTCAATTAGCAAACACAAATGGCCTAATCACATTGACCAATCTCCCCACTAACATCCTTCAGTACTTTTCCAGTAGCTCGCTTTAGCACTTAAAAGCTCTTCTGCTTTTTGTTTCTAAGGAAGTTGAGTTCAGTCGCTCTGCCCTAGTGCAAAAGACCTGACCCCTATTGCGATATTGAATAAAATCTTCTTCCTTGCTAGTAAACTCTGTCCTCTGAAATTTTTCTTTAACATGTAGAGACTTGAACAGTATTTTATCTAAACTGATTCTCAGTGAGTTTGGAAAGCCATTAACCAAGAGGACAGGATAACTTTATCACAGTATACTATTATTTGGGCTCATTACTGGGGATCTGCTACATAAAACATTTGATGTGTTATTAGTCACTTACAATAAATTCAAAATCAAAGCCAGAATGCTTCTCATCTTTCTTTGCCATATACATATATGTTTGGGCTACCTTGTATGTATATACATATGTATATATATGTATATACACACACAATTTCATACACACACACAATTAGTAATAGCTATCATTTTTTGTAGGCCTACTGTGTGCTAGGCACTGTGTACTTTATATATGCAGTACTTTACAAACATTTCCTTATTTAATCCTTACAGCATTTCTATGAGCTAGGTACTATTATTTATTTCACAGATGAGAAGCTGAGACTGAATTAAGTAACTACCTCAATTGCTCTCAGAGTGGGATTTGAACCCAATCCATCAATCTACAAATCATGGCATCAGGGTTTTAATGGCTGTCCTTCAAGGAGTCACTGAGCTACCTCATTAAGATTCTGGCTCAGAGGAAAACTCATATTTCCAGAAGAGATTAAGGAAGAGCTTCTGTTAAATTGTACCTCCATCCCACCTCCCAGAGGCATTATAGAAGATTTTGCCATTCCTTAGAGGACCCGTCTCAAAGTGTGCCCCAGCTCCCCACTTCCCCTGTATCTGTCACCTGAATTTCTGCTTTGTGGTCTGGCCCAATCTCTTGGAGCAGCCATTCTGATCTTCATTTCAAGGTTGCTCTGACAAGGACAGCTGGGGTTTCCTCTGGTGCTTCCAGCACATGCTGTGTATTCCGTCATTGGACCGTGAGGATGGTAGCAATTTCCTCTCTGACTCGTGCTTAGGAGGAGTTTCCAGCATTTTCTCAGTCATTCTCTCAACACTCTGTCCTCTTGGCAGCACTTGGGTGGTGAATACAACTCAAACTATGCACTGTGATATCACCAGCTCACAAGTGATGACATCAGAAGGCACAACAATAACCAGAGCACAAGGAAGCAGACAGCAATGGTTTCTATTGATACTTATTTCAAAATATCAGCAGTGCCAGAAAATAAATCCCTGTTAAGAAAACCTAAGTCTTTCTAGTTTCCAATTTTTAAATGAGATGGAAGGAAAAAGACCTTTCCAGAACTGACTAACTTCAGCACTGTTTGTATTAGGGTCTGTGCTTGGAAGTATCACAGGCAAAACTTCAGAAGCATCACAGTGCCTAGAGAAAGTATCTATGGGACTGTGAATGGCTCCATGCACTGAGGTAGGCGGTAAGTCATGTTTTTACTACATAGCCCACCCCTCTCATGTGGCACACAGTGAGGTTTTATTCTGTGAACCTGTGGAAAGCACCTTGCAGGTTTATGAACCCGGGCCACTTGGATTCAGGGGAACAGTGGTGAGGTCACAAACATGTTTTGCCTCCAGCTTTTTTTTTTTCTTTTTTCTAAAAAGCCGTCAGATTTTTTTTTCCCTTATATTTATTTTATTATTTATTTTTGGCTGTGTTGGGTCTTCGTTTCTGTGCGAGGGCTTTCTTCAGTTGCGGCAAGCGGTGGGTCACTCTTCATCGTGGTGCGCGGGCCTCTCACTATCGCGGCCTCTCTTGTTGGGGAGCATAGGCTCCAGACGCGCAGGTTCAGTAGTTGTGGCTCACGGGCCTAGTTGCTCCGTGGCATGTGGGATCTTCCCAGACCAGGGCTCGAACCTGCGTCCCCTGCATTAGCAGGCAGATTCTCAACCACTGCGCCACCAGGGAAGCCCTTGCCTCCAACTTTTCTCCTTCTCCCTATTGGAGTGGCTCCCTTCTCACTAGGCCTCTGCTACACGGCGCTTGCCTCCGATATAATGTAAGAATTTTATTTCTAATATTTATTACTGGTGTCACTAATAGATATTTTTCAGTGTGGATGAGATGTTATGTAGGAGTCAACATATACTATCCTAGACAAGGAAAGTTAAAAATGCCTTAAAATCACAACTTTCCCTAATTGTAAGCACTTTGTGGAAAATCTGGAAACTGTAGGAAGGATAAAAATTACTCGCAATCCCATTAACCCAGAAGCAACCATTGCGAATAGTTTTTTTTTTTTCTTTCGGTCTTTCATTCCGAAGTTCTGTTGTTTTCAAATGTAAAGACTTGGCCCCTGCCCAACAAGAACTTACAACTTTAAGAGTAACACAAATGAGAAAAATTTAGACAAAATACAGGGTCGGCCAAAAAGTTCATTTGGTTTTAAGTAAAAAAAAAAGACATTTTTCATGTTCACAAGGAACTTTATTGAATAACGTATTCACTAACTGAACGAATTTTTGGCCAACCCAGTAAGATAAAAAACCAGGTGACTTATAGAATAAGGATGATTATGATAGGAAATAGCAGCTCCAATTTTTCTGTGAACATATCTACTTAATTTTTATATTAAAATGAGAAAATTATAAGATTCCACATAGAGAGCCAATTTAGGAAAATAGGTGGGTCTTTGAAGCTTCCAGCGGACAAGCTACAGTTAATTAGTGGCTCTAAAACAAGTGAATGAGCATCATGAAAACAGCTAATGAATAAGCTGGGAATTAATCAGAAGTCTAGGAAGTCAGAAAACAAATTTAAGATATTGACTACATACTGTATATATATTTTTAACATCTTTATTGGAGTATAATTGCTTTACAATGTTGTGTTAGTTTCTGCTGTATAACAAAGTGAATCAGCTATATGTATACATATATCCCCATATCCCTTCCCTCTTGAGCCTCCCTCCCACCCTCCCTATCCCACCCCTCTAGGTGGTCACAAAGCACCGAGCTGATCTCCCTGTGCTGTGCAGCTGCTTCTCACTAGCTATCTATTTTACATTTGGGAATGAATATATGTCCATGCCACTCTCTCATTTCGTCGCAGCTTACCATTCCCCCTCCCCGTGTCCTCAGGTCCATTCTCTACGTCTGTACCTTTATTCCTCTCCTGCCCCTAAGTTCTTCAGAACCACTTTTATTTTTTTAGGTTCCATATATATGTGTTAGCATATGGTATTTGTTTTTCTCTTTCTGACTTAATTCACTCTGTATGACAGTCTCTAGGTCCATCTTCCTCACTACAAATAACTCAATTTCATTTCTTTTTATGTCTGAGTAATATTCCATTGTATATATCTGCCACATCTTCTTTATCCATTGATCTGTCGATGGACACTTAGGTTGCTTCCATGTCCTGACTATTGTAAATAGAGCTGCAATGAACATTGTGGTACATGACTCTTTCTGAATTATGGTTTTCTCAGGGTATATGCCCAGTAGTGGGATTGCTGGGTCGTATGGTAGTTCTATTTTTAGTTTTTTAAGGAACCTCCATACTGTTCTCCATAGTAGCTGTATCAATTTACATTCCCACCAACAGTGCAGGAGGGTTCCCTTTACTCCACATCCTCTCCAGCATTTACTGTTTATAGATTTTTTGATGACGGCCATTCTGACTGGTGTGAGGTGATACCCCATTGTAGTTTTGATTTGCATTTCTCTAATGATTAGTGATGTTGAGCATCCTTTCATGTGTTTGTTGGCAATCTGTATATCTTCTTTGGAGAACTGTCTATTTAGGTCTTCTGCCCATTTTTGGATTGGGTTGTTTGTTTTTTTGATATTGAGCTGCATGAGCTGCTTGGAAAGTTTGGAGATTAATCCTTTGTCAGTTGTTTCATTTGCAAATATCTTCTCCCATTCTGAGGGTTGTCTTCGTCTTGTTTATGGTTTCCTTTGCTGTGCAAAAGCTTTTAAGTTTCATTAGGTCCCATTTGTTTATTTTTGCTTTTATTTCCATTTCTCTAGGATGTGGGTCAAAAAGGATCTTGCTGTGAGTGTTCTGCCTATGTTTTCCTCTAAGAGTTTTATAGTGTCTGGCCTTACATTTACGTCCTTAATCCATTTTGAGTTTATTTTTGTGTATGGTGTTAAGGAGTGTTCTAATTTCATTCTTTTACATGTAGCTGTCCAGTTTTCCCAGCACCACTTATTGAAGAGGCTGTCTTCTCTCCATTGTACATTCTTGCCTCCTTTATCAAAAATAAGGTGACCATATATACGTGCGTTTACCTCTGGGCTTTCTATTCTGTTCCATTGATCTATATTTCTGTTTTTGTGCTAGGACCATACTACCTTGATTACTGTAGCTTTGTAGTAGAGTTTGAAGTCCGGGAGCCTGATTCCTCCAGCTCCGTTTTTCTTTGTCAAGATTGCTTTGGCTATTTGGGGTCTTTTGTGTCTCCATACAAATTGAAAGTTTTTTGTTCTAGATCTGTGAAAAATGCCATTGGTAGTTTGATAGGGATTGCATTGAATCTGTGGATTGCTTTGGGTAGATTGTCATTTTCACAATGTTGATTCTTCCAATCCAAGAATATGATATATCTCTCCATCTGTTTGTATCACCTTTAATTTCTTTCCTCAGTGTCTTACAGTTTTCTGTATACAGGTCTTTTGCCTCCTTCAGTAGGTTTATTCTTAGGTATTTTATTCTTTTTGCTGCAATGGTAAATGGGAGTGTTTCCTTAATTTCTCTTTCAGATTGTTCATCATTAGTGTATAGGAATGCAGGAGATTTCTGTGTATTAACTTTGTATCCCACTACTTTATCAAATTCATTGATTAGCTCTAGTAGTTTTCTGGTAGCATCTTTAGGATTCTCTATGTATACTATTATGTCATCTGCAAACAGTGACAGTTTTACTTCTTTTCTGATTTGGATTCCTTTTATTTCTTTTTCTTCTCTGATTGCTGTGGCTAAAACTTCCAAAACTATGTTGAATAATAGTGGTAAGAGTGGGCAACCTTGTCTTGTTCCTGATCTTAGTGGAAATGGTTTCAGTTTTTCACCATTGAGAATGATGTTGGCTGTGGGTTTGTCATATATGGCCTGTATTATGTTGACGTAAGTTCCCTCTATGCCTACTTTCTGGAGGGTTTTTATCATAAATTGGTGTTGAATTTTGTCGAAAGCTTTTTTTGCATCTATTGAGATGATCATATGGTTTTTCTCCTTCAATTTGTTAATATGGTTTATCACATTGATTCATTTGCGTATATTGAAGAATCCTTGCATTCCTGGAATAAACCCCACTTGATCATTGTGTATGATCCTTTTAATGTGCTGTTGAATTCTGTTTGCTAGTATTTTGTTGAGGATTTCTGCATCTATGTTCATCAGTGATATTGGCCTGTAGTTTTCTTTCTTTGTGACATCTTTGTCTGGTTTTGGTATCAGGGTGATGGTGGCCTCGTAGAATGAGTTTGGGAGTGCTCCTCCCTCTGCTATATTTTGGAAGAGTTTGAGAAGGATAGGTGTGAGCTCTTCTTTAAATGTTTGATAGAATTCACTGGTGAAGCCATCTGATCATGGGCTTTTGTTTGTTGGAAGATTTTTAATCACAGTTTCAATTTCAGTGCTTGTGATTGGTCTGTTTATATTTTCTATTTCTTCCTGGTTCAGTCTCAGAAGGTTGTGCTTTTCTAAGAATTTGTCCATTTCTTCCAGGTTGTCCATTTTATTGGCATATAGTTGCTTGTAGTAATCTCTCATGAGCCTTTGTATTTCTGCAGTGTCAGTTGTTACTTCTCCTTTTTCATTTCTAATTCTACTGATTTGAGTCTTCTCCCTTTTTTTCTTGATGAGTCTGGCTAATGGTTTATCAACTTTGTTTATCTTCTCAAAGAACCAGCTTTTAGTTTTATTGATCTTTGCTATCGTTTGCTTCATTTTATTTTCATTTATTTCTGATTTGATCTTTATGATTTCTTTCCTTCTGCTAACTTTGGGTTTTTTTTGTTCTTCTTTCTCAAATTGATTTAGGTGGAATTTTAGGTTGTTTATTTGAGATGTTTCTTGTTTCTTGAGGTAGGATTGTATGGCTGTATACTTCCCTCTTAGAACTGCTTTTGCTGCATCCCATAGGTTTTGGGTCGTCGTGTTTTTGTTGTCATTTGTTTCTAAGTATTTTTTGATTTCCTCTTTGATTTCTTCAGTGATCTCTTGCTTATTTAGTAGTGTACTGTTTAGCCTCCATGTGTTTGTATGTTTTACAGATTTTTTCCTGTAATTGATATCTAGTCTTATAGCCTTGTGTTCGGAAAAGATACTTGATACGATTTCAATTTTCTTAAATTTACCAAGGCTTGATTTGTGACCCAAGATATGATCTATCCTGGAGAATGTTCCATGAGCACTTGAGAGGAAAGTGTATTCTGTTGTTTTTGGATGGAATGTCCTATAAATATCAATTAAGTCCATCTTGTTTAATGTATCATTTAAGCTTGTGTTTCCTTATTTATTTTCATTTTGGATGATCTGTCCTTTGGTGAAAGTGAGGTGTTAAAGTCCCCTACTATGATTGCGTTACTGTCAATTTCCCCTTTTATGGCTGTTAGTATTTGCCTTATGTATTGAGGTGCTCCTATGTTGGGTGCATAAATATTTACAATTGTTATGTCTTCTTCTTGGATTGATCACTTGATCATTATGTAGTGTCCTTCTTTGTCTCTTGTAATAGTCTTTATTTTAAAGTCTATTTTGTCTGATATGAGAATTGCTACTTCAGCTTTCTTTTGATTTCCATTTGCATGGAATATCTTTTTCCATCCCCTCACTTTCATTCTGTATGTGTCCCTAGGTCTGAAGTAGGTCTCTTGTAGACAGCAGATATACAGGTGTGGTTTTTCTATCCATTCAGCCAGTCTATGTCTTTCGGTGGGAGCATTTAATCCATTTACATTTAAGGTAGTTATTGATATGTATGTTCCTATTACCATTTTCTTAATTATTTTGGGTTTGTTATTTTAGGTCTTTTCTTTCTCTTGTGTTTCCTGACTAGAGAAGTTTCTTTAGCATTTGTTGTAAAGCTGGTTTTGTGGTGCTGAATTCTCTTAGCTTTTGCTTGTCTGTAAAGGTTTTAATTTCTCCAGCGAATCTGAATGAGATCCTTGCTGGGTAGAGTAGTCTTGGTTGTAGGTTTTCCCCTTTCATCACTTAAGTATGTCCTGCCACTCCCTTCTGGCTTGCAGAGTTTCTGCTGAAGATCAGCTGTTAACCTTATGGGGATTCCCTTGTATGTTATTTGTTGTTTTTCCCTTGCTGCTTTTAATATTTTTTCTTTGTATTTAAGTTTTGATAGTTTGATTAATATGTGTCTTGGCGTGTTTCTCCTTGGATTTATCCTGCATGGGACTCTCTGTGCTTCCTGGACTTGATTGAATATTTCCTTTCCCATATTAGGGAAGTTTTCAACAATAATCTCTTCAAATATTTCCTCAGTGCCTTTTGTTTTTCTCTTCTTCTTCTGGGACCCCTATAATTCGAATGTTGGTGCATTTAATGTTGTCCCAGAGGTCTCTAAGACTGTCCTCAATTCTTTTCATTCTTTTTACTTTATTCTGCTCTGTGGTAGTTATTTCCACTATTTTATCTTCCAGGTCACTTATCCATTCTTCTGCTTCAGTTATTCTGCTATTCATTCCTTCTAGAGGATTTTAAATTTCATTTACTGTGTTGTTCATCATTGTTTGTTTGCTCTTTAGTTCTTCTAGGTCCTTTTTAAACCTTTCTTGTATTTTCTCCATTCTATTTCCAAGACTTTTGATCATCTTTACTATCATTACTCTTAATTATTTTTCAGGTAGACTGCCTATTTCCTCTCCATTTGTTTGTTCTGGAGGGTTTTTATCTTGCTCCTTCATCTGCTGTGTGTTTCTGTCTTCTCATTTTGCTTAACTTACTGTGTTTGGGGTCTCCTTTTTGAAGGCTGCAGGTTTGTAGTTCCCATTGTTTTTGGTGTTTTCCCCCAGTGGCTAAGATTTGTTCAGTGGGTTGTGAGGCTTCCTGGTGGAGGTGACTGGTGCCTTTTTTCTGGTGGATGAGGCTGGATCTTGTCTTTCTGGTGGGCAGGACTGCATCTGGTGGTGTGTTTTGTGGTATCTGTGACCTTATTATGATTTTAGGCAGCCTCTCTGCTAATGGTTGGGGCTGTGTTCCTGTCTTGCTAGTTGTTTGGCATAAGGTATCCAGTACTTTAGCTTGCTGGTCGTTGAATGGAGCTGAGTCTTAGTGTTGAGATGGAAATCTCTGGGAGAGCTTTCGCCATTTGATATTATGTGGAGCCCAGATGTCTCTGGTGGACCAGTGAACTGAAGGAGGCTCTCCCACCTCAGAGGCACAGGCCTGACACCCAGCCAGAGCACGATGTCCTTGTCAGCCACACAGCCAGGTTCCTTTGGAGTTTCTTGCCTTTTGGGAAGTCTGAGGTCTTCTTTTTTTTTTTTTCCAGTCGAAATTTTTGGTAGCTTTTATTCTTTGGTTTTCTGTCATATTCCAGGCTATTTGTGAGCTCTCGTGTTATTGCTAAAGTTATAAGAAACTGGCTATCTTGGGTGAAAGTGGCAGAATTGTGCAGCCTTAAATGAACTTACTGACTTACCATTTGCCCATTCCTGCACATTTTTTCAAGAAAAAGTAGATTTGCTAACATCATTGGACAAGGGGCACAAACAAAACATTACACTTTGGAAGATAGCGGCTGTGTTAAATCTTCGTCATTCTCTTTTGAAAATACTCAAAATACAAAGTAACACCAAAGAGGAGCTTTGATATCACTGTGGAGTTGAATGTCTCATTTGCAAACACTTTTAAGTAACCTTGTATTGTATACAATGGGCTTCTCCTATTAGCTTGTTTGAATATATTGGTGTCTCTTTTTTCCCCCCGTTTATAGGGAAAATAAGTGTCTGTGTGAATGGCTCTATGAACAATAGACTTCTCTCACTGTTTTGTGTTGTCTCTTATCCATGGGCCAAATTTTAATGAGAAATCTATGATTCAAGTGACATAATTAACAACTTTTACTCTTCCCTTTATAAATCAACTATAAGGATCTATATACCAAAGGATATTTGAAAAAAGTAGGAATATGAATTTGAACCTAAGTTTTTAAAGTTTACCTTAGAGGGGCTTATAAACAAATTTTTTCATTTGTTTGTTTTTTTGTTAATGAAACAGCTTAAACAAATGTTGATTCTGATCAGAAACTTAAGAAGAGACTTCAGAAGAGCTGAAATTTAAAGTGTTTACAAAGATAGCTCCCTTTTCCTGAGTGCTCACAAGCATTTTCTTTTTTTTTTTGTAATTTGTCTTTTTTTTTTTTTTGATCTGTCATCAATTTTATACACATCACTGTATACGTGTCAATCCCAATCGCCCAATTCAGCACACCACCATCCCCACCCCACCACAGTTTTCCCCCCTTGGTGTCCATACGTTTGTTCTCTACATCTGTGTCTCAACTTCTGCCCTGCAACCTGGTTCAACTGTACCATTTTTCTAGGTTCCACATACATGCGTTAATATACGATATTTGTTTTTCTCTTTCTGACTTTCTTCACTCTGTGTGACAGTCTCTAGATCCATCCACGTCTCAACAAATGACTCAATTTCGTTCCTTTTTATGGCTGAGTAATATTCCATTGTATATATGTACCACAACTTCTTTATCCATTCGTCTGTCGATGGGCATTTAGGTTGCTTCCATGACCTGGCTATTGTAAATAGTGCTGCAATGAACATTGGGGTGCATGTGTCTTTTTGAATTATGGTTTTCTCTGGGTATATGCCCAGTCGTGGGATTGCTGGGTCATATGCTAATTCTATTTTTAGTTTTTTAAGGAACCTCCATATTGTTCTCCATAGTGGCTGTATCAATTTACATTCCCACCAACAGTGCAAGAGGGTTCCCTTTTCTCCACACCCTCTCCAGCATTTGTTGTTTGTAGATTTTCTGATGATGCCCATTCTAACTGGTGTGAGGTGATACCTCATTGTAGTTTTGATTTGCATTTCTCTAATAATTAGGGATGTTGAGCATCTTTTCATATGCTTCGTGGCCACCTGTATGTCTTCTTTGGAGAAATGTCTATTTAGGTCTTCTGCCCATTTTTGGATTGGGTTGTTTGTTTCTTTAATATTGAGCTGAATGAGCTGTTTGTATATTTTGGAGATTAATCCTTTGTCTGTTGATTCTTTTGCAAATATTTTCTCCCATTCTGAAGGTTGTCTTTTCGTCTTGTTTATGGTTTCCTTTGCTGTGCAAAAGCTTTGAAGTTTCATTAGGTCCCATTTGCTTATTTTCATTTTTATTTCCATTACTCTAGGAGGTGGATCAAAAAAGATCTTGCTGTGATTTATGTCAAAGAGTTTTCTTCCTATGTTTTCCTCCAAGAGTTTTATAGTGTCCAGTCTTACATTTAGTTCTCTAATCCATTTTGAATTTATTTTTGTGTATGGTGTTAGGGAGTATTCTAATTTCATTCTTTTACATGTAGCTGTCCAGTTTTCCCAGCGCCACTTATTGAAGAGACTCTCTTTTCTCCATTGTATATCCTTGCCTCCTTTGTCATAGATTAGTTGACCATATGTGCATGGGTTTATCTCTGGGCCTTCTATCTTGTTCCATTGATCTATGTTTCTGTTTTTGTGCCAGTACCATATTGTCTTGAGTACTGTAGCTTTGTAGTATAGTCTGAAGTCAGGGAGTCTGATTCCTCCAGCTCCATTTTTTCCCCTCAAGACTGCTTTGGCTATTCTGGGTCTTTTGTGTCTCCATACAAATTTTAAGATGATTTGTTCTAGTTCTGTAAAAAATGCCCTTGGTAATTTGATAGGGATTGCATTGACTCTGTAGATTGCTTTGGGTAGTATAGTCATTATCACAATATTGATTCTTCCAATCCAAGAACATGGTATATCTCTCCATCTGTTGGTATCATCTTTAATTTCTTTCATCAGTGTCTTATAGTTTTCTGCATACAGGTCTTTTGTCTCCCTAGGTAGGTTTATTCCTAGGTATTTTATTCTTTTTGTTGCAATGGTAAATGGGAGTGTTTCCATAATTTCTCTTTCAGATTTTCCATCATTAGTGTATAGGAATGCAAGAGATTTCTGTGCATTAATTTTGTATCCTGCAACTTTACCAAATTCATTGATTAGCTCTAGTAGTTTTCTGGTGGTAGTTTTAGGATTCTCTATGTATAGTATCATGTCATCTGCAAACAGTGACAGTTTTACTTCTTCTTTTCCAATTTGTATTCCTTTTATTTCTTTTTCTTCTCTGATTGCCGTGGCTAGAACTTCCAAAACTATGTTAAATAATAGTGGTGAGAGTGGACATCCTTATCTCATTCCTGATCTTAGTGGAAATGCTTTCAGTTTTTCACCGTTGAGAATGATGTTTGCTGTGGGTTTGTCGTATATGGCCTTTATTATGTTGAGGTAGGTTCCCTCTATGCCCACTTTCTGGAAAGTTTTTATCATAAATGGGGGTTGAATTTTCTCAGAAGGTTTTTTTGCATCTATTGAGATGATCATATGGTTTTTATTCTTCAATTTGTTAATATGGTGTATCACATTGATTGATTTGCGTATATTGAAGAATCCTTGCATCCCTGGGATAAATCCCACTTGATCGTCGTGTATGATCCTTTTAATGTGTTGTTGGATTCTGTTTGCTAGTATTTTGTTGAGGATTTTTGCATCTATATTCATCAGTGATATTGGTCTGTAATTTTCTTTTTTTGTAGTATCTTTGTCTGGTTTTGGTATCAGGGTGATGGTGGCCTCATAGAATGAGTTTGGGAGTGTTCCTCCTTCTGCAATTTTTTGGAAGAGTTTGAGAAGAATGGGTGTTAGCTCTTCTCTAAATGTTTGATAGAATTCACCTGTGAAGCCATCTGGTCCTGGACTTCTGTTTGTTGGAAGATTTTTAATCACAGTTTCAATTTCATTACGTGTGATTGGTCTGTTCATATTTTCTGTTTCTTCCTGGTTCAGTCTTGGAAGATTATACCTTTCTATGAATTTGTCCATTTCTTCCAGGTTGTCCATTTTATTGGCATAGAGTTGCTTGTAGTAGTCTCTTAAGATGGCTTGTATTTCTGCGGTGTCTGTTGTAACTTCTCCTTTTTCATTTCTGATTTTATTGATTTGAGTCCTCTCCCTCTTTTTCTTGATGAGTCTGGCTAATGGCTTATCAATTTTATTTATCTTCTCAAAGAACCAGCTTTTTGTTTTATTGATCTTTCCTATTGTTTTCTTTGTTTCTATTTCATTTATTTCCTATCTGATCTTTATGATTTCTTTCCTTCTGCTAACTTTGGGTTTTGTCTGTTCTTCTTTCTCTAGTTCCTTTAGGTGTAAGGTTAGATTGCTTATTTGAGGTTTTTCTTGTTTCTTGAGGTAGGAATTTATTGCCATAACCTTCCCTCTTAGAACTGCTTTTGCTGCATCCCATAGGTTTTGGATCGTCGCCTTTTCATTGTAATTTGTCTGTAGGTATTTTCTGATTTCCTCTTTGATTTCTTCAGTGATCTCTTGGTTATTTAGTAATGTATTGTTTATCCTCCATGTGTTTGTGTTTTCCTTTTTTTCCCCTGTAATTGATTTCTAATCTCATAGCCTTGCAGTCAGAAAAGATGCTTGATATGATTTCAATTTTCTTAAATTTACTGAGGTTTGATTTGTGACCCAAGATGTGATCTATCCTGGAGAATGTTCTGTGTGCACTTGAGAAGAAAGTGTAATCTGCTGTTTTTGGATGGAATGTCCTATAAATGTCAATTAAATCTATCTGGTCTATTGTGTCATTTAAAGCTTCTGTTTCCTTATTTATTTTCATTTTGGATGATCTGTCCATTGGTGTAAGTGAGGTGTTTAAGTCCCCCACTATTATTGTGTTACTGTTGATTTCCTCTTTTATAGCTGTTAGCAGTTGCCTTATGTATTGAGGTGCTCCTATGTTGGGTGCATATATATTTATAATTGTTATATCTTCTTCTTGGATTGATCCCTTGATCATTATGTAGTGTCCTTCCTTGTCTCTTGTAACATTCTTTATTTTAAAGTCTATTTTATCTGATATGAGTATAGCTACTCCAGCTTTCTTTTGATTTCCATTTGCATGGAATATCTTTTTCCATCCCCTCACTTTCAGTCTGTATGTGTCCCTAGGTCTGACGTGGGTCTCTTGTAGAAAGCATATATATGGGTCTTGTCTTTGTATCCATTCATCAAGCCTGTGTCTTTTGGTTGGAGCATTTAATCCAGTCACGTTTAAGGTAATTATTGATATGTATATTCCTATGACTATTTTCTTAATTGTTTTGGGTTTGTTTTTGTACGTCCTTTTCTTCTCTTGTGTTTCCCACTCAGAGAAGTTCCTTTAGCATTTGTTGTAGAGCTGGTTTGGTGGTCCTGAATTCTCTTAGCTTTTGCTTGTCTGTAAAGGTTTTGATTTCTCCATCAAATCTAAATGAGATCCTTGCCGGGTAGAGTAATCTTGGTTGTAGGTTCTTCCCTTTCATCACTTTAAGTATATCATGCCACTCCCTTCTGGCTTGTAGTGTTTCTGCTGATAAATCAGCTGTTAACCTTATGGGAGTTCCCTTGTATGTTATTTGTCGTTTTTCCCTTGGTGTTTTCAATAATTTTTCTTTGTCTGTAATTTTTGCCAATGCGATTACTATGTGTCTCAGTGTTTCTCCTTGGGTTTATTCTGTATGGGACTCACTGCGCTTCCTGGACTTGGGTAGCTATTTCCTTTCCCATGTTAGGGAAGTTTTCGACTATAATCTCTTCAAATATTTTCTCTGGTCCTTTCTCTCTCTCTTCTCCTTCTGGGACCCCTATAATGTGAATGTTGTTGCGTTTAATGTTGTCCCAGAGGTCTCTTAGGCTGTCTTCATTTCTTTGCATTCTTTTTTCTTTATTCTGTTCTGCAGCAGTGAATTCCACCATTCTGTCTTCCAGGTCACTTATCCGTTCTTCTGCCTCAGTTATTCTGCTACTGATTCCTTCTAGTGTCATTTTCATTGCAGTTATTTTAGTGGTCCTCTCTGTTTGTTTGTTCTTTAATTCTTCTAGGTCTTTGTTAATCATTTCTTGCATCTTCTCTATCTTTGCCTCCATTCTTATTCCAAGGTCCTGGATCATCTTCACTATCATTATTCTGAATTCTTTTTCTGGAAGGTTGCCTATCTCCACTTCATTTAGTTGTTTTTCTGGGGTTTTTTCTTGTTCCTTCATCTGGTATATAGCCCTCTGCCTTTTCATCTTGTCTATCTTTCTGTGAATGTGGATTTTGTTCCACAGGCTGCAGGATTGTAGTTTTTCTTGCTTCTGCTGTCTGCCCTCTGGTGGTTGCGGCTATCAAAGAGGCTTGATGGGAGGCTCTGGTGGTGGGTAGAGCTGATTGTTGCTTTGGCGGTCAGAGCTCAGTAAAACTTTAATCCACTTGATTACTGATGGGTGGGGCTGGGTTCCCTCCCTGTTGGTTGTTTTGCCTGAGGCAACCCAACCCTGGAGCCTACCCAGGCTCTTTGGTGGGGCTAATGACAGACTCTGGGAGGGCTCATGCCAAGGAGTACTTCCCAGAACTTCTGCTGCCAGTGTCCTTGTCCCCACGGTGAAACAGAGCCACCCCCCGCCTCTGCAGGAGACCTTCCAACACTAGCAGATAGGTCTGGTTCAGTCTCCCCCAGGGTCACTGCTCCTTTCCCTGGGTCCCGATGTGCACACTATTTTGTGTGCGGCCTCCATGAGTGGGGTCTCTGCTTCCCGCAGTCCTGTCGAAGTCCTGCAATCAATTCCCACTAGGCTTCAAAGTCTGATTCTCTATGAATTCCTCCTCCCGTTGCCAGACCCCCAGGTTGGGAAGCCTGACGTGGGGCTCAGAACCTTCACTCCAGTTGGTGGGCTTCTGTGGTATAAGTGTTTGCCAGTCTGTGAGTCACCCACCCACCAGTTATGGGATTTGATTTTACTCTGATTAGGCCCCTCCTACCATCTCATTGTGGCTTCTCCTTTGTCTTTGGATGTGGGGTGTCTTTTTTGCTGAGTTCCAGTGTCTTCCTGTCGATGATTGTTCAGCAGCTAGTTGTGATTCTGGTGTTCTCGCAAGAGGGAGTGACCCACAAGCATTTTTTGCTCAGTCTGAGGTCTTCTGCCAGTGTTCAGTAAGAGTTCTGTAGGAGTTGTCCCACATGTAGATGTATTTCTGATGTTTTTGTGGGGAGGAAGGTGATCTCCACGTCTTACTCTTCTGCCATCTTGAAAGTCTCACTTCTTTCTTTAACTTTTTAATAATGTGAGCTGAGGATATTTGAAAAAGTCACTGTGACAGATGCAGTGGCCGAAGATGTGGAGAAATTGAGGCTCTGGGTAACGAACATTCACATGAGAAAATTGGTGGTAGCCATCATGAGGACGCCGAAGCTGCAGAAGCAGAAGCCCATATTCACCTCGCTGCTGAAGACCAGCTCCCATACTGTACTTTTGATAGGCTCATTGATTTCTACAAAGTGTCACTGAGACACACACTGCCTGGAATCAGTCACTTCCTGCCTTGTCTGCCACTTACTGTACATTCACAGGCAAGTTACTTCTCCTCTCTAGTGTTTCCTCATTTATAAAATAGGAAAAATAAGTTGTTGTATTAAATGAGATAATCCATATCTAATGTATTTAATGCAGTCCCTGGTGCATAATAAGTGCTCAGGAAATGTTAAGCATTATTAAAGACACTGTAAGGCAGTGGTTAAAAGATCAAATTCTGGTCAGATTGCCTTGTCACTTTGTGGCTCTTTTTCTACTTGCTTGTAGAACCAAATCATCAACAATGATCTCTATTTAACAACCTTTTTTGTCCCAAGAGTTTGAATATGAACCAGTTTTTTCTTTGAATTGTTTTAAGATAATCATGAATTTATCAAAGTGAGCATTCATGAATTGCTTCTGGGAAGTCCAGAGTTTTCTAAGGAAGACTTTTTCATCATAAAGTCTCTTATAAAGTAGCAGTTTTTTTACTATTAATGAAGCCACATGCATTTTCTCCAAAATGGACCCCCCCCCCCCAAATTCTTTATCTTAGAAAGAGTAATGTTGGAGACATCTGAAGTTCATTACAACTTGACATTTTGCAGCTCTCAGAGCTGCCCCTATGGTAAGAAGATGGAGGAAAGAGGCAGAGAGAACCTGAATACGTGTTACACTCCATAAATATATGACATTTATGGAAAAGTCAAAAACTTTTACCCAGTATTCAGAGTGTTTAGCATGAGATTAGGATAATTTTTTAAAACATACATTTTATTTTATTTAAAAAATTTTTTATTTTATATTGGAGCAGGGTTGATTAATAATGTTGTGTTAGTTTCAGGTGTACAGCAGAGTAATTCAGTTATGCATATACATGTATCTATTCTTTTTAAAATTCTTTTCCCATTTAGGTTATTACAGAGTATTGAGCAGAGTGCCCTGTGCTATACAGTAGGTCCTTATTGGTTATCCATTTTAAATATAGCAGTGTGTACATGTCAATCCCAAAGTCCCAATCCATCCCTCCCCCACTACCCTTCCCCTCTGGTAACCATAAGTTCATTCTCTAAGTCTGTGAGTCTGAAAAACATACATTTAAAAAACTAACATTCATTGTTTTCATACTATAAAACTAAACGATGTTTATTCTAGAAAATTTAGAAAGCAGAAACAAGAAAAAAACACATATCTTAACATTTTAATGTACTTCCTGCCAGTTTCTGTATAGACAGTTATATCTAAATATATATTTAACATTATAATATGAATCTTTTGATTTCTAGATTCCTAAGGAACCAATAAGTCAACTAACTTACTTTGGTTTGCTGGGCATTGGCCTTTATCAAAAGACCCTGTTGTGTATGATGGAGGAGCCTAATGGTTCAGAATTACTGTTTGATTTCTCTTGAGTTCCTGTACCATAGGATCTGGCTACTCAAAGTGTGGTCTGGGAACCCATAGCATCAACATCAACTGGGAGCATATTAGAAATGAAGAATTTTCAGCTTCACCCAAGACCTAGTGAATCCCAACTGTATTTTAACATGACTCCTGGGTGATTTGTATGCACATTAAATTTTGAGTAACATTACTATAGAAAAAACTCGACAAAGTGTTTTTTCTCTAACAAGACAGTTTTTGAAGGCCTGGTTAGTCCCTATTCCCAGAACAACATCCTCTCCTACCAGATGATTAGCTGCTTCCTGGGTTCTCACTTCCACAAAAGCACTGTTGGAACAAGTCTAGTTAGAGATCCACCAAACAGCCTGCAGGAAAAAGTTTTGCTCGCTCCCCCAGCCAGGAGAGGAAAGACACAGAATAAACCTGGGACATACCAACATGCCAATAAAACTCCGTAAATTTAAAGTCTGTGTTGTGCAGCATTTTATTACTTTATCAAAATGCTCTTCCTGGGCTCGCTGTCGAATGACCAGGAAATGGTGTTGAACCAACTGAAAAACCCAGCAATAAAGTTCATCAGTAACATTTTCATCAGTGGAGATTTTGATGCAGGGGTCTATTGATCTGGAGAACTGAGCCTGACTTAAAGACCAAACAGAAAGAGAACACTCCAAAAAACACAACCTGTAAATTGAACAGCTTTTAAGGTGGTAGTCAATGTGTGCTTTCTCCCATCCTCATATTCCTTATTTGCTGGAATAGAAATGTATCTACAAAGCAGGGTTGTGGCAATTTCCTGGTGAGCGTGACTAATAATAATAATAGGCTACATTTGACAGCATTTTGAGTGGCAGGTTCTTATCCTGATCTCCTCTGAGAGTCACAGAAATTCTGGGAGGTAGGTGGAGCATTTATTATTTTTTTTCCTCCAAGCATTTTTTTCCCTTCCTTATCAGAATATTGGATCTATGAGGTTAAGGATTTGGGTGTGTTTGCTCATTGCTATATCCCAAGTGCCTGTAATAGTAGGCAAGCAGTACATTTTTGTTGGATGAATGAATGACTGCACCTGAATTTTATAGAGGAATTTAAATAATGCTTTAACCAAAGTCACATGCTAATAAGTAGCAAAGCTGGCTTTTGAACCTAAGAAACTACTTAAATCAGAGTTTGGTACCAAATGCATCTATTTAGTGACTTGACTTGCTTTATTTTTGTTAATAGAAAATTTTTTTGAAGGAACATTTTAAATTGAAGTATAACAGAAGAATGGCCAAATCATGTGTATAATTGATTAATCTATGCAGAGGAACATACAGAACCACCTCTCAAACCAAGGAATTACCAGCTCCCCAGAAATGTGCCTCCCACTCCCTTCCAGCCATTGTCCTCTCCTTCAGAGGGGGATGCTATTATGACTTCTGTCACCACAAAACAGTTTTGAACTTGGTAGAGGTAGAACTTTATAATATATGCTCTTTAGTATATGCTTTTTTCACTCAATATTACATTTGTGTTCTTGAATATAGCAGTAATTTACTCATTTTCATTTTATAGTATTTCATGGTATATATTGTGCATGTTCCATGAACATAGCAACATTTATCATACATTTCACTGTTGAGGGCATTAGGGTTGATTCCGGTTTTAGGCTAATATGAATAGTGCTGCTATGGACATTTTTGTACATAATTTTTGGTGAACATATATATATCTTTCTATTGGATGTGTATTAGAAGCGCAATATTTCTGATGTTCTTGTAGACATCACCAGCTTTTCAAAGTGATTGTATTCATTATTTTGTCTTTGATTTTTAAAATGTTGATTAAATTCCCTAGGTAATCATTGAAATTCTTTTACTGCACAGAGAATTTTGAGGAATTTTATTACTGTGACTCTTGGGTCAGGATGGTGGATTGAGCACACACATTTACTTTCCTTCCTCCAAACACCTCATAAAATGACAATAAATGGATTTTGGGGGAGAATGACATAAATCTAAAAGGATAAATAAAGAAAATGAGAGATGAGACAACATCAACACAATTTGGGATACTTGAGAAAGCTGAATCCTGTGGCAGCAGTAGGAAGCTGAAAACAAACCTGATTTACACACAGAATCCCTACAAGCTTGAGGAACTGGCATATAAAGTACTTTTGGAAGAGGAGAGATAGTGCTAAAAAGGACATTGTTGACTTAAAATCTCTTTAAAAAGCAGTTAGGGGGCTTCCCTGGTGGCGCAGTGGATAAGAATCTGCCTGCCAATGCAGGGGACACGGGTTCAAGCCCTGGTCTGGGAAGATCCCACATGCTGCGGAGCAACTAAGCCTGTGCACCACAACTACTGAGCCTGCACTCTAGAGCCCGCGTGCCACAATTACTGAAGCCCGCGAGCCACAACTACTGAAGCCCGCGTGCCACAACTACTGAAGCCCGTGTGCCTACAGCCTGCGCTCTGCAACAAGAGAAGCCACTGCAATGAGAAGGCCGAGCACCACAACGAAGAGCAGCTCTCGCTTGCCGCAACTAGAGAAAGCCCGCGTGCAGCAATGAAGACCCAACGCAGCCAAAAATAAATGAAAAAAAAAAAAAAAGTAGTTAGATCCCCTCCCCCAATCCACAAAGTCACAGTGGTTTTCTGTCCACAACCCACCCTGGGGAAGACTGAGGAAAATTGCTCACTGGAGAGTGTAAAACAGAGGGTTCCTGCACTAGGATTTGTCAGACACAGTTGAGGGTGAAAGTATACTACTGAAAACATAGGGCTTAAGCAAGTTTACATTCTGAATACTGAGATCCACATCCCCACGTGAGCCTCTTCTACACTCAGCTCCCAAAGTGTTGACAAAGAGACATGTATCTTCTAGATAGGAGACTGGAAGCTCCTTCTCTTGGAACTCTACCAAACCAAGAGAAAGAAGCAATGGTACTGATATTTGAGGAGTGGAATCTCTAAGGAAATAGCCCAGCTGGATCAACAGGTACAGTGAAGCCTGTAGTAATCAATCCCCAACCACAGGTTCAGAACTTCCAATCAGCTCTTTTAGGGCCGCACTCTTAAATATGATAGGCAAGCAAGGTCACCAGGTAAATGAGGTAAGACTTTGCCATGAAACATAGAGACCAAAACAAACACACAGAAAAAAAGCAATCTGGAAGAAAAGAAAGATTTTCAGCGGAAAGACTACTTAAAAAATCATCATTAGTGTTCTCAGAGAGCTGTAAAAGGATATCGCATTCCTGAAATAAGAACAAGTTGTTTTAAAAAAGGACAGTTGGGAACTCTTAGAAACTAAAAATATGATAACAGAAGTGAAAAGCTCAACAGCACAGTGGGGAGATAAAACTGAGAAAATCTCCAATAAATTTGAGAAAAGAGGAAAAGAGATGGAAAATAGAAAATATAATAAAATTAGAGGACCAGATTTTGAAGTTCAAAACCTTTAAGGGCTTCGCTGGTGGCGCAGTGGTTAAGAATCTGCCTGCCAACGCAGGGGACATGGGTTCGAGACCTGGTCTGGGAAGATCCCACATGCCGTGGAGCGGCTAGGACCGTGAGCCACAACTACTGAGCTTGCGCGTCTGGAGCTTGTGCTCTGCAACAGGAGATGCCGTGACAGTGAGAGGCCCGCCCGCACACCGCAATGAAGTGTGGCTCCTGCTCGCCGCAACTGGAGAACGCCCTCTCACAGAAATGAAGACCCAACACGACCAAAAATAAATAAATAAAAATTAATTAATTAATTAATTAATTTAAAAAACCCCCTTTAAAACAGGAGTTCAAAAGGAGAAAAAGGAAAGTGGGAAAAGAGAAAAGAGGAAATTATTACCCAAATAGTCAAAGAAAAATTTGTAGAAGTAAAGGTTAGAGTTTCCAGGTTGAAAGGATCCATCGATTTCCCAGCAGAGTTAAAAACACATAATTTTGTACTTTCACAAGTTCTACAAATTTCCAGAAAAAAGTCACATACAAAAGATAAAAAAATCAGAACACCAAGCATTTGTCAACTGGAACATGGCCTCCAAATTTTTGAGGAAAAATGATTCCTAGAATTCTACACTCAGCCAAATTCATAAGCAAAGGTGAGGATGGAATAAAAAAAGTTCAGATACAGTCCGAAAAATTTAATCCCTATGAGCTTTTTCTCAGAGATATGATCCATTAAAATGAGGGAGTAAACTAAGAAAGGGAAAGACATGGGAAATAAGAAACAGGGCATTTAATATTAGAGAGTGGAAAGAACTCTTCAGAATGAATAAAGGGAGAGCCCAAGACAATAGCTAGGCATTGGGCATAGAGACAATAGTTAGGTGTTAATATCTAGAATTAAGTGAATCAGAAGGTTCCAGAAGAGATTTTTCTCAAGAAGATGAAATTAATAGACTGACACTGTGTTTCACAATATATTGATGGGAGTTTCAGACATCTGACAGAGATTTTGGGATTGAATTGGTGATAAATAAATAGAAAACCAAGCATATGAGAAAATAAGGAAAAAGAAGCATCAGTTATTAACTGTTCCCCCTTCTTTCCCCTCTCCCCATCCCCATTAACCAAAGCTTGTACAGGGAAGGAAAGTAATCATATAGATTGCATGTCTCAACTGTGGATGGCATTTATATAGTCACAGTAATGTAAACAATGAATGCTGATGTAACCAAAATTTCAATACAACTCTTTTGAGTGAATGAGGGGATGGTGGTGGTTATGGGAAAATCCGTGTGTGTTTGTGGTGGAGAGAGAGGAATAGGTTAA